>NW_027183505.1:0-300000 GCF_041296385.1 Aphelocoma coerulescens | reverse complement strand
TGGGGTTCCTCCCCCCTGCCATGAGGTCATGGGAGAGGGGACCCTGGGGTAGAGGCATGGCCTGGGCACGGGGGTCTCCCTGCTCCCTGCTCACATGTGCCCTAATCCTGTTCAGCACTGCTTATTTTGTGTTGCCCTGTGCGAGGAGGGCCCTGGTTGTGCTGTGATTGCTCAGTTCTTTGGCAGTGCCCCGCCCATGTGGCTGGAGAAGAAAGAGCTCTGAAACTTCTCTCAAGAATTGCTCCCTGTTTCTTTGCACGGGCCTCGCTGTCTATGGATGTTTCAGGAGACCCCACCGAAACACAGAAGGACTCTAAAATTATCCCAGCTTTCTCTGCACAGCGAGAGCTTTTAATATTTAGCATTGTTATCCTTTTCCTGTGTGTTTGTTAAAAAAATAGTTTTTATCTCTTTCACTTTCTTCCCAGGAAAGTTCTTTTTTCCAAAAACCTGGTGGGGGAGGGCTGGGTGTAACCTGCCTTCTATCAGAGGATATTTTCCTCCACATTTGTTCAAACCGGCGCAGCCTGTCCTTTCCTGGGTCTCTGTTGCAGATGGAAGCTGCTGGTGCCATTGTCAGCTTGAAGCCCTCTTTTGATGCAAGCAGATGTTGCCAGGTGTGTTCAGCAGCTGTTGCTCAATGCTTATGCCAAGCTATTGTGTTCCTCATGGAACCAAGGAGCCATTGTGACACTGCAGGGGCTGATGGCATCAAGGAGGCAATTGTGACAGTACAGAACCTCCTAGAAACAAGGCTCCATTGTGACACCGTGGGGAATCATGGAATCAAGGAGCCCATTGTGAGACGGCCAGGCCGCATGGAACCAATGGTCCATGGTTACACTGCGGATTCAAGAAGAGCACGGTGACACCACGCAACATCATGGAACCATAGGTCCATTGTGACACAGCGGGGCCTCATGGAAACAAGGGGACCATTGTGGCAAAGCAGGGCCTAATGGAAGCATGGAGAGCATTGTGACACTAAGGAAACTCCTGGAACCAAGATGACCACTGGCACATAATGGAACCTCATGGAAGCAAGCCTCCACAATGACTTTGGAGGGCCTCAGGGACCACAGGACCCATTGTGACACAGCAGGACCTGGTGGAACCAAGGAGCCTTTGTGATACTCCACATCCACATGGAAACCAGGGTGCACTGAGACACAGCGGGGCCTTGTTGGAACCAAAGACACCTCTGCAAAAAGCAGGCTAGCTCATAGAAGCAAGGAGTCCATTGTTACAACGTAAAAGCTATGGAAGCAAGGGACCATTGTGACACTGCGGGGCCTCATGGAACCAATTGTCCATGATGACAGTGCGGATCAAAGGAGACCATGGTGACACTGCGGAACCTGATGGAACCAAGGAGCCATTTTGACACAGTGGGGCCTCATGGAATCAAGGAGACCATTGTGACCCAGGTGTTGCATGTGAAGGCAAGGAGCCATTGTGACACTTTGGGCTTCTTCCCTTGAGCTCTGCAGCTGGCTGTCCCAGCCCAGCGCACCATGTGCCACCTGCTCTCCTCAGGGCTCTGCCTGCACACAGCCCCAGGAGAAGTTTTCCTGTTTGCAAGGAAAGAATGGAAAAGCCGGAGCAGGTTTCCTAAACAACAAACCCCACTCAGGAGCCACATGCTCAGTACAGGCTGCCTGGAACGAGGTCCCCTTTCTACAAGGGTCAGTGTGAGCAGGAATGAATGATCTCTGGGAGCAGAATTCTCGGAGTCTTTCCACTGAATTCTCTGTCCCTGTGTCTTGGGGTGACTTTATCATGTGTATCCCCTATTGCTGCTCTATGCCCAGAAGTGAACTTTGTGCGTTTCTGTGCCTTTCAACTGAGCCTGAGAGGGGGGAGAGGAAAAAAACCGGACAAACTTCTCAGAGCGTTTTTTCGAGGACACACATACACACTCCTCTGCATCCTGCTTGCAGCAAGAGCAGAGGAAGCAACTTGGTTTCTTTTTTGCCAGTTTTCAGCTCCTTTTCTCTGGGGGGAGATGGAGAGTTGAACTTTGTTTTCCTGGGACTTCGGGGGGTTTTTTTCCCTTCTTCTCTTCTTGACTCTTTCAACATCAGAGCACATTGGGAGAATTTTCTCCCGAGGTGGGGGCCCTGAATGTGGGCCCATGAGCCAGCTGCAAGGAGGAGGAGAGAGACTACACCTACGGAAGTGTTGGGGTTCCTCCCCCCTGCCATGAGGTAATGGGAGAGGGGCCCTGGGGTAGAGGCATGGCCTGGGCACGGGGGTCTCCCTGCTCCCTGCTGACATGTGCCCTAATCCTGTTCAGCACTGCTTATTTTGTGTTGCCCTGTGCGAGGAGGGCCCTGGTTGTGCTGTGATTGCTCAGTTCTTTGGCAGTGCCCCGCCCATGTGGCTGGAGAAGAAAGAGCTCTGAAACTTCTCTCAAGAATCGCTCCCTGTTTCTTTGCACGGGCCTCGCTGTCTATGGATGTTTCAGGAGACCCCACCGAAACACAGAAGGACTCTAAAATTATCCCAGCTTTCTCTGCACAGCGAGAGCTTTTAATATTTAGCATTGTTATCCTTTTCCTGTGTGTTTGTTAAAAAAATAGTTTTTATCTCTTTCACTTTCTTCCCAGGAAAGTTCTTTTTTCCAAAAACCTGGTGGGGGAGGGCTGGGTGTAACCTGCCTTCTATCAGAGGATATTTTCCTCCACATTTGTCCAAACCGGCACAGCCTGTCCTTTCCTGGGTCTCTGTTGCAGATGGAAGCTGCTGGTGCCATTGTCAGCTTGAAGCACTCTTTTGATGCAAGCAGATGTTGCCAGGTGTGTTCAGCAGCTGTTGCTCAATGCTTATGCCAAGCTATTGTGTTCCTCATGGAACCAAGGAGCCATTGTGACACTGCAGGGGCTGATGGCATCAAGGAGACAATTGTGACAGTACAGAACCTCCTAGAAACAAGGCTCCATTGTGACACCGTGGGGAATCATGGAATCAAGGAGCCCATTGTGACACAGCCAGGCCGCATGGAACCAATGGTCCATGGTTACACTGCGGATTCAAGAAGAGCACGGTGACACCACGCAACATCATGGAACCATAGGTCCATTGTGACACAGCGGGGCCTCATGGAAACAAGGGGACCATTGTGGCAAAGCAGGGCCTAATGGAAGCATGGAGAGCATTGTGACACTAAGGAAACTCCTGGAACCAAGATGACCACTGGCACATAATGGAACCTCATGGAAGCAAGCCTCCACGATGGTTTTGGAGGGCCTCAGGGACCACAGGACCCATTGTGACACAGCAGGACCTGGTGGAACCAAGGAGCCTTTGTGATACTCCAGATCCGCATGGAAGCCAGGGTGCACTGAGACACAGCGGGGCCTTGTTGGAACCAAAGACACCTCTGCAAAAAGCAGGCTAGCTCATAGAAGCAAGGAGTCCATTGTTACAACATCAAACCTATGGAAGCAAGGGACCATTGTGACACTGCGGGGCCTCATGGAACCAATTGTCCATGATGACAGTGCGGATCAAAGGAGACCATGGTGACACTGCGGAACCTGATGGAACCAAGGAGCCATTGTGACACAGTGGGGCCTCATGGAATCAAGGAGACCATTGTGACCCAGGTGTTGCATGTGAAGGCAAGGAGCCATTGTGACACTTTGGGCTTCTTCCCTTGAGCTCTGCAGCTGGCTGTCCCAGCCCAGCGCACCATGTGCCACCTGCTCTCCTCAGGGCTCTGCCTGCACACAGCCCCAGGAGAAGTTTTCCTGTTTGGAAGGAAAGAATGGAAAAGCCGGAGCAGGTTTCCTAAACAACAAACCCCACTCAGGAGCCACATGCTCAGTACAGGCTGCCTGGAACGATGTCCCCTTTCTACAAGGGTCAGTGTGAGCAGGAATGAATGATCTCTGGGAGCAGAATTCTCGGAGTCTTTCCACTGAATTCTCTGTCCCTGTGTCTTGGGGTGACTTTATCATGTGTATCCCCTATTGCTGCTCTATGCCCAGAAGTGAACTTTGTGCATTTCTGTGCCTTTCAACTGAGCCTGAGAGGGAGGAGAGGAGAAAAAACCGGACAAACTTCTCAGAGCGTTTGTTCAAGGACACACATACACACTCCTCTGCATCCTGCTTGCAGCAAGAGCAGAGGGAAGCAACTTTGTTTCTTTTTAGCCAGTTTTCAGCTCCTTTTCTCTGGGGGGAGATGGAGAGTTGAACTTTGTTTTCCTGGGACTTTGGGGGTTTTTTTCCCTTCTTCTCTTCTTGACTCTTTCAACATCAGAGCACATTGGGAGAATTTTCTCCCGAGGTGGGGGCCCTGAATGTGGGCCCATGAGCCAGCTGCAAGGAGGAGGAGAGAGACTGCACCTACGGAAGTGTTGGGGTTCCTCCCCCCTGCCATGAGGTCATGGGAGAGGGGACCGTGGGGTAGAGGCATGGCCTGGGCACGGGGTCTCCCTGCTCCCTGCTGACATGTGCCCTAATCCTGTTCAGCACTGCTTATTTTGTGTTGCCCTGTGCGAGGAGGGCCCTGGTTGTGCTGTGATTGCTCAGTTCTTTGGCAGTGCCCCGCCCATGTGGCTGGAGAAGAAAGAGCTCTGAAACTTCTCTCAAGAATCGCTCCCTGTTTCTTTGCACGGGCCTCGCTGTCTATGGATGTTTCAGGAGACCCCACCGAAACACGGAAGGACTCTCAAATTATCCCAGCTTTCTCTGCACAGCGAGAGCTTTTAATATTTAGCATTGTTATCCTTTTCCTGTGTGTTTGTTAAAAAAATAGTTTTTATCTCTTTCACTTTCTTCCCAGGAAAGTTCTTTTTTCCAAAAACCTGGTGGGGGAGGGCTGGGTGTAACCTGCCTTCTATCAGAGGATATTTTCCTCCACATTTGTCCAAACCGGCACAGCCTGTCCTTTCCTGGGTCTCTGTTGCAGATGGAAGCTGCTGGTGCCATTGTCAGCTTGAAGCCCTCTTTTGATGCAAGCAGATGTTGCCAGGTGTGTTCAGCAGCTGTTGCTCAATGCTTATGCCAAGCTATTGTGTTCCTCATGGAACCAAGGAGCCATTGTGACACTGCAGGGGCTGATGGCATCAAGGAGGCAATTGTGACAGTACAGAACCTCCTAGAAACAAGGCTCCATTGTGACACCGTGGGGAATCATGGAATCAAGGAGCCCATTGTGACACGGCTGCATGGAACCAATGGTCCATGGTTACACTGCGGATTCAAGAAGAGCACGGTGACACCACGCAACATCATGGAACCATAGGTCCATTGTGACACAGCGGGGCCTCATGGAAACAAGGGGACCATTGTGGCAAAGCAGGGCCTAATGGAAGCATGGAGAGCATTGTGACACGAAGGAAACTCCTGGAACCAAGATGACCACTGGCACATAATGGAACCTCATGGAAGCAAGCCTCCACAATGACTTTGGAGGGCCTCAGGGACCACAGGACCCATTGTGACACAGCAGGACCTGGTGGAACCAAGGAGCCTTTGTGATACTCCAGATCCACATGGAAGCCAGGGTGCAGAGACACAGCGGGGCCTTGTTGGAACCAAAGACACCTCTGCAAAAAGCAGGCTAGCTCATAGAAGCAAGGAGTCCATTGTTACAACGTAAAAGCTATGGAAGCAAGGGACCATTGTGACACTGCGGGGCCTCATGGAACCAATTGTCCATGATGACAGTGCGGATCAAAGGAGACCATGGTGACACTGCGGAACCTGATGGAACCAAGGAGCCATTGTGACACAGTGGGGCCTCATGGAATCAAGGAGACCATTGTGACCCAGGTGTTGCATGTGAAGGCAAGGAGCCATTGTGACACTTTGGGCTTCTTCCCTTGAGCTCTGCAGCTGGCTGTCCCAGCCCAGCGCACCATGTGTCACCTGCTCTCCTCAGGGCTCTGCCTGCACACAGCCCCAGGAGAAGTTTTCCTGTTTGGAAGGAAAGAATGGAAAAGCCGGAGCAGGTTTCCTAAACAACAAACCCCACTCAGGAGCCACATGCTCAGTACAGGCTGCCTGGAACGATGTCCCCTTGCTACAAGGGTCAGTGTGAGCAGGAATGAATGATCTCTGGGAGCAGAATTCTCGGAGTCTTTCCACTGAATTCTCTGTCCCTGTGTCTTGGGGTGACTTTATCATGTGTATCCCCTATTGCTGCTCTATGCCCAGAAGTGAACTTTGTGCATTTCTGTGCCTTTCAACTGAGCCTGAGAGGGGAGAGAGGAAAAAAAAAAAACGGACAAACTTCTCAGAGCGTTTGTTCAAGGACACACATACACACTCCTCTGCATCCTGCTTGCAGCAAGAGCGGTGGAAACAACCTTGTTTCTTTTTAGCCAGTTTTCAGCTCCTTTTCTCTGGAGGGAGATGGAGAGTTGAACTTTGTTTTCCTGGGACTTCGGGGGTTTTTTTCCCTTCTTCTCTTCTTGACTCTTTCAACATCAGAGCACATTGGGAGAATTTTCTACCCAGGTGGGAGCCCTGAATGTGGGCCCATGAGGCAGCTGCAAGGAGGAGGAGAGAGACTACACCTACGGAAGTGTTGGGGTTCCTCCCCCCTGCCATGAGGTCATGGGAAGAGGGGACCCTGGGGTAGAGGCATGGCCTGGGCACGGGGGTCTCCCTGCTCCCTGCTCACATGTGCCCTAATCCTGTTCAGCACTGCTTATTTTGTGTTGCCCTGTGCCAGGAGGGCCCTGCTTGTGCCGTGATTGCTCAGTTCTTTGGCAGTGCCCCGCCCATGTGGCTGGAGAAGAAAGAGCTCTGAAACTTCTCTCAAGAATCGCTCCCTGTTTCTTTGCACGGGCCTCGCTGTCTATGGATGTTTCAGGAGACCCCACCGAAACACGGAAGGACTCTCAAATTATCCCAGCTTTCTCTGCACAGCGAGAGCTTTTAATATTTAGCATTGTTATCCTTTTCCTGTGTGTTTGTTAAAAAAAGAGGTTTTCTCTCTTTCACTTTCTTCCCAGGAAAATTCTTTTTTCCCAAACCTGGTGGGGGATGGCTGGGTGTAACCTGCCTTCTATCAGAGGATATTTTCCTCCACATTTGTTCAAACCGGCGCAGCCTGTCCTTTCCTGGGTCTCTGTTGCAGATGGAAGCTGCTGGTGCCATTGTCAGCTTGAAGCCCTCTTTTGATGCAAGCAGATGTTGCCAGGTGTGTTCAGCAGCTGTTGCTCAATGCTTATGCCAAGCTATTGTGTTCCTCATGGAACCAAGGAGCCATTGTGACACTGCAGGGGCTGATGGCATCAAGGAGGCAATTGTGACAGTACAGAACCTCCTAGAAACAAGGCTCCATCGTGACACCGTGGGGAATCATGGAATCAAGGAGCCCATTGTGACACGGCTGCATGGAACCAATGGTCCATGGTTACACTGCGGATTCAAGAAGAGCACGGTGACACCACGCAACATCATGGAACCATAGGTCCATTGTGACACAGCGGGGCCTCATGGAAACAAGGGGACCATTGTGGCAAAGCAGGGCCTAATGGAAGCATGGAGAGCATTGTGACACGAAGGAAACTCCTGGAACCAAGATGACCACTGGCACATAATGGAACCTCATGGAAGCAAGCCTCCACAATGACTTTGGAGGGCCTCAGGGACCACAGGACCCATTGTGACACAGCAGGACCTGGTGGAACCAAGGAGCCTTTGTGATACTCCAGATCCACATGGAAGCCAGGGTGCAGAGACACAGCGGGGCCTTGTTGGAACCAAAGACACCTCTGCAAAAAGCAGGCTAGCTCATAGAAGCAAGGAGTCCATTGTTACAACATCAAACCTATGGAAGCAAGGGACCATTGTGACACTGCGGGGCCTCATGGAACCAATTGTCCATGATGACAGTGCGGATCAAAGGAGACCATGGTGACACTGCGGAACCTGATGGAACCAAGGAGCCATTGTGACACAGTGGGGCCTCATGGAATCAAGGAGACCATTGTGACCCAGGTGTTGCATGTGAAGGCAAGGAGCCATTGTGACACTTTGGGCTTCTTCCCTTGAGCTCTGCAGCTGGCTGTCCCAGCCCAGCGCACCATGTGTCACCTGCTCTCCTCAGGGCTCTGCCTGCACACAGCCCCAGGAGAAGTTTTCCTGTTTGGAAGGAAAGAATGGAAAAGCCGGAGCAGGTTTCCTAAACAGCAAACCCCACTCAGGAGCCACATGCTCAGTACAGGCTGCCTGGAACGATGTCCCCTTTCTACAAGGGTCAGTGTGAGCAGGAATGAATGATCTCTGGGAGCAGAATTCTCGGAGTCTTTCCACTGAATTCTCTGTCCCTGTGTCTTGGGGTGACTTTATCATGTGTATCCCCTATTGCTGCTCTATGCCCAGAAGTGAACTTTGTGCATTTCTGTGCCTTTCAACTGAGCCTGAGAGGGGAGAGAGGAAAAAAAAAAAACGGACAAACTTCTCAGAGCGTTTGTTCAAGGACACACATACACACTCCTCTGCATCCTGCTTGCAGCAAGAGCGGTGGAAACAACCTTGTTTCTTTTTAGCCAGTTTTCAGCTCCTTTTCTCTGGAGGGAGATGGAGAGTTGAACTTTGTTTTCCTGGGACTTCGGGGGTTTTTTTCCCTTCTTCTCTTCTTGACTCTTTCAACATCAGAGCACATTGGGAGAATTTTCTACCCAGGTGGGAGCCCTGAATGTGGGCCCATGAGGCAGCTGCAAGGAGGAGGAGAGAGACTACACCTACGGAAGTGTTGGGGTTCCTCCCCCCTGCCATGAGGTCATGGGAAGAGGGGACCCTGGGGTAGAGGCATGGCCTGGGCACGGGGGGTCTCCCTGCTCCCTGCTCACATGTGCCCTAATCCTGTTCAGCACTGCTTATTTTGTGTTGCCTTGTGCGAGGAGGGCCCTGCTTGTGCCGTGATTGCTCAGTTCTTTGGCAGTGCCCCGCCCATGTGGCTGGAGAAGAAAGAGCTCTGAAACTTCTCTCAAGAATCGCTCCCTGTTTCTTTGCACGGGCCTCGCTGTCTATGGATGTTTCAGGAGACCCCACCGAAACACGGAAGGACTCTCAAATTATCCCAGCTTTCTCTGCACAGCGAGAGGTTTTAATATTTAGCATTGTTATCCTTTTCCTGTGTGTTTGTTAAAAAAAGAGGTTTTCTCTCTTTCACTTTCTTCCCAGGAAAATTCTTTTTTCCCAAACCTGGTGGGGGATGGCTGGGTGTAACCTGCCTTCTATCAGAGGATATTTTCCTCCACATTTGTTCAAACCGGCGCAGCCTGTCCTTTCCTGGGTCTCTGTTGCAGATGGAAGCTGCTGGTGCCATTGTCAGCTTGAAGCCCTCTTTTGATGCAAGCAGATGTTGCCAGGTGTGTTCAGCAGCTGTTGCTCAATGCTTATGCCAAGCTATTGTGTTCCTCATGGAACCAAGGAGCCATTGTGACACTGCAGGGGCTGATGGCATCAAGGAGGCAATTGTGACAGTACAGAACCTCCTAGAAACAAGGCTCCATTGTGACACCGTGGGGAATCATGGAATCAAGGAGCCCATTGTGACACGGCCAGGCCGCATGGAACCAATGGTCCATGGTTAAACTGCGGATTCAAGAAGAGCACGGTGACACCACGCAACATCATGGAACCATAGGTCCATTGTGACACAGCGGGGCCTCATGGAAACAAGGGGACCATTGTGGCAAAGCAGGGCCTAATGGAAGCATGGAGAGCATTGTGACACTAAGGAAACTCCTGGAACCAAGATGACCACTGGCACATAATGGAACCTCATGGAAGCAAGCCTCCACAATGACTTTGGAGGGCCTCAGGGACCACAGGACCCATTGTGACACAGCAGGACCTGGTGGAACCAAGGAGCCTTTGTGATACTCCAGATCCGCATGGAAACCAGGGTGCACTGAGACACAGCGGGGCCTTGTTGGAACCAAAGACACCTCTGCAAAAAGCAGGCTAGCTCATAGAAGCAAGGAGTCCATTGTTACAACGTAAAAGCTATGGAAGCAAGGGACCATTGTGACACTGCGGGGCCTCATGGAACCAATTGTCCATGATGACAGTGCGGATCAAAGGAGACCATGGTGACACTGCGGAACCTGATGGAACCAAGGAGCCATTTTGACACAGTGGGGCCTCATGGAATCAAGGAGACCATTGTGACCCAGGTGTTGCATGTGAAGGCAAGGAGCCATTGTGACACTTTGGGCTTCTTCCCTTGAGCTCTGCAGCTGGCTGTCCCAGCCCAGCGCACCATGTGCCACCTGCTCTCCTCAGGGCTCTGCCTGCACACAGCCCCAGGAGAAGTTTTCCTGTTTGCAAGGAAAGAATGGAAAAGCCGGAGCAGGTTTCCTAAACAACAAACCCCACTCAGGAGCCACATGCTCAGTACAGGCTGCCTGGAACGAGGTCCCCTTTCTACAAGGGTCAGTGTGAGCAGGAATGAATGATCTCTGGGAGCAGAATTCTCGGAGTCTTTCCACTGAATTCTCTGTCCCTGTGTCTTGGGGTGACTTTATCATGTGTATCCCCTATTGCTGCTCTATGCCCAGAAGTGAACTTTGTGCATTTCTGTGCCTTTCAACTGAGCCTGAGAGGGGGGAGAGGAAAAAAACCGGACAAACTTCTCAGAGCGTTTTTTCGAGGACACACATACACACTCCTCTGCATCCTGCTTGCAGCAAGAGCAGAGGAAGCAACTTGGTTTCTTTTTTGCCAGTTTTCAGCTCCTTTTCTCTGGGGGGAGATGGAGAGTTGAACTTTGTTTTCCTGGGACTTCGGGGGGTTTTTTTCCCTTCTTCTCTTCTTGACTCTTTCAACATCAGAGCACATTGGGAGAATTTTCTCCCGAGGTGGGGGCCCTGAATGTGGGCCCATGAGCCAGCTGCAAGGAGGAGGAGAGAGACTACACCTACGGAAGTGTTGGGGTTCCTCCCCCCTGCCATGAGGTCATGGGAGAGGGGACCCTGGGGTAGAGGCATGGCCTGGGCACGGGGGTCTCCCTGCTCCCTGCTGACATGTGCCCTAATCCTGTTCAGCACTGCTTATTTTGTGTTGCCCTGTGCGAGGAGGGCCCTGGTTGTGCTGTGATTGCTCAGTTCTTTGGCAGTGCCCCGCCCATGTGGCTGGAGAAGAAAGAGCTCTGAAACTTCTCTCAAGAATCGCTCCCTATTTCTTTGCACGGGCCTCGCTATCTATGGATGTTTCAGGAGACCCCACCGAAACACAGAAGGACTCTAAAATTATCCCAGCTTTCTCTGCACAGCGAGAGCTTTTAATATTTAGCATTGCTATCCTTTTCCTGTGTGTTTGTTAAAAAAATAGTTTTTATCTCTTTCACTTTCTTCCCAGGAAAGTTCTTTTTTCCAAAAACCTGGTGGGGGAGGGCTGGGTGTAACCTGCCTTCTATCAGAGGATATTTTCCTCCACATTTGTCCAAACCGGCACAGCCTGTCCTTTCCTGGGTCTCTGTTGCAGATGGAAGCTGCTGGTGCCATTGTCAGCTTGAAGCCCTCTTTTGATGCAAGCAGATGTTGCCAGGTGTGTTCAGCAGCTGTTGCTCAATGCTTATGCCAAGCTATTGTGTTCCTCATGGAACCAAGGAGCCATTGTGACACTGCAGGGGCTGATGGCATCAAGGAGACAATTGTGACAGTACAGAACCTCCTAGAAACAAGGCTCCATTGTGCCACCGTGGGGAATCATGGAATCAAGGAGCCCATTGTGACACAGCCAGGCCGCATGGAACCAATGGTCCATGGTTACACTGCGGATTCAAGAAGAGCACGGTGACACCACGCAACATCATGGAACCATAGGTCCATTGTGACACAGCGGGGCCTCATGGAAACAAGGGGACCATTGTGGCAAAGCAGGGCCTAATGGAAGCATGGAGAGCATTGTGACACTAAGGAAACTCCTGGAACCAAGATGACCACTGGCACATAATGGAACCTCATGGAAGCAAGCCTCCACGATGACTTTGGAGGGCCTCAGGGACCACAGGACCCATTGTGACACAGCAGGACCTGGTGGAACCAAGGAGCCTTTGTGATACTCCACATCCACATGGAAACCAGGGTGCACTGAGACACAGCGGGGCCTTGTTGGAACCAAAGATACCTCTGCAAAAAGCAGGCTAGCTCATAGAAGCAAGGAGTCCATTGTTACAACGTAAAAGCTATGGAAGCAAGGGACCATTGTGACACTGCGGGGCCTCATGGAACCAATTGTCCATGATGACAGTGCGGATCAAAGGAGACCATGGTGACACTGTGGAACCTGATGGAACCAAGGAGCCATTGTGACACAGTGGGGCCTCATGGAATCAAGGAGACCATTGTGACCCAGGTGTTGCATGTGAAGGCAAGGAGCCATTGTGACACTTTGGGCTTCTTCCCTTGAGCTCTGCAGCTGGCTGTCCCAGCCCAGCGCACCATGTGCCACCTGCTCTCCTCAGGGCTCTGCCTGCACACAGCCCCAGGAGAAGTTTTCCTGTTTGGAAGGAAAGAATGGAAAAGCCGGAGCAGGTTTCCTAAACAACAAACCCCACTCAGGAGCCACATGCTCAGTACAGGCTGCCTGGAACGATGTCCCCTTTCTACAAGGGTCAGTGTGAGCAGGAATGATCTCTGGGAGCAGAATTCTCGGAGTCTTTCCACTGAATTCTCTGTCCCTGTGTCTTGGGGTGACTTTATCATGTGTATCCCCTATTGCTGCTCTATGCCCAGAAGTGAACTTTGTGCATTTCTGTGCCTTTCAACTGAGCCTGAGAGGGGAGAGAGGAAAAAAAAAAAACGGACAAACTTCTCAGAGCGTTTGTTCAAAGACACACATACACACTCCTCTGCATCCTGCTTGCAGCAAGAGCGGTGGAAACAACCTTGTTTCTTTTTAGCCAGTTTTCAGCTCCTTTTCTCTGGAGGGAGATGGAGAGTTGAACTTTGTTTTCCTGGGACTTCGGGGGTTTTTTTCCCTTCTTCTCTTCTTGACTCTTTCAACATCAGAGCACATTGGGAGAATTTTCTACCCAGGTGGGAGCCCTGAATGTGGGCCCATGAGGCAGCTGCAAGGAGGAGGAGAGAGACTACACCTACGGAAGTGTTGGGGTTCCTCCCCCCTGCCATGAGGTCATGGGAAGAGGGGACCCTGGGGTAGAGGCATGGCCTGGGCACGGGGGGTCTCCCTGCTCCCTGCTCACATGTGCCCTAATCCTGTTCAGCACTGCTTATTTTGTGTTGCCTTGTGCGAGGAGGGCCCTGCTTGTGCCGTGATTGCTCAGTTCTTTGGCAGTGCCCCGCCCATGTGGCTGGAGAAGAAAGAGCTCTGAAACTTCTCTCAAGAATCGCTCCCTGTTTCTTTGCACGGGCCTCGCTGTCTATGGATGTTTCAGGAGACCCCACCGAAACACGGAAGGACTCTCAAATTATCCCAGATTTCTCTGCACAGCGAGAGGTTTTAATATTTAGCATTGTTATCCTTTTCCTGTGTGTTTGTTAAAAAAAGAGGTTTTCTCTCTTTCACTTTCTTCCCAGGAAAATTCTTTTTTCCCAAACCTGGTGGGGGATGGCTGGGTGTAACCTGCCTTCTATCAGAGGATATTTTCCTCCAAATTTGTCCAAACTGGCACAGCCTGTCCTTTCCTGGGTGTCTGTTGCAGATGGAAGCTGCTGGTGCCATTGTCAGCTTGAAGCCCTCTTTTGATGCAAGCAGATGTTGCCAGGTGTGTTCAGCAGCTGTTGCTCAATGCTTATGCCAAGCTATTGTGTTCCTCATGGAACCAAGGAGCCATTGTGACACTGCAGGGGCTGATGGCATCAAGGAGACAATTGTCACAGTACAGAACCTCCTAGAAACAAGGCTCCATTGTGACACCGTGGGGAATCATGGAATCAAGGAGCCCATTGTGACACTGCCAGGCCGCATGGAACCAATGGTCCATGGTTACACTGCGGATTCAAGAAGAGCACGGTGACACCACGCAACATCATGGAACCGTACGTCCATTGTGACACAGCAGGGCCTCATGGAAACAAGGGGACCATTGTGGCAAAGCAGGGCCTAAAGGAAGCATGGAGAGCATTGTGACACTAAGGAAACTCCTGGAACCAAGATGACCACTGGCACATAATGGAACCTCATGGAAGCAAGCCTTCACGATGACTTTGGAGGGCCTCAGGGACCACAGGACCCATTGTGACACAGCAGGACCTGGTGGAACCAAGGAGCCTTTGTGATACTCCAGATCCACATGGAAGCCAGGGTGCACTGAGACACAGCGGGGCCTTGTTGGAACCAAAGACACCTCTGCAAAAAGCAGGCTAGCTCATAGAAGCAAGGAGTCCATTGTTACAACATCAAACCTATGGAAGCAAGGGACCATTGTGACACTGCGGGGCCTCATGGAACCAATTGTCCATGATGACAGTGCGGATCAAAGGAGACCATGGTGACACTGCGGAACCTGATGGAACCAAGGAGCCATTGTGACACAGTGGGGCCTCATGGAATCAAGGAGACCATTGTGACCCAGGTGTTGCATGTGAAGGCAAGGAGCCATTGTGACACTTTGGGCTTCTTCCCTTGAGCTCTGCAGCTGGCTGTCCCAGCCCAGCGCACCATGTGCCACCTGCTCTCCTCAGGGCTCTGCCTGCACACAGCCCCAGGAGAAGTTTTCCTGTTTGGAAGGAAAGAATGGAAAAGCCGGAGCAGGTTTCCTAAACAACAAACCCCACTCAGGAGCCACATGCTCAGTACAGGCTGCCTGGAACGATGTCCCCTTTCTACAAGGGTCAGTGTGAGCAGGAATGAATGATCTCTGGGAGCAGAATTCTCGGAGTCTTTCCACTGAATTCTCTGTCCCTGTGTCTTGGGGTGACTTTATCATGTGTATCCCCTATTGCTGCTCTATGCCCAGAAGTGAACTTTGTGCATTTCTGTGCCTTTCAACTGAGCCTGAGAGGGGGGAGAGGAAAAAAAACCGGACAAACTTCTCAGAGCGTTTGTTCAAGGACACACATACACACTCCTCTGCATCCTGCTTGCAGCAAGAGCAGAGGGAAGCAACTTTGTTTCTTTTTAGCCAGTTTTCAGCTCCTTTTCTCTGGGGGGAGATGGAGAGTTGAACTTTGTTTTCCTGGGACTTTGGGGGTTTTTTTCCCTTCTTCTCTTCTTGACTCTTTCAACATCAGAGCACATTGGGAGAATTTTCTCCCGAGGTGGGGGCCCTGAATGTGGGCCCATGAGCCAGCTGCAAGGAGGAGGAGAGAGACTACACCTACGGAAGTGTTGGGGTTCCTCCCCCCTGCCATGAGGTCATGGGAGAGGGGACCCTGGGGTAGAGGCATGGCCTGGGCACGGGGTCTCCCTGCTCCCTTCTCACATGTGCCCTAATCCTGTTCAGCACTGCTTATTTTGTGTTGCCCTGTGCGAGGAGGGCCCTGGTTGTGCTGTGATTGCTCAGTTCTTTGGCAGTGCCCCGCCCATGTGGCTGGAGAAGAAAGAGCTCTGAAACTTCTCTCAAGAATCGCTCCCTGTTTCTTTGCACGGGCCTCGCTGTCTATGGATGTTTCAGGAGACCCCACCGAAACACGGAAGGACTCTCAAATTATCCCAGCTTTCTCTGCACAGCGAGAGCTTTTAATATTTAGCATTGTTATCCTTTTCCTGTGTGTTTGTTAAAAAAATAGTTTTTATCTCTTTCACTTTCTTCCCAGGAAAGTTCTTTTTTCCAAAAACCTGGTGGGGGAGGGCTGGGTGTAACCTGCCTTCTATCAGAGGATATTTTCCTCCACATTTGTCCAAACCGGCACAGCCTGTCCTTTCCTGGGTCTCTGTTGCAGATGGAAGCTGCTGGTGCCATTGTCAGCTTGAAGCCCTCTTTTGATGCAAGCAGATGTTGCCAGGTGTGTTCAGCAGCTGTTGCTCAATGCTTATGCCAAGCTATTGTGTTCCTCATGGAACCAAGGAGCCATTGTGACACTGCAGGGGCTGATGGCATCAAGGAGGCAATTGTGACAGTACAGAACCTCCTAGAAACAAGGCTCCATTGTGACACCGTGGGGAATCATGGAATCAAGGAGCCCATTGTGACACGGCTGCATGGAACCAATGGTCCATGGTTACACTGCGGATTCAAGAAGAGCACGGTGACACCACGCAACATCATGGAACCATAGGTCCATTGTGACACAGCGGGGCCTCATGGAAACAAGGGGACCATTGTGGCAAAGCAGGGCCTAATGGAAGCATGGAGAGCATTGTGACACTAAGGAAACTCCTGGAACCAAGATGACCACTGGCACATAATGGAACCTCATGGAAGCAAGCCTCCACAATGACTTTGGAGGGCCTCAGGGACCACAGGACCCATTGTGACACAGCAGGACCTGGTGGAACCAAGGAGCCTTTGTGATACTCCAGATCCACATGGAAGCCAGGGTGCACTGAGACACAGTGGGGCCTTGTTGGAACCAAAGACACCTCTGCAAAAAGCAGGCTAGCTCATAGAAGCAAGGAGTCCATTGTTACAACGTAAAAGCTATGGAAGCAAGGGACCATTGTGACACTGCGGGGCCTCATGGAACCAATTGTCCATGATGACAGTGCGGATCAAAGGAGACCATGGTGACACTGCGGAACCTGATGGAACCAAGGAGCCATTGTGACACAGTGGGGCCTCATGGAATCAAGGAGACCATTGTGACCCAGGTGTTGCATGTGAAGGCAAGGAGCCATTGTGACACTTTGGGCTTCTTCCCTTGAGCTCTGCAGCTGGCTGTCCCAGCCCAGCGCACCATGTGCCACCTGCTCTCCTCAGGGCTCTGCCTGCACACAGCCCCAGGAGAAGTTTTCCTGTTTGGAAGGAAAGAATGGAAAAGCCGGAGCAGGTTTCCTAAACAACAAACCCCACTCAGGAGCCACATGCTCAGTACAGGCTGCCTGGAACGATGTCCCCTTTCTACAAGGGTCAGTGTGAGCAGGAATGATCTCTGGGAGCAGAATTCTCGGAGTCTTTCCACTGAATTCTCTGTCCCTGTGTCTTGGGGTGACTTTATCATGTGTATCCCCTATTGCTGCTCTATGCCCAGAAGTGAACTTTGTGCATTTCTGTGCCTTTCAACTGAGCCTGAGAGGGGAGAGAGGAAAAAAAAAAAAACGGACAAACTTCTCAGAGCGTTTGTTCAAGGACACACATACACACTCCTCTGCATCCTGCTTGCAGCAAGAGCGGTGGAAACAACCTTGTTTCTTTTTAGCCAGTTTTCAGCTCCTTTTCTCTGGAGGGAGATGGAGAGTTGAACTTTGTTTTCCTGGGACTTCGGGGGTTTTTTTCCCTTCTTCTCTTCTTGACTCTTTCAACATCAGAGCACATTGGGAGAATTTTCTACCCAGGTGGGAGCCCTGAATGTGGGCCCATGAGGCAGCTGCAAGGAGGAGGAGAGAGACTACACCTACGGAAGTGTTGGGGTTCCTCCCCCCTGCCATGAGGTCATGGGAAGAGGGGACCCTGGGGTAGAGGCATGGCCTGGGCACGGGGGGTCTCCCTGCTCCCTGCTGACATGTGCCCTAATCCTGTTCAGCACTGCTTATTTTGTGTTGCCCTGTGCGAGGAGGGCCCTGGTTGTGCTGTGATTGCTCAGTTCTTTGGCAGTGCCCCGCCCATGTGGCTGGAGAAGAAAGAGCTCTGAAACTTCTCTCAAGAATCGCTCCCTGTTTCTTTGCACGGGCCTCGCTGTCTATGGATGTTTCAGGAGACCCCACCGAAACACGGAAGGACTCTCAAATTATCCCAGCTTTCTCTGCACAGCGAGAGGTTTTAATATTTAGCATTGTTATCCTTTTCCTGTGTGTTTGTTAAAAAAAGAGGTTTTCTCTCTTTCACTTTCTTCCCAGGAAAATTCTTTTTTCCCAAACCTGGTGGGGGATGGCTGGGTGTAACCTGCCTTCTATCAGAGGATATTTTCCTCCAAATTTGTCCAAACTGGCACAGCCTGTCCTTTCCTGGGTGTCTGTTGCAGATGGAAGCTGCTGGTGCCATTGTCAGCTTGAAGCCCTCTTTTGATGCAAGCAGATGTTGCCAGGTGTGTTCAGCAGCTATTGCTCAATGCTTATGCCAAGCTATTGTGTTCCTCATGGAACCAAGGAGCCATTGTGACACTGCAGGGGCTGATGGCATCAAGGAGACAATTGTCACAGTACAGAACCTCCTAGAAACAAGGCTCCATTGTGACACCGTGGGGAATCATGGAATCAAGGAGCCCATTGTGACACTGCCAGGCCGCATGGAACCAATGGTCCATGGTTACACTGCGGATTCAAGAAGAGCACGGTGACACCACGCAACATCATTGAACCGTACGTCCATTGTGACACAGCGGGGCCTCATGGAAACAAGGGGACCATTGTGGCAAAGCAGGGCCTAAAGGAAGCATGGAGAGCATTGTGACACTAAGGAAACTCCTGGAACCAAGATGACCACTGGCACATAATGGAACCTCATGGAAGCAAGCCTTCACGATGACTTTGGAGGGCCTCAGGGACCACAGGACCCATTGTGACACAGCAGGACCTGGTGGAACCAAGGAGCCTTTGTGATACTCCACATCCACATGGAAGCCAGGGTGCACTGAGACACAGCGGGGCCTTGTTGGAACCAAAGACACCTCTGCAAAAAGCAGGCTAGCTCATAGAAGCAAGGAGTCCATTGTTACAACATCAAACCTATGGAAGCAAGGGACCATTGTGACACTGCGGGGCCTCATGGAACTAATTGTCCATTATGACAATGCGGATCAAAGGAGACCATGGTGACACTGCGGAACCTGATGGAACCAAGGAGCCAGTGTGACACAGTGGGGCCTCATGGAATCAAGGAGACCATTGTGACCCAGGTGTTGCATGTGAAGGCAAGGAGCCATTGTGACACTTTGGGCTTCTTCCCTTGAGCTCTGCAGCTGGCTGTCCCAGCCCAGCGCACCATGTGCCACCTGCTCTCCTCAGGGCTCTGCCTGCACACAGCCCCAGGAGAAGTTTTCCTGTTTGGAAGGAAAGAATGGAAAAGCCGGAGCAGGTTTCCTAAACAACAAACCCCACTCAGGAGCCACATGCTCAGTACAGGCTGCCTGGAACGATGTCCCCTTTCTACAAGGGTCAGTGTGAGCAGGAATGAATGATCTCTGGGAGCAGAATTCTCGGAGTCTTTCCACTGAATTCTCTGTCCCTGTGTCTTGGGGTGACTTTATCATGTGTATCCCCTATTGCTGCTCTATGCCCAGAAGTGAACTTTGTGCATTTCTGTGCCTTTCAACTGAGCCTGAGAGGGAGGAGAGGAGAAAAAACCGGACAAACTTCTCAGAGCGTTTGTTCAAGGACACACATACACACTCCTCTGCATCCTGCTTGCAGCAAGAGCAGAGGGAAGCAACTTTGTTTCTTTTTAGCCAGTTTTCAGCTCCTTTTCTCTGGGGGGAGATGGAGAGTTGAACTTTGTTTTCCTGGGACTTTGGGGGTTTTTTTCCCTTCTTCTCTTCTTGACTCTTTCAACATCAGAGCACATTGGGAGAATTTTCTCCCGAGGTGGGGGCCCTGAATGTGGGCCCATGAGCCAGCTGCAAGGAGGAGGAGAGAGACTACACCTACGGAAGTGTTGGGGTTCCTCCCCCCTGCCATGAGGTCATGGGAGAGGGGACCCTGGGGTAGAGGCATGGCCTGGGCACGGGGTCTCCCTGCTCCCTGCTGACATGTGCCCTAATCCTGTTCAGCACTGCTTATTTTGTGTTGCCCTGTGCGAGGAGGGCCCTGGTTGTGCTGTGATTGCTCAGTTCTTTGGCAGTGCCCCGCCCATGTGGCTGGAGAAGAAAGAGCTCTGAAACTTCTCTCAAGAATCGCTCCCTGTTTCTTTGCACGGGCCTCGCTGTCTATGGATGTTTCAGGAGACCCCACCGAAACACGGAAGGACTCTCAAATTATCCCAGCTTTCTCTGCACAGCGAGAGCTTTTAATATTTAGCATTGTTATCCTTTTCCTGTGTGTTTGTTAAAAAAATAGTTTTTATCTCTTTCACTTTCTTCCCAGGAAAGTTCTTTTTTCCAAAAACCTGGTGGGGGAGGGCTGGGTGTAACCTGCCTTCTATCAGAGGATATTTTCCTCCACATTTGTCCAAACCGGCACAGCCTGTCCTTTCCTGGGTCTCTGTTGCAGATGGAAGCTGCTGGTGCCATTGTCAGCTTGAAGCCCTCTTTTGATGCAAGCAGATGTTGCCAGGTGTGTTCAGCAGCTGTTGCTCAATGCTTATGCCAAGCTATTGTGTTCCTCATGGAACCAAGGAGCCATTGTGACACTGCAGGGGCTGATGGCATCAAGGAGGCAATTGTGACAGTACAGAACCTCCTAGAAACAAGGCTCCATTGTGACACCGTGGGGAATCATGGAATCAAGGAGCCCATTGTGACACGGCTGCATGGAACCAATGGTCCATGGTTACACTGCGGATTCAAGAAGAGCACGGTGACACCACGCAACATCATGGAACCATAGGTCCATTGTGACACAGCGGGGCCTCATGGAAACAAGGGGACCATTGTGGCAAAGCAGGGCCTAATGGAAGCATGGAGAGCATTGTGACACTAAGGAAACTCCTGGAACCAAGATGACCACTGGCACATAATGGAACCTCATGGAAGCAAGCCTCCACAATGACTTTGGAGGGCCTCAGGGACCACAGGACCCATTGTGACACAGCAGGACCTGGTGGAACCAAGGAGCCTTTGTGATACTCCAGATCCACATGGAAGCCAGGGTGCAGAGACACAGCGGGGCCTTGTTGGAACCAAAGACACCTCTGCAAAAAGCAGGCTAGCTCATAGAAGCAAGGAGTCCATTGTTACAACGTAAAAGCTATGGAAGCAAGGGACCATTGTGACACTGCGGGGCCTCATGGAACCAATTGTCCATGATGACAGTGCGGATCAAAGGAGACCATGGTGACACTGCGGAACCTGATGGAACCAAGGAGCCATTGTGACACAGTGGGGCCTCATGGAATCAAGGAGACCATTGTGACCCAGGTGTTGCATGTGAAGGCAAGGAGCCATTGTGACACTTTGGGCTTCTTCCCTTGAGCTCTGCAGCTGGCTGTCCCAGCCCAGCGCACCATGTGCCACCTGCTCTCCTCAGGGCTCTGCCTGCACACAGCCCCAGGAGAAGTTTTCCTGTTTGGAAGGAAAGAATGGAAAAGCCGGAGCAGGTTTCCTAAACAACAAACCCCACTCAGGAGCCACATGCTCAGTACAGGCTGCCTGGAACGATGTCCCCTTTCTACAAGGGTCAGTGTGAGCAGGAATGATCTCTGGGAGCAGAATTCTCGGAGTCTTTCCACTGAATTCTCTGTCCCTGTGTCTTGGGGTGACTTTATCATGTGTATCCCCTATTGCTGCTCTATGCCCAGAAGTGAACTTTGTGCATTTCTGTGCCTTTCAACTGAGCCTGAGAGGGGAGAGAGGAAAAAAAAAAAACGGACAAACTTCTCAGAGCGTTTGTTCAAGGACACACATACACACTCCTCTGCATCCTGCTTGCAGCAAGAGCGGTGGAAACAACCTTGTTTCTTTTTAGCCAGTTTTCAGCTCCTTTTCTCTGGAGGGAGATGGAGAGTTGAACTTTGTTTTCCTGGGACTTCGGGGGTTTTTTTCCCTTCTTCTCTTCTTGACTCTTTCAACATCAGAGCACATTGGGAGAATTTTCTACCCAGGTGGGAGCCCTGAATGTGGGCCCATGAGGCAGCTGCAAGGAGGAGGAGAGAGACTACACCTACGGAAGTGTTGGGGTTCCTCCCCCCTGCCATGAGGTCATGGGAAGAGGGGACCCTGGGGTAGAGGCATGGCCTGGGCACGGGGGGGTCTCCCTGCTCCCTGCTCACATGTGCCCTAATCCTGTTCAGCACTGCTTATTTTGTGTTGCCTTGTGCGAGGAGGGCCCTGCTTGTGCCGTGATTGCTCAGTTCTTTGGCAGTGCCCCGCCCATGTGGCTGGAGAAGAAAGAGCTCTGAAACTTCTCTCAAGAATCGCTCCCTGTTTCTTTGCACGGGCCTCGCTGTCTATGGATGTTTCAGGAGACCCCACCGAAACACGGAAGGACTCTCAAATTATCCCAGCTTTCTCTGCACAGCGAGAGGTTTTAATATTTAGCATTGTTATCCTTTTCCTGTGTGTTTGTTAAAAAAAGAGGTTTTCTCTCTTTCACTTTCTTCCCAGGAAAATTCTTTTTTCCCAAACCTGGTGGGGGATGGCTGGGTGTAACCTGCCTTCTATCAGAGGATATTTTCCTCCAAATTTGTCCAAACTGGCACAGCCTGTCCTTTCCTGGGTGTCTGTTGCAGATGGAAGCTGCTGGTGCCATTGTCAGCTTGAAGCCCTCTTTTGATGCAAGCAGATGTTGCCAGGTGTGTTCAGCAGCTATTGCTCAATGCTTATGCCAAGCTATTGTGTTCCTCATGGAACCAAGGAGCCATTGTGACACTGCAGGGGCTGATGGCATCAAGGAGACAATTGTCACAGTACAGAACCTCCTAGAAACAAGGCTCCATTGTGACACCGTGGGGAATCATGGAATCAAGGAGCCCATTGTGACACTGCCAGGCCGCATGGAACCAATGGTCCATGGTTACACTGCGGATTCAAGAAGAGCACGGTGACACCACGCAACATCATGGAACCGTACGTCCATTGTGACACAGCGGGGCCTCATGGAAACAAGGGGACCATTGTGGCAAAGCAGGGCCTAAAGGAAGCATGGAGAGCATTGTGACACTAAGGAAACTCCTGGAACCAAGATGACCACTGGCACATAATGGAACCTCATGGAAGCAAGCCTTCACGATGACTTTGGAGGGCCTCAGGGACCACAGGACCCATTGTGACACAGCAGGACCTGGTGGAACCAAGGAGCCTTTGTGATACTCCACATCCACATGGAAGCCAGGGTGCACTGAGACACAGCGGGGCCTTGTTGGAACCAAAGACACCTCTGCAAAAAGCAGGCTAGCTCATAGAAGCAAGGAGTCCATTGTTACAACATCAAACCTATGGAAGCAAGGGACCATTGTGACACTGCGGGGCCTCATGGAACTAATTGTCCATTATGACAATGCGGATCAAAGGAGACCATGGTGACACTGCGGAACCTGATGGAACCAAGGAGCCAGTGTGACACAGTGGGGCCTCATGGAATCAAGGAGACCATTGTGACCCAGGTGTTGCATGTGAAGGCAAGGAGCCATTGTGACACTTTGGGCTTCTTCCCTTGAGCTCTGCAGCTGGCTGTCCCAGCCCAGCGCACCATGTGCCACCTGCTCTCCTCAGGGCTCTGCCTGCACACAGCCCCAGGAGAAGTTTTCCTGTTTGGAAGGAAAGAATGGAAAAGCCGGAGCAGGTTTCCTAAACAACAAACCCCACTCAGGAGCCACATGCTCAGTACAGGCTGCCTGGAACGATGTCCCCTTTCTACAAGGGTCAGTGTGAGCAGGAATGAATGATCTCTGGGAGCAGAATTCTCGGAGTCTTTCCACTGAATTCTCTGTCCCTGTGTCTTGGGGTGACTTTATCATGTGTATCCCCTATTGCTGCTCTATGCCCAGAAGTGAACTTTGTGCATTTCTGTGCCTTTCAACTGAGCCTGAGAGGGAGGAGAGGAGAAAAAACCGGACAAACTTCTCAGAGCGTTTGTTCAAGGACACACATACACACTCCTCTGCATCCTGCTTGCAGCAAGAGCAGAGGGAAGCAACTTTGTTTCTTTTTAGCCAGTTTTCAGCTCCTTTTCTCTGGGGGGAGATGGAGAGTTGAACTTTGTTTTCCTGGGACTTTGGGGGTTTTTTTCCCTTCTTCTCTTCTTGACTCTTTCAACATCAGAGCACATTGGGAGAATTTTCTCCCGAGGTGGGGGCCCTGAATGTGGGCCCATGAGCCAGCTGCAAGGAGGAGGAGAGAGACTACACCTACGGAAGTGTTGGGGTTCCTCCCCCCTGCCATGAGGTCATGGGAGAGGGGACCCTGGGGTAGAGGCATGGCCTGGGCACGGGGTCTCCCTGCTCCCTGCTGACATGTGCCCTAATCCTGTTCAGCACTGCTTATTTTGTGTTGCCCTGTGCGAGGAGGGCCCTGGTTGTGCTGTGATTGCTCAGTTCTTTGGCAGTGCCCCGCCCATGTGGCTGGAGAAGAAAGAGCTCTGAAACTTCTCTCAAGAATCGCTCCCTGTTTCTTTGCACGGGCCTCGCTGTCTATGGATGTTTCAGGAGACCCCACCGAAACACGGAAGGACTCTCAAATTATCCCAGCTTTCTCTGCACAGCGAGAGCTTTTAATATTTAGCATTGTTATCCTTTTCCTGTGTGTTTGTTAAAAAAATAGTTTTTATCTCTTTCACTTTCTTCCCAGGAAAGTTCTTTTTTCCAAAAACCTGGTGGGGGAGGGCTGGGTGTAACCTGCCTTCTATCAGAGGATATTTTCCTCCACATTTGTCCAAACCGGCACAGCCTGTCCTTTCCTGGGTCTCTGTTGCAGATGGAAGCTGCTGGTGCCATTGTCAGCTTGAAGCCCTCTTTTGATGCAAGCAGATGTTGCCAGGTGTGTTCAGCAGCTGTTGCTCAATGCTTATGCCAAGCTATTGTGTTCCTCATGGAACCAAGGAGCCATTGTGACACTGCAGGGGCTGATGGCATCAAGGAGGCAATTGTGACAGTACAGAACCTCCTAGAAACAAGGCTCCATTGTGACACCGTGGGGAATCATGGAATCAAGGAGCCCATTGTGACACGGCTGCATGGAACCAATGGTCCATGGTTACACTGCGGATTCAAGAAGAGCACGGTGACACCACGCAACATCATGGAACCATAGGTCCATTGTGACACAGCGGGGCCTCATGGAAACAAGGGGACCATTGTGGCAAAGCAGGGCCTAATGGAAGCATGGAGAGCATTGTGACACTAAGGAAACTCCTGGAACCAAGATGACCACTGGCACATAATGGAACCTCATGGAAGCAAGCCTCCACAATGACTTTGGAGGGCCTCAGGGACCACAGGACCCATTGTGACACAGCAGGACCTGGTGGAACCAAGGAGCCTTTGTGATACTCCAGATCCACATGGAAGCCAGGGTGCAGAGACACAGCGGGGCCTTGTTGGAACCAAAGACACCTCTGCAAAAAGCAGGCTAGCTCATAGAAGCAAGGAGTCCATTGTTACAACGTAAAAGCTATGGAAGCAAGGGACCATTGTGACACTGCGGGGCCTCATGGAACCAATTGTCCATGATGACAGTGCGGATCAAAGGAGACCATGGTGACACTGCGGAACCTGATGGAACCAAGGAGCCATTGTGACACAGTGGGGCCTCATGGAATCAAGGAGACCATTGTGACCCAGGTGTTGCATGTGAAGGCAAGGAGCCATTGTGACACTTTGGGCTTCTTCCCTTGAGCTCTGCAGCTGGCTGTCCCAGCCCAGCGCACCATGTGCCACCTGCTCTCCTCAGGGCTCTGCCTGCACACAGCCCCAGGAGAAGTTTTCCTGTTTGGAAGGAAAGAATGGAAAAGCCGGAGCAGGTTTCCTAAACAACAAACCCCACTCAGGAGCCACATGCTCAGTACAGGCTGCCTGGAACGATGTCCCCTTTCTACAAGGGTCAGTGTGAGCAGGAATGATCTCTGGGAGCAGAATTCTCGGAGTCTTTCCACTGAATTCTCTGTCCCTGTGTCTTGGGGTGACTTTATCATGTGTATCCCCTATTGCTGCTCTATGCCCAGAAGTGAACTTTGTGCATTTCTGTGCCTTTCAACTGAGCCTGAGAGGGGAGAGAGGAAAAAAAAAAAACGGACAAACTTCTCAGAGCGTTTGTTCAAGGACACACATACACACTCCTCTGCATCCTGCTTGCAGCAAGAGCGGTGGAAACAACCTTGTTTCTTTTTAGCCAGTTTTCAGCTCCTTTTCTCTGGAGGGAGATGGAGAGTTGAACTTTGTTTTCCTGGGACTTCGGGGGTTTTTTTCCCTTCTTCTCTTCTTGACTCTTTCAACATCAGAGCACATTGGGAGAATTTTCTACCCAGGTGGGAGCCCTGAATGTGGGCCCATGAGGCAGCTGCAAGGAGGAGGAGAGAGACTACACCTACGGAAGTGTTGGGGTTCCTCCCCCCTGCCATGAGGTCATGGGAAGAGGGGACCCTGGGGTAGAGGCATGGCCTGGGCACGGGGGGGTCTCCCTGCTCCCTGCTCACATGTGCCCTAATCCTGTTCAGCACTGCTTATTTTGTGTTGCCTTGTGCGAGGAGGGCCCTGGTTGTGCTGTGATTGCTCAGTTCTTTGGCAGTGCCCCGCCCATGTGGCTGGAGAAGAAAGAGCTCTGAAACTTCTCTCAAGAATCGCTCCCTGTTTCTTTGCACGGGCCTCGCTGTCTATGGATGTTTCAGGAGACCCCACCGAAACACGGAAGGACTCTCAAATTATCCCAGCTTTCTCTGCACAGCGAGAGCTTTTAATATTTAGCATTGTTATCCTTTTCCTGTGTGTTTGTTAAAAAAAGAGGTTTTCTCTCTTTCACTTTCTTCCCAGGAAAATTCTTTTTTCCCAAACCTGGTGGGGGATGGCTGGGTGTAACCTGCCTTCTATCAGAGGATATTTTCCTCCAAATTTGTCCAAACTGGCACAGCCTGTCCTTTCCTGGGTCTCTGTTGCAGATGGAAGCTGCTGGTGCCATTGTCAGCTTGAAGCCCTCTTTTGATGCAAGCAGATGTTGCCAGGTGTGTTCAGCAGCTGTTGCTCAATGCTTATGCCAAGCTATTGTGTTCCTCATGGAACCAAGGAGCCATTGTGACACTGCAGGGGCTGATGGCATCAAGGAGACAATTGTCACAGTACAGAACCTCCTAGAAACAAGGCTCCATTGTGACACCGTGGGGAATCATGGAATCAAGGAGCCCATTGTGACACTGCCAGGCCGCATGGAACCAATGGTCCATGGTTACACTGCGGATTCAAGAAGAGCACGGTGACACCACGCAACATCATGGAACCGTACGTCCATTGTGACACAGCGGGGCCTCATGGAAACAAGGGGACCATTGTGGCAAAGCAGGGCCTAAAGGAAGCATGGAGAGCATTGTGACACTAAGGAAACTCCTGGAACCAAGATGACCACTGGCACATAATGGAACCTCATGGAAGCAAGCCTTCACGATGACTTTGGAGGGCCTCAGGGACCACAGGACCCATTGTGACACAGCAGGACCTGGTGGAACCAAGGAGCCTTTGTGATACTCCAGATCCACATGGAAGCCAGGGTGCACTGAGACACAGCGGGGCCTTGTTGGAACCAAAGACACCTCTGCAAAAAGCAGGCTAGCTCATAGAAGCAAGGAGTCCATTGTTACAACATCAAACCTATGGAAGCAAGGGACCATTGTGACACTGCGGGGCCTCATGGAACTAATTGTCCATTATGACAATGCGGATCAAAGGAGACCATGGTGACACTGCGGAACCTGATGGAACCAAGGAGCCAGTGTGACACAGTGGGGCCTCATGGAATCAAGGAGACCATTGTGACCCAGGTGTTGCATGTGAAGGCAAGGAGCCATTGTGACACTTTGGGCTTCTTCCCTTGAGCTCTGCAGCGGGCTGTCCCAGCCCAGCGCACCATGTGCCACCTGCTCTCCTCAGGGCTCTGCCTGCACACAGCCCCAGGAGAAGTTTTCCTGTTTGGAAGGAAAGAATGGAAAAGCCGGAGCAGGTTTCCTAAACAACAAACCCCACTCAGGAGCCACATGCTCAGTACAGGCTGCCTGGAACGATGTCCCCTTTCTACAAGGGTCAGTGTGAGCAGGAATGATCTCTGGGAGCAGAATTCTCGGAGTCTTTCCACTGAATTCTCTGTCCCTGTGTCTTGGGGTGACTTTATCATGTGTATCCCCTATTGCTGCTCTATGCCCAGAAGTGAACTTTGTGCATTTCTGTGCCTTTCAACTGAGCCTGAGAGGGGAGAGAGGAAAAAAAAAAAACGGACAAACTTCTCAGAGCGTTTGTTCAAGGACACACATACACACTCCTCTGCATCCTGCTTGCAGCAAGAGCGGTGGAAACAACCTTGTTTCTTTTTAGCCAGTTTTCAGCTCCTTTTCTCTGGAGGGAGATGGAGAGTTGAACTTTGTTTTCCTGGGACTTCGGGGGTTTTTTTCCCTTCTTCTCTTCTTGACTCTTTCAACATCAGAGCACATTGGGAGAATTTTCTACCCAGGTGGGAGCCCTGAATGTGGGCCCATGAGGCAGCTGCAAGGAGGAGGAGAGAGACTACACCTACGGAAGTGTTGGGGTTCCTCCCCCCTGCCATGAGGTCATGGGAAGAGGGGACCCTGGGGTAGAGGCATGGCCTGGGCACGGGGGGGTCTCCCTGCTCCCTGCTCACATGTGCCCTAATCCTGTTCAGCACTGCTTATTTTGTGTTGCCTTGTGCGAGGAGGGCCCTGCTTGTGCCGTGATTGCTCAGTTCTTTGGCAGTGCCCCGCCCATGTGGCTGGAGAAGAAAGAGCTCTGAAACTTCTCTCAAGAATCGCTCCCTGTTTCTTTGCACGGGCCTCGCTGTCTATGGATGTTTCAGGAGACCCCACCGAAACACGGAAGGACTCTCAAATTATCCCAGCTTTCTCTGCACAGCGAGAGGTTTTAATATTTAGCATTGTTATCCTTTTCCTGTGTGTTTGTTAAAAAAAGAGGTTTTCTCTCTTTCACTTTCTTCCCAGGAAAATTCTTTTTTCCCAAACCTGGTGGGGGATGGCTGGGTGTAACCTGCCTTCTATCAGAGGATATTTTCCTCCAAATTTGTCCAAACTGGCACAGCCTGTCCTTTCCTGGGTGTCTGTTGCAGATGGAAGCTGCTGGTGCCATTGTCAGCTTGAAGCCCTCTTTTGATGCAAGCAGATGTTGCCAGGTGTGTTCAGCAGCTATTGCTCAATGCTTATGCCAAGCTATTGTGTTCCTCATGGAACCAAGGAGCCATTGTGACACTGCAGGGGCTGATGGCATCAAGGAGACAATTGTCACAGTACAGAACCTCCTAGAAACAAGGCTCCATTGTGACACCGTGGGGAATCATGGAATCAAGGAGCCCATTGTGACACTGCCAGGCCGCATGGAACCAATGGTCCATGGTTACACTGCGGATTCAAGAAGAGCACGGTGACACCACGCAACATCATGGAACCGTACGTCCATTGTGACACAGCGGGGCCTCATGGAAACAAGGGGACCATTGTGGCAAAGCAGGGCCTAAAGGAAGCATGGAGAGCATTGTGACACTAAGGAAACTCCTGGAACCAAGATGACCACTGGCACATAATGGAACCTCATGGAAGCAAGCCTTCACGATGACTTTGGAGGGCCTCAGGGACCACAGGACCCATTGTGACACAGCAGGACCTGGTGGAACCAAGGAGCCTTTGTGATACTCCACATCCACATGGAAGCCAGGGTGCACTGAGACACAGCGGGGCCTTGTTGGAACCAAAGACACCTCTGCAAAAAGCAGGCTAGCTCATAGAAGCAAGGAGTCCATTGTTACAACATCAAACCTATGGAAGCAAGGGACCATTGTGACACTGCGGGGCCTCATGGAACTAATTGTCCATTATGACAATGCGGATCAAAGGAGACCATGGTGACACTGCGGAACCTGATGGAACCAAGGAGCCAGTGTGACACAGTGGGGCCTCATGGAATCAAGGAGACCATTGTGACCCAGGTGTTGCATGTGAAGGCAAGGAGCCATTGTGACACTTTGGGCTTCTTCCCTTGAGCTCTGCAGCTGGCTGTCCCAGCCCAGCGCACCATGTGCCACCTGCTCTCCTCAGGGCTCTGCCTGCACACAGCCCCAGGAGAAGTTTTCCTGTTTGGAAGGAAAGAATGGAAAAGCCGGAGCAGGTTTCCTAAACAACAAACCCCACTCAGGAGCCACATGCTCAGTACAGGCTGCCTGGAACGATGTCCCCTTTCTACAAGGGTCAGTGTGAGCAGGAATGAATGATCTCTGGGAGCAGAATTCTCGGAGTCTTTCCACTGAATTCTCTGTCCCTGTGTCTTGGGGTGACTTTATCATGTGTATCCCCTATTGCTGCTCTATGCCCAGAAGTGAACTTTGTGCATTTCTGTGCCTTTCAACTGAGCCTGAGAGGGAGGAGAGGAGAAAAAACCGGACAAACTTCTCAGAGCGTTTGTTCAAGGACACACATACACACTCCTCTGCATCCTGCTTGCAGCAAGAGCAGAGGGAAGCAACTTTGTTTCTTTTTAGCCAGTTTTCAGCTCCTTTTCTCTGGGGGGAGATGGAGAGTTGAACTTTGTTTTCCTGGGACTTTGGGGGTTTTTTTCCCTTCTTCTCTTCTTGACTCTTTCAACATCAGAGCACATTGGGAGAATTTTCTCCCGAGGTGGGGGCCCTGAATGTGGGCCCATGAGCCAGCTGCAAGGAGGAGGAGAGAGACTACACCTACGGAAGTGTTGGGGTTCCTCCCCCCTGCCATGAGGTCATGGGAGAGGGGACCCTGGGGTAGAGGCATGGCCTGGGCACGGGGTCTCCCTGCTCCCTGCTGACATGTGCCCTAATCCTGTTCAGCACTGCTTATTTTGTGTTGCCCTGTGCGAGGAGGGCCCTGGTTGTGCTGTGATTGCTCAGTTCTTTGGCAGTGCCCCGCCCATGTGGCTGGAGAAGAAAGAGCTCTGAAACTTCTCTCAAGAATCGCTCCCTGTTTCTTTGCACGGGCCTCGCTGTCTATGGATGTTTCAGGAGACCCCACCGAAACACGGAAGGACTCTCAAATTATCCCAGCTTTCTCTGCACAGCGAGAGCTTTTAATATTTAGCATTGTTATCCTTTTCCTGTGTGTTTGTTAAAAAAATAGTTTTTATCTCTTTCACTTTCTTCCCAGGAAAGTTCTTTTTTCCAAAAACCTGGTGGGGGAGGGCTGGGTGTAACCTGCCTTCTATCAGAGGATATTTTCCTCCACATTTGTCCAAACCGGCACAGCCTGTCCTTTCCTGGGTCTCTGTTGCAGATGGAAGCTGCTGGTGCCATTGTCAGCTTGAAGCCCTCTTTTGATGCAAGCAGATGTTGCCAGGTGTGTTCAGCAGCTGTTGCTCAATGCTTATGCCAAGCTATTGTGTTCCTCATGGAACCAAGGAGCCATTGTGACACTGCAGGGGCTGATGGCATCAAGGAGGCAATTGTGACAGTACAGAACCTCCTAGAAACAAGGCTCCATTGTGACACCGTGGGGAATCATGGAATCAAGGAGCCCATTGTGACACGGCTGCATGGAACCAATGGTCCATGGTTACACTGCGGATTCAAGAAGAGCACGGTGACACCACGCAACATCATGGAACCATAGGTCCATTGTGACACAGCGGGGCCTCATGGAAACAAGGGGACCATTGTGGCAAAGCAGGGCCTAATGGAAGCATGGAGAGCATTGTGACACTAAGGAAACTCCTGGAACCAAGATGACCACTGGCACATAATGGAACCTCATGGAAGCAAGCCTCCACAATGACTTTGGAGGGCCTCAGGGACCACAGGACCCATTGTGACACAGCAGGACCTGGTGGAACCAAGGAGCCTTTGTGATACTCCAGATCCACATGGAAGCCAGGGTGCAGAGACACAGCGGGGCCTTGTTGGAACCAAAGACACCTCTGCAAAAAGCAGGCTAGCTCATAGAAGCAAGGAGTCCATTGTTACAACGTAAAAGCTATGGAAGCAAGGGACCATTGTGACACTGCGGGGCCTCATGGAACCAATTGTCCATGATGACAGTGCGGATCAAAGGAGACCATGGTGACACTGCGGAACCTGATGGAACCAAGGAGCCATTGTGACACAGTGGGGCCTCATGGAATCAAGGAGACCATTGTGACCCAGGTGTTGCATGTGAAGGCAAGGAGCCATTGTGACACTTTGGGCTTCTTCCCTTGAGCTCTGCAGCTGGCTGTCCCAGCCCAGCGCACCATGTGCCACCTGCTCTCCTCAGGGCTCTGCCTGCACACAGCCCCAGGAGAAGTTTTCCTGTTTGGAAGGAAAGAATGGAAAAGCCGGAGCAGGTTTCCTAAACAACAAACCCCACTCAGGAGCCACATGCTCAGTACAGGCTGCCTGGAACGATGTCCCCTTTCTACAAGGGTCAGTGTGAGCAGGAATGATCTCTGGGAGCAGAATTCTCGGAGTCTTTCCACTGAATTCTCTGTCCCTGTGTCTTGGGGTGACTTTATCATGTGTATCCCCTATTGCTGCTCTATGCCCAGAAGTGAACTTTGTGCATTTCTGTGCCTTTCAACTGAGCCTGAGAGGGGAGAGAGGAAAAAAAAAAAACGGACAAACTTCTCAGAGCGTTTGTTCAAGGACACACATACACACTCCTCTGCATCCTGCTTGCAGCAAGAGCGGTGGAAACAACCTTGTTTCTTTTTAGCCAGTTTTCAGCTCCTTTTCTCTGGAGGGAGATGGAGAGTTGAACTTTGTTTTCCTGGGACTTCGGGGGTTTTTTTCCCTTCTTCTCTTCTTGACTCTTTCAACATCAGAGCACATTGGGAGAATTTTCTACCCAGGTGGGAGCCCTGAATGTGGGCCCATGAGGCAGCTGCAAGGAGGAGGAGAGAGACTACACCTACGGAAGTGTTGGGGTTCCTCCCCCCTGCCATGAGGTCATGGGAAGAGGGGACCCTGGGGTAGAGGCATGGCCTGGGCACGGGGGGGTCTCCCTGCTCCCTGCTCACATGTGCCCTAATCCTGTTCAGCACTGCTTATTTTGTGTTGCCTTGTGCGAGGAGGGCCCTGCTTGTGCCGTGATTGCTCAGTTCTTTGGCAGTGCCCCGCCCATGTGGCTGGAGAAGAAAGAGCTCTGAAACTTCTCTCAAGAATCGCTCCCTGTTTCTTTGCACGGGCCTCGCTGTCTATGGATGTTTCAGGAGACCCCACCGAAACACGGAAGGACTCTCAAATTATCCCAGCTTTCTCTGCACAGCGAGAGCTTTTAATATTTAGCATTGTTATCCTTTTCCTGTGTGTTTGTTAAAAAAAGAGGTTTTCTCTCTTTCACTTTCTTCCCAGGAAAATTCTTTTTTCCCAAACCTGGTGGGGGATGGCTGGGTGTAACCTGCCTTCTATCAGAGGATATTTTCCTCCAAATTTGTCCAAACTGGCACAGCCTGTCCTTTCCTGGGTCTCTGTTGCAGATGGAAGCTGCTGGTGCCATTGTCAGCTTGAAGCCCTCTTTTGATGCAAGCAGATGTTGCCAGGTGTGTTCAGCAGCTGTTGCTCAATGCTTATGCCAAGCTATTGTGTTCCTCATGGAACCAAGGAGCCATTGTGACACTGCAGGGGCTGATGGCATCAAGGAGACAATTGTCACAGTACAGAACCTCCTAGAAACAAGGCTCCATTGTGACACCGTGGGGAATCATGGAATCAAGGAGCCCATTGTGACACTGCCAGGCCGCATGGAACCAATGGTCCATGGTTACACTGCGGATTCAAGAAGAGCACGGTGACACCACGCAACATCATGGAACCGTACGTCCATTGTGACACAGCGGGGCCTCATGGAAACAAGGGGACCATTGTGGCAAAGCAGGGCCTAAAGGAAGCATGGAGAGCATTGTGACACTAAGGAAACTCCTGGAACCAAGATGACCACTGGCACATAATGGAACCTCATGGAAGCAAGCCTTCACGATGACTTTGGAGGGCCTCAGGGACCACAGGACCCATTGTGACACAGCAGGACCTGGTGGAACCAAGGAGCCTTTGTGATACTCCAGATCCACATGGAAGCCAGGGTGCACTGAGACACAGCGGGGCCTTGTTGGAACCAAAGACACCTCTGCAAAAAGCAGGCTAGCTCATAGAAGCAAGGAGTCCATTGTTACAACATCAAACCTATGGAAGCAAGGGACCATTGTGACACTGCGGGGCCTCATGGAACTAATTGTCCATGATGACAATGCGGATCAAAGGAGACCATGGTGACACTGCGGAACCTGATGGAACCAAGGAGCCAGTGTGACACAGTGGGGCCTCATGGAATCAAGGAGACCATTGTGACCCAGGTGTTGCATGTGAAGGCAAGGAGCCATTGTGACACTTTGGGCTTCTTCCCTTGAGCTCTGCAGCTGGCTGTCCCAGCCCAGCGCACCATGTGCCACCTGCTCTCCTCAGGGCTCTGCCTGCACACAGCCCCAGGAGAAGTTTTCCTGTTTGGAAGGAAAGAATGGAAAAGCCGGAGCAGGTTTCCTAAACAACAAACCCCACTCAGGAGCCACATGCTCAGTACAGGCTGCCTGGAACGATGTCCCCTTTCTACAAGGGTCAGTGTGAGCAGGAATGAATGATCTCTGGGAGCAGAATTCTCGGAGTCTTTCCACTGAATTCTCTGTCCCTGTGTCTTGGGGTGACTTTATCGTGTGTATCCCCTATTGCTGCTCTATGCCCAGAAGTGAACTTTGTGCATTTCTGTGCCTTTCAACTGAGCCTGAGAGGGGGGAGAGGAAAAAAAACCGGACAAACTTCTCAGAGCGTTTGTTCAAGGACACACATACACACTCCTCTGCATCCTGCTTGCAGCAAGAGCAGAGGGAAGCAACTTTGTTTCTTTTTAGCCAGTTTTCAGCTCCTTTTCTCTGGGGGGAGATGGAGAGTTGAACTTTGTTTTCCTGGGACTTTGGGGGTTTTTTTCCCTTCTTCTCTTCTTGACTCTTTCAACATCAGAGCACATTGGGAGAATTTTCTCCCGAGGTGGGGGCCCTGAATGTGGGCCCATGAGCCAGCTGCAAGGAGGAGGAGAGAGACTGCACCTACGGAAGTGTTGGGGTTCCTCCCCCCTGCCATGAGGTCATGGGAGAGGGGACCCTGGGGTAGAGGCATGGCCTGGGCACGGGGTCTCCCTGCTCCCTTCTCACATGTGCCCTAATCCTGTTCAGCACTGCTTATTTTGTGTTGCCCTGTGCGAGGAGGGCCCTGGTTGTGCTGTGATTGCTCAGTTCTTTGGCAGTGCCCCGCCCATGTGGCTGGAGAAGAAAGAGCTCTGAAACTTCTCTCAAGAATCGCTCCCTGTTTCTTTGCACGGGCCTCGCTGTCTATGGATGTTTCAGGAGACCCCACCGAAACACGGAAGGACTCTCAAATTATCCCAGCTTTCTCTGCACAGCGAGAGCTTTTAATATTTAGCATTGTTATCCTTTTCCTGTGTGTTTGTTAAAAAAATAGTTTTTATCTCTTTCACTTTCTTCCCAGGAAAGTTCTTTTTTCCAAAAACCTGGTGGGGGAGGGCTGGGTGTAACCTGCCTTCTATCAGAGGATATTTTCCTCCACATTTGTCCAAACCGGCACAGCCTGTCCTTTCCTGGGTCTCTGTTGCAGATGGAAGCTGCTGGTGCCATTGTCAGCTTGAAGCCCTCTTTTGATGCAAGCAGATGTTGCCAGGTGTGTTCAGCAGCTGTTGCTCAATGCTTATGCCAAGCTATTGTGTTCCTCATGGAACCAAGGAGCCATTGTGACACTGCAGGGGCTGATGGCATCAAGGAGGCAATTGTGACAGTACAGAACCTCCTAGAAACAAGGCTCCATTGTGACACCGTGGGGAATCATGGAATCAAGGAGCCCATTGTGACACGGCTGCATGGAACCAATGGTCCATGGTTAAACTGCGGATTCAAGAAGAGCACGGTGACACCACGCAACATCATGGAACCGTACGTCCATTGTGACACAGCGGGGCCTCATGGAAACAAGGGGACCATTGTGGCAAAGCAGGGCCTAATGGAAGCATGGAGAGCATTGTGACACTAAGGAAACTCCTGGAACCAAGATGACCACTGGCACATAATGGAACCTCATGGAAGCAAGCCTCCACAATGACTTTGGAGGGCCTCAGGGACCACAGGACCCATTGTGACACAGCAGGACCTGGTGGAACCAAGGAGCCTTTGTGATACTCCAGATCCACATGGAAGCCAGGGTGCACTGAGACACAGTGGGGCCTTGTTGGAACCAAAGACACCTCTGCAAAAAGCAGGCTAGCTCATAGAAGCAAGGAGTCCATTGTTACAACGTAAAAGCTATGGAAGCAAGGGACCATTGTGACACTGCGGGGCCTCATGGAACCAATTGTCCATGATGACAGTGCGGATCAAAGGAGACCATGGTGACACTGCGGAACCTGATGGAACCAAGGAGCCATTGTGACACAGTGGGGCCTCATGGAATCAAGGAGACCATTGTGACCCAGGTGTTGCATGTGAAGGCAAGGAGCCATTGTGACACTTTGGGCTTCTTCCCTTGAGCTCTGCAGCTGGCTGTCCCAGCCCAGCGCACCATGTGCCACCTGCTCTCCTCAGGGCTCTGCCTGCACACAGCCCCAGGAGAAGTTTTCCTGTTTGGAAGGAAAGAATGGAAAAGCCGGAGCAGGTTTCCTAAACAACAAACCCCACTCAGGAGCCACATGCTCAGTACAGGCTGCCTGGAACGATGTCCCCTTTCTACAAGGGTCAGTGTGAGCAGGAATGATCTCTGGGAGCAGAATTCTCGGAGTCTTTCCACTGAATTCTCTGTCCCTGTGTCTTGGGGTGACTTTATCATGTGTATCCCCTATTGCTGCTCTATGCCCAGAAGTGAACTTTGTGCATTTCTGTGCCTTTCAACTGAGCCTGAGAGGGGAGAGAGGAAAAAAAAAAAAACGGACAAACTTCTCAGAGCGTTTGTTCAAGGACACACATACACACTCCTCTGCATCCTGCTTGCAGCAAGAGCGGTGGAAACAACCTTGTTTCTTTTTAGCCAGTTTTCAGCTCCTTTTCTCTGGAGGGAGATGGAGAGTTGAACTTTGTTTTCCTGGGACTTCGGGGGTTTTTTTCCCTTCTTCTCTTCTTGACTCTTTCAACATCAGAGCACATTGGGAGAATTTTCTACCCAGGTGGGAGCCCTGAATGTGGGCCCATGAGGCAGCTGCAAGGAGGAGGAGAGAGACTACACCTACGGAAGTGTTGGGGTTCCTCCCCCCTGCCATGAGGTCATGGGAAGAGGGGACCCTGGGGTAGAGGCATGGCCTGGGCACGGGGGGTCTCCCTGCTCCCTGCTCACATGTGCCCTAATCCTGTTCAGCACTGCTTATTTTGTGTTGCCTTGTGCGAGGAGGGCCCTGCTTGTGCCGTGATTGCTCAGTTCTTTGGCAGTGCCCCGCCCATGTGGCTGGAGAAGAAAGAGCTCTGAAACTTCTCTCAAGAATCGCTCCCTGTTTCTTTGCACGGGCCTCGCTGTCTATGGATGTTTCAGGAGACCCCACCGAAACACGGAAGGACTCTCAAATTATCCCAGCTTTCTCTGCACAGCGAGAGGTTTTAATATTTAGCATTGTTATCCTTTTCCTGTGTGTTTGTTAAAAAAAGAGGTTTTCTCTCTTTCACTTTCTTCCCAGGAAAATTCTTTTTTCCCAAACCTGGTGGGGGATGGCTGGGTGTAACCTGCCTTCTATCAGAGGATATTTTCCTCCAAATTTGTCCAAACTGGCACAGCCTGTCCTTTCCTGGGTGTCTGTTGCAGATGGAAGCTGCTGGTGCCATTGTCAGCTTGAAGCCCTCTTTTGATGCAAGCAGATGTTGCCAGGTGTGTTCAGCAGCTGTTGCTCAATGCTTATGCCAAGCTATTGTGTTCCTCATGGAACCAAGGAGCCATTGTGACACTGCAGGGGCTGATGGCATCAAGGAGACAATTGTCACAGTACAGAACCTCCTAGAAACAAGGCTCCATTGTGACACCGTGGGGAATCATGGAATCAAGGAGCCCATTGTGACACTGCCAGGCCGCATGGAACCAATGGTCCATGGTTACACTGCGGATTCAAGAAGAGCACGGTGACACCACGCAACATCATGGAACCGTACGTCCATTGTGACACAGCGGGGCCTCATGGAAACAAGGGGACCATTGTGGCAAAGCAGGGCCTAAAGGAAGCATGGAGAGCATTGTGACACTAAGGAAACTCCTGGAACCAAGATGACCACTGGCACATAATGGAACCTCATGGAAGCAAGCCTTCACGATGACTTTGGAGGGCCTCAGGGACCACAGGACCCATTGTGACACAGCAGGACCTGGTGGAACCAAGGAGCCTTTGTGATACTCCAGATCCACATGGAAGCCAGGGTGCACTGAGACACAGCGGGGCCTTGTTGGAACCAAAGACACCTCTGCAAAAAGCAGGCTAGCTCATAGAAGCAAGGAGTCCATTGTTACAACATCAAACCTATGGAAGCAAGGGACCATTGTGACACTGCGGGGCCTCATGGAACTAATTGTCCATGATGACAATGCGGATCAAAGGAGACCATGGTGACACTGCGGAACCTGATGGAACCAAGGAGCCAGTGTGACACAGTGGGGCCTCATGGAATCAAGGAGACCATTGTGACCCAGGTGTTGCATGTGAAGGCAAGGAGCCATTGTGACACTTTGGGCTTCTTCCCTTGAGCTCTGCAGCTGGCTGTCCCAGCCCAGCGCACCATGTGCCACCTGCTCTCCTCAGGGCTCTGCCTGCACACAGCCCCAGGAGAAGTTTTCCTGTTTGGAAGGAAAGAATGGAAAAGCCGGAGCAGGTTTCCTAAACAACAAACCCCACTCAGGAGCCACATGCTCAGTACAGGCTGCCTGGAACGATGTCCCCTTTCTACAAGGGTCAGTGTGAGCAGGAATGAATGATCTCTGGGAGCAGAATTCTCGGAGTCTTTCCACTGAATTCTCTGTCCCTGTGTCTTGGGGTGACTTTATCATGTGTATCCCCTATTGCTGCTCTATGCCCAGAAGTGAACTTTGTGCATTTCTGTGCCTTTCAACTGAGCCTGAGAGGGAGGAGAGGAGAAAAAACCGGACAAACTTCTCAGAGCGTTTGTTCAAGGACACACATACACACTCCTCTGCATCCTGCTTGCAGCAAGAGCAGAGGGAAGCAACTTTGTTTCTTTTTAGCCAGTTTTCAGCTCCTTTTCTCTGGGGGGAGATGGAGAGTTGAACTTTGTTTTCCTGGGACTTTGGGGGTTTTTTTCCCTTCTTCTCTTCTTGACTCTTTCAACATCAGAGCACATTGGGAGAATTTTCTCCCGAGGTGGGGGCCCTGAATGTGGGCCCATGAGCCAGCTGCAAGGAGGAGGAGAGAGACTACACCTACGGAAGTGTTGGGGTTCCTCCCCCCTGCCATGAGGTCATGGGAGAGGGGACCCTGGGGTAGAGGCATGGCCTGGGCACGGGGTCTCCCTGCTCCCTGCTGACATGTGCCCTAATCCTGTTCAGCACTGCTTATTTTGTGTTGCCCTGTGCGAGGAGGGCCCTGGTTGTGCTGTGATTGCTCAGTTCTTTGGCAGTGCCCCGCCCATGTGGCTGGAGAAGAAAGAGCTCTGAAACTTCTCTCAAGAATCGCTCCCTGTTTCTTTGCACGGGCCTCGCTGTCTATGGATGTTTCAGGAGACCCCACCGAAACACGGAAGGACTCTCAAATTATCCCAGCTTTCTCTGCACAGCGAGAGCTTTTAATATTTAGCATTGTTATCCTTTTCCTGTGTGTTTGTTAAAAAAATAGTTTTTATCTCTTTCACTTTCTTCCCAGGAAAGTTCTTTTTTCCAAAAACCTGGTGGGGGAGGGCTGGGTGTAACCTGCCTTCTATCAGAGGATATTTTCCTCCACATTTGTCCAAACCGGCACAGCCTGTCCTTTCCTGGGTCTCTGTTGCAGATGGAAGCTGCTGGTGCCATTGTCAGCTTGAAGCCCTCTTTTGATGCAAGCAGATGTTGCCAGGTGTGTTCAGCAGCTGTTGCTCAATGCTTATGCCAAGCTATTGTGTTCCTCATGGAACCAAGGAGCCATTGTGACACTGCAGGGGCTGATGGCATCAAGGAGGCAATTGTGACAGTACAGAACCTCCTAGAAACAAGGCTCCATTGTGACACCGTGGGGAATCATGGAATCAAGGAGCCCATTGTGACACGGATGCATGGAACCAATGGTCCATGGTTACACTGCGGATTCAAGAAGAGCACGGTGACACCACGCAACATCATGGAACCATAGGTCCATTGTGACACAGCGGGGCCTCATGGAAACAAGGGGACCATTGTGGCAAAGCAGGGCCTAATGGAAGCATGGAGAGCATTGTGACACTAAGGAAACTCCTGGAACCAAGATGACCACTGGCACATAATGGAACCTCATGGAAGCAAGCCTCCACAATGACTTTGGAGGGCCTCAGGGACCACAGGACCCATTGTGACACAGCAGGACCTGGTGGAACCAAGGAGCCTTTGTGATACTCCAGATCCACATGGAAGCCAGGGTGCACTGAGACACAGTGGGGCCTTGTTGGAACCAAAGACACCTCTGCAAAAAGCAGGCTAGTTCATAGAAGCAAGGAGTCCATTGTTACAACGTAAAAGCTATGGAAGCAAGGGACCATTGTGACACTGCGGGGCCTCATGGAACCAATTGTCCATGATGACAGTGCGGATCAAAGGAGACCATGGTGACACTGCGGAACCTGATGGAACCAAGGAGCCATTGTGACACAGTGGGGCCTCATGGAATCAAGGAGACCATTGTGACCCAGGTGTTGCATGTGAAGGCAAGGAGCCATTGTGACACTTTGGGCTTCTTCCCTTGAGCTCTGCAGCTGGCTGTCCCAGCCCAGCGCACCATGTGCCACCTGCTCTCCTCAGGGCTCTGCCTGCACACAGCCCCAGGAGAAGTTTTCCTGTTTGGAAGGAAAGAATGGAAAAGCCGGAGCAGGTTTCCTAAACAACAAACCCCACTCAGGAGCCACATGCTCAGTACAGGCTGCCTGGAACGATGTCCCCTTTCTACAAGGGTCAGTGTGAGCAGGAATGATCTCTGGGAGCAGAATTCTCGGAGTCTTTCCACTGAATTCTCTGTCCCTGTGTCTTGGGGTGACTTTATCATGTGTATCCCCTATTGCTGCTCTATGCCCAGAAGTGAACTTTGTGCATTTCTGTGCCTTTCAACTGAGCCTGAGAGGGGAGAGAGGAAAAAAAAAAAACGGACAAACTTCTCAGAGCGTTTGTTCAAGGACACACATACACACTCCTCTGCATCCTGCTTGCAGCAAGAGCGGTGGAAACAACCTTGTTTCTTTTTAGCCAGTTTTCAGCTCCTTTTCTCTGGAGGGAGATGGAGAGTTGAACTTTGTTTTCCTGGGACTTCGGGGGTTTTTTTCCCTTCTTCTCTTCTTGACTCTTTCAACATCAGAGCACATTGGGAGAATTTTCTACCCAGGTGGGAGCCCTGAATGTGGGCCCATGAGGCAGCTGCAAGGAGGAGGAGAGAGACTACACCTACGGAAGTGTTGGGGTTCCTCCCCCCTGCCATGAGGTCATGGGAAGAGGGGACCCTGGGGTAGAGGCATGGCCTGGGCACGGGGGGGTCTCCCTGCTCCCTGCTCACATGTGCCCTAATCCTGTTCAGCACTGCTTATTTTGTGTTGCCTTGTGCGAGGAGGGCCCTGCTTGTGCCGTGATTGCTCAGTTCTTTGGCAGTGCCCCGCCCATGTGGCTGGAGAAGAAAGAGCTCTGAAACTTCTCTCAAGAATCGCTCCCTGTTTCTTTGCACGGGCCTCGCTGTCTATGGATGTTTCAGGAGACCCCACCGAAACACGGAAGGACTCTCAAATTATCCCAGCTTTCTCTGCACAGCGAGAGGTTTTAATATTTAGCATTGTTATCCTTTTCCTGTGTGTTTGTTAAAAAAAGAGGTTTTCTCTCTTTCACTTTCTTCCCAGGAAAATTCTTTTTTCCCAAACCTGGTGGGGGATGGCTGGGTGTAACCTGCCTTCTATCAGAGGATATTTTCCTCCAAATTTGTCCAAACTGGCACAGCCTGTCCTTTCCTGGGTGTCTGTTGCAGATGGAAGCTGCTGGTGCCATTGTCAGCTTGAAGCCCTCTTTTGATGCAAGCAGATGTTGCCAGGTGTGTTCAGCAGCTGTTGCTCAATGCTTATGCCAAGCTATTGTGTTCCTCATGGAACCAAGGAGCCATTGTGACACTGCAGGGGCTGATGGCATCAAGGAGACAATTGTCACAGTACAGAACCTCCTAGAAACAAGGCTCCATTGTGACACCGTGGGGAATCATGGAATCAAGGAGCCCATTGTGACACTGCCAGGCCGCATGGAACCAATGGTCCATGGTTACACTGCGGATTCAAGAAGAGCACGGTGACACCACGCAACATCATGGAACCGTACGTCCATTGTGACACAGCGGGGCCTCATGGAAACAAGGGGACCATTGTGGCAAAGCAGGGCCTAAAGGAAGCATGGAGAGCATTGTGACACTAAGGAAACTCCTGGAACCAAGATGACCACTGGCACATAATGGAACCTCATGGAAGCAAGCCTTCACGATGACTTTGGAGGGCCTCAGGGACCACAGGACCCATTGTGACACAGCAGGACCTGGTGGAACCAAGGAGCCTTTGTGATACTCCAGATCCACATGGAAGCCAGGGTGCACTGAGACACAGCGGGGCCTTGTTGGAACCAAAGACACCTCTGCAAAAAGCAGGCTAGCTCATAGAAGCAAGGAGTCCATTGTTACAACATCAAACCTATGGAAGCAAGGGACCATTGTGACACTGCGGGGCCTCATGGAACTAATTGTCCATTATGACAATGCGGATCAAAGGAGACCATGGTGACACTGCGGAACCCGATGGAACCAAGGAGCCATTGTGACACAGTGGGGCCTCATGGAATCAAGGAGACCATTGTGACCCAGGTGTTGCATGTGAAGGCAAGGAGCCATTGTGACACTTTGGGCTTCTTCCCTTGAGCTCTGCAGCTGGCTGTCCCAGCCCAGCGCACCATGTGCCACCTGCTCTCCTCAGGGCTCTGCCTGCACACAGCCCCAGGAGAAGTTTTCCTGTTTGGAAGGAAAGAATGGAAAAGCCGGAGCAGGTTTCCTAAACAACAAACCCCACTCAGGAGCCACATGCTCAGTACAGGCTGCCTGGAACGATGTCCCCTTTCTACAAGGGTCAGTGTGAGCAGGAATGAATGATCTCTGGGAGCAGAATTCTCGGAGTCTTTCCACTGAATTCTCTGTCCCTGTGTCTTGGGGTGACTTTATCATGTGTATCCCCTATTGCTGCTCTATGCCCAGAAGTGAACTTTGTGCATTTCTGTGCCTTTCAACTGAGCCTGAGAGGGAGGAGAGGAGAAAAAACCGGACAAACTTCTCAGAGCGTTTGTTCAAGGACACACATACACACTCCTCTGCATCCTGCTTGCAGCAAGAGCAGAGGGAAGCAACTTTGTTTCTTTTTAGCCAGTTTTCAGCTCCTTTTCTCTGGGGGGAGATGGAGAGTTGAACTTTGTTTTCCTGGGACTTCGGGGGTTTTTTTCCCTTCTTCTCTTCTTGACTCTTTCAACATCAGAGCACATTGGGAGAATTTTCTCCCGAGGTGGGGGCCCTGAATGTGGGCCCATGAGCCAGCTGCAAGGAGGAGGAGAGAGACTACACCTACGGAAGTGTTGGGGTTCCTCCCCCCTGCCATGAGGTCATGGGAGAGGGGACCCTGGGGTAGAGGCATGGCCTGGGCACGGGGTCTCCCTGCTCCCTTCTCACATGTGCCCTAATCCTGTTCAGCACTGCTTATTTTGTGTTGCCCTGTGCGAGGAGGGCCCTGGTTGTGCTGTGATTGCTCAGTTCTTTGGCAGTGCCCCGCCCATGTGGCTGGAGAAGAAAGAGCTCTGAAACTTCTCTCAAGAATCGCTCCCTGTTTCTTTGCACGGGCCTCGCTGTCTATGGATGTTTCAGGAGACCCCACCGAAACACGGAAGGACTCTCAAATTATCCCAGCTTTCTCTGCACAGCGAGAGCTTTTAATATTTAGCATTGTTATCCTTTTCCTGTGTGTTTGTTAAAAAAAGAGGTTTTCTCTCTTTCACTTTCTTCCCAGGAAAATTCTTTTTTCCCAAACCTGGTGGGGGATGGCTGGGTGTAACCTGCCTTCTATCAGAGGATATTTTCCTCCACATTTGTTCAAACCGGCGCAGCCTGTCCTTTCCTGGGTCTCTGTTGCAGATGGAAGCTGCTGGTGCCATTGTCAGCTTGAAGCCCTCTTTTGATGCAAGCAGATGTTGCCAGGTGTGTTCAGCAGCTGTTGCTCAATGCTTATGCCAAGCTATTGTGTTCCTCATGGAACCAAGGAGCCATTGTGACACTGCAGGGGCTGATGGCATCAAGGAGGCAATTGTGACAGTACAGAACCTCCTAGAAACAAGGCTCCATTGTGACACCGTGGGGAATCATGGAATCAAGGAGCCCATTGTGACACGGCTGCATGGAACCAATGGTCCATGGTTACACTGCGGATTCAAGAAGAGCACGGTGACACCACGCAACATCATGGAACCATAGGTCCATTGTGACACAGCGGGGCCTCATGGAAACAAGGGGACCATTGTGGCAAAGCAGGGCCTAATGGAAGCATGGAGAGCATTGTGACACGAAGGAAACTCCTGGAACCAAGATGACCACTGGCACATAATGGAACCTCATGGAAGCAAGCCTCCACAATGACTTTGGAGGGCCTCAGGGACCACAGGACCCATTGTGACACAGCAGGACCTGGTGGAACCAAGGAGCCTTTGTGATACTCCAGATCCACATGGAAGCCAGGGTGCAGAGACACAGCGGGGCCTTGTTGGAACCAAAGACACCTCTGCAAAAAGCAGGCTAGCTCATAGAAGCAAGGAGTCCATTGTTACAACGTAAAAGCTATGGAAGCAAGGGACCATTGTGACACTGCGGGGCCTCATGGAACCAATTGTCCATGATGACAGTGCGGATCAAAGGAGACCATGGTGACACTGCGGAACCTGATGGAACCAAGGAGCCATTGTGACACAGTGGGGCCTCATGGAATCAAGGAGACCATTGTGACCCAGGTGTTGCATGGGAAGGCAAGGAGCCATTGTGACACTTTGGGCTTCTTCCCTTGAGCTCTGCAGCTGGCTGTCCCAGCCCAGCGCACCATGTGTCACCTGCTCTCCTCAGGGCTCTGCCTGCACACAGCCCCAGGAGAAGTTTTCCTGTTTGGAAGGAAAGAATGGAAAAGCCGGAGCAGGTTTCCTAAACAACAAACCCCACTCAGGAGCCACATGCTCAGTACAGGCTGCCTGGAACGATGTCCCCTTGCTACAAGGGTCAGTGTGAGCAGGAATGAATGATCTCTGGGAGCAGAATTCTCGGAGTCTTTCCACTGAATTCTCTGTCCCTGTGTCTTGGGGTGACTTTATCATGTGTATCCCCTATTGCTGCTCTATGCCCAGAAGTGAACTTTGTGCATTTCTGTGCCTTTCAACTGAGCCTGAGAGGGGAGAGAGGAAAAAAAAAAAACGGACAAACTTCTCAGAGCGTTTGTTTAAGGACACACATACACACTCCTCTGCATCCTGCTTGCAGCAAGAGCGGTGGAAACAACCTTGTTTCTTTTTAGCCAGTTTTCAGCTCCTTTTCTCTGGAGGGAGATGGAGAGTTGAACTTTGTTTTCCTGGGACTTCGGGGGTTTTTTTCCCTTCTTCTCTTCTTGACTCTTTCAACATCAGAGCACATTGGGAGAATTTTCTACCCAGGTGGGAGCCCTGAATGTGGGCCCATGAGGCAGCTGCAAGGAGGAGGAGAGAGACTACACCTACGGAAGTGTTGGGGTTCCTCCCCCCTGCCATGAGGTCATGGGAAGAGGGGACCCTGGGGTAGAGGCATGGCCTGGGCACGGGGGGTCTCCCTGCTCCCTGCTCACATGTGCCCTAATCCTGTTCAGCACTGCTTATTTTGTGTTGCCTTGTGCGAGGAGGGCCCTGCTTGTGCCGTGATTGCTCAGTTCTTTGGCAGTGCCCCGCCCATGTGGCTGGAGAAGAAAGAGCTCTGAAACTTCTCTCAAGAATCGCTCCCTGTTTCTTTGCACGGGCCTCGCTGTCTATGGATGTTTCAGGAGACCCCACCGAAACACGGAAGGACTCTCAAATTATCCCAGCTTTCTCTGCACAGCGAGAGGTTTTAATATTTAGCATTGTTATCCTTTTCCTGTGTGTTTGTTAAAAAAAGAGGTTTTCTCTCTTTCACTTTCTTCCCAGGAAAATTCTTTTTTCCCAAACCTGGTGGGGGATGGCTGGGTGTAACCTGCCTTCTATCAGAGGATATTTTCCTCCACATTTGTTCAAACCGGCGCAGCCTGTCCTTTCCTGGGTCTCTGTTGCAGATGGAAGCTGCTGGTGCCATTGTCAGCTTGAAGCCCTCTTTTGATGCAAGCAGATGTTGCCAGGTGTGTTCAGCAGCTGTTGCTCAATGCTTATGCCAAGCTATTGTGTTCCTCATGGAACCAAGGAGCCATTGTGACACTGCAGGGGCTGATGGCATCAAGGAGGCAATTGTGACAGTACAGAACCTCCTAGAAACAAGGCTCCATTGTGACACCGTGGGGAATCATGGAATCAAGGAGCCCATTGTGACACTGCCAGGCCGCATGGAACCAATGGTCCATGGTTAAACTGCGGATTCAAGAAGAGCACGGTGACACCACGCAACATCATGGAACCATAGGTCCATTGTGACACAGCGGGGCCTCATGGAAACAAGGGGACCATTGTGGCAAAGCAGGGCCTAATGGAAGCATGGAGAGCATTGTGACACTAAGGAAACTCCTGGAACCAAGATGACCACTGGCACATAATGGAACCTCATGGAAGCAAGCCTCCACAATGACTTTGGAGGGCCTCAGGGACCACAGGACCCATTGTGACACAGCAGGACCTGGTGGAACCAAGGAGCCTTTGTGATACTCCACATCCACATGGAAACCAGGGTGCACTGAGACACAGCGGGGCCTTGTTGGAACCAAAGACACCTCTGCAAAAAGCAGGCTAGCTCATAGAAGCAAGGAGTCCATTGTTACAACGTAAAAGCTATGGAAGCAAGGGACCATTGTGACACTGCGGGGCCTCATGGAACCAATTGTCCATGATGACAGTGCGGATCAAAGGAGACCATGGTGACACTGCGGAACCTGATGGAACCAAGGAGCCATTTTGACACAGTGGGGCCTCATGGAATCAAGGAGACCATTGTGACCCAGGTGTTGCATGGGAAGGCAAGGAGCCATTGTGACACTTTGGGCTTCTTCCCTTGAGCTCTGCAGCTGGCTGTCCCAGCCCAGCGCACCATGTGCCACCTGCTCTCCTCAGGGCTCTGCCTGCACACAGCCCCAGGAGAAGTTTTCCTGTTTGGAAGGAAAGAATGGAAAAGCCGGAGCAGGTTTCCTAAACAACAAACCCCACTCAGGAGCCACATGCTCAGTACAGGCTGCCTGGAACGAGGTCCCCTTTCTACAAGGGTCAGTGTGAGCAGGAATGAATGATCTCTGGGAGCAGAATTCTCGGAGTCTTTCCACTGAATTCTCTGTCCCTGTGTCTTGGGGTGACTTTATCATGTGTATCCCCTATTGCTGCTCTATGCCCAGAAGTGAACTTTGTGCATTTCTGTGCCTTTCAACTGAGCCTGAGAGGGGGGAGAGGAAAAAAACCGGACAAACTTCTCAGAGCGTTTTTTCGAGGACACACATACACACTCCTCTGCATCCTGCTTGCAGCAAGAGCAGAGGAAGCAACTTGGTTTCTTTTTTGCCAGTTTTCAGCTCCTTTTCTCTGGGGGGAGATGGAGAGTTGAACTTTGTTTTCCTGGGACTTCGGGGGGTTTTTTTCCCTTCTTCTCTTCTTGACTCTTTCAACATCAGAGCACATTGGGAGAATTTTCTCCCGAGGTGGGGGCCCTGAATGTGGGCCCATGAGCCAGCTGCAAGGAGGAGGAGAGAGACTACACCTACGGAAGTGTTGGGGTTCCTCCCCCCTGCCATGAGGTCATGGGAGAGGGGACCCTGGGGTAGAGGCATGGCCTGGGCACGGGGGTCTCCCTGCTCCCTGCTCACATGTGCCCTAATCCTGTTCAGCACTGCTTATTTTGTGTTGCCCTGTGCGAGGAGGGCCCTGGTTGTGCTGTGATTGCTCAGTTCTTTGGCAGTGCCCCGCCCATGTGGCTGGAGAAGAAAGAGCTCTGAAACTTCTCTCAAGAATCGCTCCCTATTTCTTTGCACGGGCCTCGCTATCTATGGATGTTTCAGGAGACCCCACCGAAACACAGAAGGACTCTAAAATTATCCCAGCTTTCTCTGCACAGCGAGAGCTTTTAATATTTAGCATTGCTATCCTTTTCCTGTGTGTTTGTTAAAAAAATAGTTTTTATCTCTTTCACTTTCTTCCCAGGAAAGTTCTTTTTTCCAAAAACCTGGTGGGGGAGGGCTGGGTGTAACCTGCCTTCTATCAGAGGATATTTTCCTCCACATTTGTCCAAACCGGCACAGCCTGTCCTTTCCTGGGTCTCTGTTGCAGATGGAAGCTGCTGGTGCCATTGTCAGCTTGAAGCCCTCTTTTGATGCAAGCAGATGTTGCCAGGTGTGTTCAGCAGCTGTTGCTCAATGCTTATGCCAAGCTATTGTGTTCCTCATGGAACCAAGGAGCCATTGTGACACTGCAGGGGCTGATGGCATCAAGGAGACAATTGTGACAGTACAGAACCTCCTAGAAACAAGGCTCCATTGTGACACCGTGGGGAATCATGGAATCAAGGAGCCCATTGTGACACAGCCAGGCCGCATGGAACCAATGGTCCATGGTTACACTGCGGATTCAAGAAGAGCACGGTGACACCACGCAACATCATGGAACCATAGGTCCATTGTGACACAGCGGGGCCTCATGGAAACAAGGGGACCATTGTGGCAAAGCAGGGCCTAATGGAAGCATGGAGAGCATTGTGACACTAAGGAAACTCCTGGAACCAAGATGACCACTGGCACATAATGGAACCTCATGGAAGCAAGCCTCCACGATGGTTTTGGAGGGCCTCAGGGACCACAGGACCCATTGTGACACAGCAGGACCTGGTGGAACCAAGGAGCCTTTGTGATACTCCAGATCCGCATGGAAGCCAGGGTGCACTGAGACACAGCGGGGCCTTGTTGGAACCAAAGACACCTCTGCAAAAAGCAGGCTAGCTCATAGAAGCAAGGAGTCCATTGTTACAACGTAAAAGCTATGGAAGCAAGGGACCATTGTGACACTGCGGGGCCTCATGGAACCAATTGTCCATGATGACAGTGCGGATCAAAGGAGACCATGGTGACACTGCGGAACCTGATGGAACCAAGGAGCCATTGTGACACAGTGGGGCCTCATGGAATCAAGGAGACCATTGTGACCCAGGTGTTGCATGTGAAGGCAAGGAGCCATTGTGACACTTTGGGCTTCTTCCCTTGAGCTCTGCAGCTGGCTGTCCCAGCCCAGCGCACCATGTGCCACCTGCTCTCCTCAGGGCTCTGCCTGCACACAGCCCCAGGAGAAGTTTTCCTGTTTGGAAGGAAAGAATGGAAAAGCCGGAGCAGGTTTCCTAAACAACAAACCCCACTCAGGAGCCACATGCTCAGTACAGGCTGCCTGGAACGATGTCCCCTTTCTACAAGGGTCAGTGTGAGCAGGAATGATCTCTGGGAGCAGAATTCTCGGAGTCTTTCCACTGAATTCTCTGTCCCTGTGTCTTGGGGTGACTTTATCATGTGTATCCCCTATTGCTGCTCTATGCCCAGAAGTGAACTTTGTGCATTTCTGTGCCTTTCAACTGAGCCTGAGAGGGGAGAGAGGAAAAAAAAAAAACGGACAAACTTCTCAGAGCGTTTGTTCAAGGACACACATACACACTCCTCTGCATCCTGCTTGCAGCAAGAGCGGTGGAAACAACCTTGTTTCTTTTTAGCCAGTTTTCAGCTCCTTTTCTCTGGAGGGAGATGGAGAGTTGAACTTTGTTTTCCTGGGACTTCGGGGGTTTTTTTCCCTTCTTCTCTTCTTGACTCTTTCAACATCAGAGCACATTGGGAGAATTTTCTACCCAGGTGGGAGCCCTGAATGTGGGCCCATGAGGCAGCTGCAAGGAGGAGGAGAGAGACTACACCTACGGAAGTGTTGGGGTTCCTCCCCCCTGCCATGAGGTCATGGGAAGAGGGGACCCTGGGGTAGAGGCATGGCCTGGGCACGGGGGGTCTCCCTGCTCCCTGCTCACATGTGCCCTAATCCTGTTCAGCACTGCTTATTTTGTGTTGCCTTGTGCGAGGAGGGCCCTGCTTGTGCCGTGATTGCTCAGTTCTTTGGCAGTGCCCCGCCCATGTGGCTGGAGAAGAAAGAGCTCTGAAACTTCTCTCAAGAATCGCTCCCTGTTTCTTTGCACGGGCCTCGCTGTCTATGGATGTTTCAGGAGACCCCACCGAAACACGGAAGGACTCTCAAATTATCCCAGCTTTCTCTGCACAGCGAGAGCTTTTAATATTTAGCATTGCTATCCTTTTCCTGTGTGTTTGTTAAAAAAATAGTTTTTATCTCTTTCACTTTCTTCCCAGGAAAGTTCTTTTTTCCAAAAACCTGGTGGGGGAGGGCTGGGTGTAACCTGCCTTCTATCAGAGGATATTTTCCTCCACATTTGTCCAAACCGGCACAGCCTGTCCTTTCCTGGGTCTCTGTTGCAGATGGAAGCTGCTGGTGCCATTGTCAGCTTGAAGCCCTCTTTTGATGCAAGCAGATGTTGCCAGGTGTGTTCAGCAGCTGTTGCTCAATGCTTATGCCAAGCTATTGTGTTCCTCATGGAACCAAGGAGCCATTGTGACACTGCAGGGGCTGATGGCATCAAGGAGACAATTGTGACAGTACAGAACCTCCTAGAAACAAGGCTCCATTGTGACACCGTGGGGAATCATGGAATCAAGGAGCCCATTGTGACACAGCCAGGCCGCATGGAACCAATGGTCCATGGTTACACTGCGGATTCAAGAAGAGCACGGTGACACCACGCAACATCATGGAACCATAGGTCCATTGTGACACAGCGGGGCCTCATGGAAACAAGGGGACCATTGTGGCAAAGCAGGGCCTAATGGAAGCATGGAGAGCATTGTGACACTAAGGAAACTCCTGGAACCAAGATGACCACTGGCACATAATGGAACCTCATGGAAGCAAGCCTCCACGATGGTTTTGGAGGGCCTCAGGGACCACAGGACCCATTGTGACACAGCAGGACCTGGTGGAACCAAGGAGCCTTTGTGATACTCCAGATCCGCATGGAAGCCAGGGTGCACTGAGACACAGCGGGGCCTTGTTGGAACCAAAGACACCTCTGCAAAAAGCAGGCTAGCTCATAGAAGCAAGGAGTCCATTGTTACAACGTAAAAGCTATGGAAGCAAGGGACCATTGTGACACTGCGGGGCCTCATGGAACCAATTGTCCATGATGACAGTGCGGATCAAAGGAGACCATGGTGACACTGCGGAACCTGATGGAACCAAGGAGCCATTGTGACACAGTGGGGCCTCATGGAATCAAGGAGACCATTGTGACCCAGGTGTTGCATGTGAAGGCAAGGAGCCATTGTGACACTTTGGGCTTCTTCCCTTGAGCTCTGCAGCTGGCTGTCCCAGCCCAGCGCACCATGTGCCACCTGCTCTCCTCAGGGCTCTGCCTGCACACAGCCCCAGGAGAAGTTTTCCTGTTTGGAAGGAAAGAATGGAAAAGCCGGAGCAGGTTTCCTAAACAACAAACCCCACTCAGGAGCCACATGCTCAGTACAGGCTGCCTGGAACGATGTCCCCTTTCTACAAGGGTCAGTGTGAGCAGGAATGATCTCTGGGAGCAGAATTCTCGGAGTCTTTCCACTGAATTCTCTGTCCCTGTGTCTTGGGGTGACTTTATCATGTGTATCCCCTATTGCTGCTCTATGCCCAGAAGTGAACTTTGTGCATTTCTGTGCCTTTCAACTGAGCCTGAGAGGGGAGAGAGGAAAAAAAAAAAACGGACAAACTTCTCAGAGCGTTTGTTCAAGGACACACATACACACTCCTCTGCATCCTGCTTGCAGCAAGAGCGGTGGAAACAACCTTGTTTCTTTTTAGCCAGTTTTCAGCTCCTTTTCTCTGGAGGGAGATGGAGAGTTGAACTTTGTTTTCCTGGGACTTCGGGGGTTTTTTTCCCTTCTTCTCTTCTTGACTCTTTCAACATCAGAGCACATTGGGAGAATTTTCTACCCAGGTGGGAGCCCTGAATGTGGGCCCATGAGGCAGCTGCAAGGAGGAGGAGAGAGACTACACCTACGGAAGTGTTGGGGTTCCTCCCCCCTGCCATGAGGTCATGGGAAGAGGGGACCCTGGGGTAGAGGCATGGCCTGGGCACGGGGGGTCTCCCTGCTCCCTGCTCACATGTGCCCTAATCCTGTTCAGCACTGCTTATTTTGTGTTGCCTTGTGCGAGGAGGGCCCTGCTTGTGCCGTGATTGCTCAGTTCTTTGGCAGTGCCCCGCCCATGTGGCTGGAGAAGAAAGAGCTCTGAAACTTCTCTCAAGAATCGCTCCCTGTTTCTTTGCACGGGCCTCGCTGTCTATGGATGTTTCAGGAGACCCCACCGAAACACGGAAGGACTCTCAAATTATCCCAGCTTTCTCTGCACAGCGAGAGGTTTTAATATTTAGCATTGTTATCCTTTTCCTGGGTGTTTGTTAAAAAAAGAGGTTTTCTCTCTTTCACTTTCTTCCCAGGAAAATTCTTTTTTCCCAAACCTGGTGGGGGATGGCTGGGTGTAACCTGCCTTCTATCAGAGGATATTTTCCTCCAAATTTGTCCAAACTGGCACAGCCTGTCCTTTCCTGGGTGTCTGTTGCAGATGGAAGCTGCTGGTGCCATTGTCAGCTTGAAGCCCTCTTTTGATGCAAGCAGATGTTGCCAGGTGTGTTCAGCAGCTGTTGCTCAATGCTTATGCCAAGCTATTGTGTTCCTCATGGAACCAAGGAGCCATTGTGACACTGCAGGGGCTGATGGCATCAAGGAGACAATTGTCACAGTACAGAACCTCCTAGAAACAAGGCTCCATTGTGACACCGTGGGGAATCATGGAATCAAGGAGCCCATTGTGACACTGCCAGGCCGCATGGAACCAATGGTCCATGGTTACACTGCGGATTCAAGAAGAGCACGGTGACACCACGCAACATCATGGAACCGTACGTCCATTGTGACACAGCAGGGCCTCATGGAAACAAGGGGACCATTGTGGCAAAGCAGGGCCTAAAGGAAGCATGGAGAGCATTGTGACACTAAGGAAACTCCTGGAACCAAGATGACCACTGGCACATAATGGAACCTCATGGAAGCAAGCCTTCACGATGACTTTGGAGGGCCTCAGGGACCACAGGACCCATTGTGACACAGCAGGACCTGGTGGAACCAAGGAGCCTTTGTGATACTCCACATCCACATGGAAGCCAGGGTGCACTGAGACACAGCGGGGCCTTGTTGGAACCAAAGACACCTCTGCAAAAAGCAGGCTAGCTCATAGAAGCAAGGAGTCCATTGTTACAACATCAAACCTATGGAAGCAAGGGACCATTGTGACACTGCGGGGCCTCATGGAACCAATTGTCCATGATGACAGTGCGGATCAAAGGAGACCATGGTGACACTGCGGAACCTGATGGAACCAAGGAGCCATTGTGACACAGTGGGGCCTCATGGAATCAAGGAGACCATTGTGACCCAGGTGTTGCATGTGAAGGCAAGGAGCCATTGTGACACTTTGGGCTTCTTCCCTTGAGCTCTGCAGCTGGCTGTCCCAGCCCAGCGCACCATGTGCCACCTGCTCTCCTCAGGGCTCTGCCTGCACACAGCCCCAGGAGAAGTTTTCCTGTTTGGAAGGAAAGAATGGAAAAGCCGGAGCAGGTTTCCTAAACAACAAACCCCACTCAGGAGCCACATGCTCAGTACAGGCTGCCTGGAACGATGTCCCCTTTCTACAAGGGTCAGTGTGAGCAGGAATGATCTCTGGGAGCAGAATTCTCGGAGTCTTTCCACTGAATTCTCTGTCCCTGTGTCTTGGGGTGACTTTATCATGTGTATCCCCTATTGCTGCTCTATGCCCAGAAGTGAACTTTGTGCATTTCTGTGCCTTTCAACTGAGCCTGAGAGGGGAGAGAGGAAAAAAAAAAACCGGACAAACTTCTCAGAGCGTTTGTTCAAGGACACACATACACACTCCTCTGCATCCTGCTTGCAGCAAGAGCGGTGGAAACAACCTTGTTTCTTTTTAGCCAGTTTTCAGCTCCTTTTCTCTGGAGGGAGATGGAGAGTTGAACTTTGTTTTCCTGGGACTTCGGGGGTTTTTTTCCCTTCTTCTCTTCTTGACTCTTTCAACATCAGAGCACATTGGGAGAATTTTCTACCCAGGTGGGAGCCCTGAATGTGGGCCCATGAGGCAGCTGCAAGGAGGAGGAGAGAGACTACACCTACGGAAGTGTTGGGGTTCCTCCCCCCTGCCATGAGGTCATGGGAAGAGGGGACCCTGGGGTAGAGGCATGGCCTGGGCACGGGGGGGTCTCCCTGCTCCCTGCTCACATGTGCCCTAATCCTGTTCAGCACTGCTTATTTTGTGTTGCCTTGTGCGAGGAGGGCCCTGCTTGTGCCGTGATTGCTCAGTTCTTTGGCAGTGCCCCGCCCATGTGGCTGGAGAAGAAAGAGCTCTGAAACTTCTCTCAAGAATCGCTCCCTGTTTCTTTGCACGGGCCTCGCTGTCTATGGATGTTTCAGGAGACCCCACCGAAACACGGAAGGACTCTCAAATTATCCCAGCTTTCTCTGCACAGCGAGAGCTTTTAATATTTAGCATTGTTATCCTTTTCCTGTGTGTTTGTTAAAAAAAGAGGTTTTCTCTCTTTCACTTTCTTCCCAGGAAAATTCTTTTTTCCCAAACCTGGTGGGGGATGGCTGGGTGTAACCTGCCTTCTATCAGAGGATATTTTCCTCCAAATTTGTCCAAACTGGCACAGCCTGTCCTTTCCTGGGTGTCTGTTGCAGATGGAAGCTGCTGGTGCCATTGTCAGCTTGAAGCCCTCTTTTGATGCAAGCAGATGTTGCCAGGTGTGTTCAGCAGCTGTTGCTCAATGCTTATGCCAAGCTATTGTGTTCCTCATGGAACCAAGGAGCCATTGTGACACTGCAGGGGCTGATGGCATCAAGGAGACAATTGTCACAGTACAGAACCTCCTAGAAACAAGGCTCCATTGTGACACCGTGGGGAATCATGGAATCAAGGAGCCCATTGTGACACTGCCAGGCCGCATGGAACCAATGGTCCATGGTTACACTGCGGATTCAAGAAGAGCACGGTGACACCACGCAACATCATGGAACCGTACGTCCATTGTGACACAGCGGGGCCTCATGGAAACAAGGGGACCATTGTGGCAAAGCAGGGCCTAAAGGAAGCATGGAGAGCATTGTGACACTAAGGAAACTCCTGGAACCAAGATGACCACTGGCACATAATGGAACCTCATGGAAGCAAGCCTTCACGATGACTTTGGAGGGCCTCAGGGACCACAGGACCCATTGTGACACAGCAGGACCTGGTGGAACCAAGGAGCCTTTGTGATACTCCAGATCCACATGGAAGCCAGGGTGCACTGAGACACAGCGGGGCCTTGTTGGAACCAAAGACACCTCTGCAAAAAGCAGGCTAGCTCATAGAAGCAAGGAGTCCATTGTTACAACATCAAACCTATGGAAGCAAGGGACCATTGTGACACTGCGGGGCCTCATGGAACTAATTGTCCATTATGACAATGCGGATCAAAGGAGACCATGGTGACACTGCGGAACCTGATGGAACCAAGGAGCCAGTGTGACACAGTGGGGCCTCATGGAATCAAGGAGACCATTGTGACCCAGGTGTTGCATGTGAAGGCAAGGAGCCATTGTGACACTTTGGGCTTCTTCCCTTGAGCTCTGCAGCTGGCTGTCCCAGCCCAGCGCACCATGTGCCACCTGCTCTCCTCAGGGCTCTGCCTGCACACAGCCCCAGGAGAAGTTTTCCTGTTTGGAAGGAAAGAATGGAAAAGCCGGAGCAGGTTTCCTAAACAACAAACCCCACTCAGGAGCCACATGCTCAGTACAGGCTGCCTGGAACGATGTCCCCTTGCTACAAGGGTCAGTGTGAGCAGGAATGAATGATCTCTGGGAGCAGAATTCTCGGAGTCTTTCCACTGAATTCTCTGTCCCTGTGTCTTGGGGTGACTTTATCATGTGTATCCCCTATTGCTGCTCTATGCCCAGAAGTGAACTTTGTGCATTTCTGTGCCTTTCAACTGAGCCTGAGAGGGGAGAGAGGAAAAAAAAAAAACGGACAAACTTCTCAGAGCGTTTGTTCAAGGACACACATACACACTCCTCTGCATCCTGCTTGCAGCAAGAGCGGTGGAAACAACCTTGTTTCTTTTTAGCCAGTTTTCAGCTCCTTTTCTCTGGAGGGAGATGGAGAGTTGAACTTTGTTTTCCTGGGACTTCGGGGGTTTTTTTCCCTTCTTCTCTTCTTGACTCTTTCAACATCAGAGCACATTGGGAGAATTTTCTACCCAGGTGGGAGCCCTGAATGTGGGCCCATGAGGCAGCTGCAAGGAGGAGGAGAGAGACTACACCTACGGAAGTGTTGGGGTTCCTCCCCCCTGCCATGAGGTCATGGGAAGAGGGGACCCTGGGGTAGAGGCATGGCCTGGGCACGGGGGGGTCTCCCTGCTCCCTGCTCACATGTGCCCTAATCCTGTTCAGCACTGCTTATTTTGTGTTGCCTTGTGCGAGGAGGGCCCTGCTTGTGCCGTGATTGCTCAGTTCTTTGGCAGTGCCCCGCCCATGTGGCTGGAGAAGAAAGAGCTCTGAAACTTCTCTCAAGAATCGCTCCCTGTTTCTTTGCACGGGCCTCGCTGTCTATGGATGTTTCAGGAGACCCCACCGAAACACGGAAGGACTCTCAAATTATCCCAGCTTTCTCTGCACAGCGAGAGGTTTTAATATTTAGCATTGTTATCCTTTTCCTGTGTGTTTGTTAAAAAAAGAGGTTTTCTCTCTTTCACTTTCTTCCCAGGAAAATTCTTTTTTCCCAAACCTGGTGGGGGATGGCTGGGTGTAACCTGCCTTCTATCAGAGGATATTTTCCTCCAAATTTGTCCAAACTGGCACAGCCTGTCCTTTCCTGGGTGTCTGTTGCAGATGGAAGCTGCTGGTGCCATTGTCAGCTTGAAGCCCTCTTTTGATGCAAGCAGATGTTGCCAGGTGTGTTCAGCAGCTGTTGCTCAATGCTTATGCCAAGCTATTGTGTTCCTCATGGAACCAAGGAGCCATTGTGACACTGCAGGGGCTGATGGCATCAAGGAGACAATTGTCACAGTACAGAACCTCCTAGAAACAAGGCTCCATTGTGACACCGTGGGGAATCATGGAATCAAGGAGCCCATTGTGACACTGCCAGGCCGCATGGAACCAATGGTCCATGGTTACACTGCGGATTCAAGAAGAGCACGGTGACACCACGCAACATCATGGAACCGTACGTCCATTGTGACACAGCGGGGCCTCATGGAAACAAGGGGACCATTGTGGCAAAGCAGGGCCTAAAGGAAGCATGGAGAGCATTGTGACACTAAGGAAACTCCTGGAACCAAGATGACCACTGGCACATAATGGAACCTCATGGAAGCAAGCCTTCACGATGACTTTGGAGGGCCTCAGGGACCACAGGACCCATTGTGACACAGCAGGACCTGGTGGAACCAAGGAGCCTTTGTGATACTCCAGATCCACATGGAAGCCAGGGTGCACTGAGACACAGCGGGGCCTTGTTGGAACCAAAGACACCTCTGCAAAAAGCAGGCTAGCTCATAGAAGCAAGGAGTCCATTGTTACAACATCAAACCTATGGAAGCAAGGGACCATTGTGACACTGCGGGGCCTCATGGAACTAATTGTCCATTATGACAATGCGGATCAAAGGAGACCATGGTGACACTGCGGAACCTGATGGAACCAAGGAGCCAGTGTGACACAGTGGGGCCTCATGGAATCAAGGAGACCATTGTGACCCAGGTGTTGCATGTGAAGGCAAGGAGCCATTGTGACACTTTGGGCTTCTTCCCTTGAGCTCTGCAGCTGGCTGTCCCAGCCCAGCGCACCATGTGCCACCTGCTCTCCTCAGGGCTCTGCCTGCACACAGCCCCAGGAGAAGTTTTCCTGTTTGGAAGGAAAGAATGGAAAAGCCGGAGCAGGTTTCCTAAACAACAAACCCCACTCAGGAGCCACATGCTCAGTACAGGCTGCCTGGAACGATGTCCCCTTGCTACAAGGGTCAGTGTGAGCAGGAATGAATGATCTCTGGGAGCAGAATTCTCGGAGTCTTTCCACTGAATTCTCTGTCCCTGTGTCTTGGGGTGACTTTATCATGTGTATCCCCTATTGCTGCTCTATGCCCAGAAGTGAACTTTGTGCATTTCTGTGCCTTTCAACTGAGCCTGAGAGGGAGGAGAGGAGAAAAAACCGGACAAACTTCTCAGAGCGTTTGTTCAAGGACACACATACACACTCCTCTGCATCCTGCTTGCAGCAAGAGCAGAGGGAAGCAACTTTGTTTCTTTTTAGCCAGTTTTCAGCTCCTTTTCTCTGGGGGGAGATGGAGAGTTGAACTTTGTTTTCCTGGGACTTTGGGGGTTTTTTTCCCTTCTTCTCTTCTTGACTCTTTCAACATCAGAGCACATTGGGAGAATTTTCTCCCGAGGTGGGGGCCCTGAATGTGGGCCCATGAGCCAGCTGCAAGGAGGAGGAGAGAGACTACACCTACGGAAGTGTTGGGGTTCCTCCCCCCTGCCATGAGGTCATGGGAGAGGGGACCCTGGGGTAGAGGCATGGCCTGGGCACGGGGTCTCCCTGCTCCCTTCTCACATGTGCCCTAATCCTGTTCAGCACTGCTTATTTTGTGTTGCCCTGTGCGAGGAGGGCCCTGGTTGTGCTGTGATTGCTCAGTTCTTTGGCAGTGCCCCGCCCATGTGGCTGGAGAAGAAAGAGCTCTGAAACTTCTCTCAAGAATCGCTCCCTGTTTCTTTGCACGGGCCTCGCTGTCTATGGATGTTTCAGGAGACCCCACCGAAACACGGAAGGACTCTCAAATTATCCCAGCTTTCTCTGCACAGCGAGAGGTTTTAATATTTAGCATTGTTATCCTTTTCCTGTGTGTTTGTTAAAAAAAGAGGTTTTCTCTCTTTCACTTTCTTCCCAGGAAAATTCTTTTTTCCCAAACCTGGTGGGGGATGGCTGGGTGTAACCTGCCTTCTATCAGAGGATATTTTCCTCCACATTTGTTCAAACCGGCGCAGCCTGTCCTTTCCTGGGTCTCTGTTGCAGATGGAAGCTGCTGGTGCCATTGTCAGCTTGAAGCCCTCTTTTGATGCAAGCAGATGTTGCCAGGTGTGTTCAGCAGCTGTTGCTCAATGCTTATGCCAAGCTATTGTGTTCCTCATGGAACCAAGGAGCCATTGTGACACTGCAGGGGCTGATGGCATCAAGGAGGCAATTGTGACAGTACAGAACCTCCTAGAAACAAGGCTCCATTGTGACACCGTGGGGAATCATGGAATCAAGGAGCCCATTGTGACACGGCTGCATGGAACCAATGGTCCATGGTTACACTGCGGATTCAAGAAGAGCACGGTGACACCACGCAACATCATGGAACCATAGGTCCATTGTGACACAGCGGGGCCTCATGGAAACAAGGGGACCATTGTGGCAAAGCAGGGCCTAATGGAAGCATGGAGAGCATTGTGACACGAAGGAAACTCCTGGAACCAAGATGACCACTGGCACATAATGGAACCTCATGGAAGCAAGCCTCCACAATGACTTTGGAGGGCCTCAGGGACCACAGGACCCATTGTGACACAGCAGGACCTGGTGGAACCAAGGAGCCTTTGTGATACTCCAGATCCACATGGAAGCCAGGGTGCAGAGACACAGCGGGGCCTTGTTGGAACCAAAGACACCTCTGCAAAAAGCAGGCTAGCTCATAGAAGCAAGGAGTCCATTGTTACAACGTAAAAGCTATGGAAGCAAGGGACCATTGTGACACTGCGGGGCCTCATGGAACCAATTGTCCATGATGACAGTGCGGATCAAAGGAGACCATGGTGACACTGCGGAACCTGATGGAACCAAGGAGCCATTGTGACACAGTGGGGCCTCATGGAATCAAGGAGACCATTGTGACCCAGGTGTTGCATGTGAAGGCAAGGAGCCATTGTGACACTTTGGGCTTCTTCCCTTGAGCTCTGCAGCTGGCTGTCCCAGCCCAGCGCACCATGTGTCACCTGCTCTCCTCAGGGCTCTGCCTGCACACAGCCCCAGGAGAAGTTTTCCTGTTTGGAAGGAAAGAATGGAAAAGCCGGAGCAGGTTTCCTAAACAACAAACCCCACTCAGGAGCCACATGCTCAGTACAGGCTGCCTGGAACGATGTCCCCTTGCTACAAGGGTCAGTGTGAGCAGGAATGAATGATCTCTGGGAGCAGAATTCTCGGAGTCTTTCCACTGAATTCTCTGTCCCTGTGTCTTGGGGTGACTTTATCATGTGTATCCCCTATTGCTGCTCTATGCCCAGAAGTGAACTTTGTGCATTTCTGTGCCTTTCAACTGAGCCTGAGAGGGGAGAGAGGAAAAAAAAAAAACGGACAAACTTCTCAGAGCGTTTGTTCAAGGACACACATACACACTCCTCTGCATCCTGCTTGCAGCAAGAGCGGTGGAAACAACCTTGTTTCTTTTTAGCCAGTTTTCAGCTCCTTTTCTCTGGAGGGAGATGGAGAGTTGAACTTTGTTTTCCTGGGACTTCGGGGGTTTTTTTCCCTTCTTCTCTTCTTGACTCTTTCAACATCAGAGCACATTGGGAGAATTTTCTACCCAGGTGGGAGCCCTGAATGTGGGCCCATGAGGCAGCTGCAAGGAGGAGGAGAGAGACTACACCTACGGAAGTGTTGGGGTTCCTCCCCCCTGCCATGAGGTCATGGGAAGAGGGGACCCTGGGGTAGAGGCATGGCCTGGGCACGGGGGGTCTCCCTGCTCCCTGCTCACATGTGCCCTAATCCTGTTCAGCACTGCTTATTTTGTGTTGCCTTGTGCGAGGAGGGCCCTGCTTGTGCCGTGATTGCTCAGTTCTTTGGCAGTGCCCCGCCCATGTGGCTGGAGAAGAAAGAGCTCTGAAACTTCTCTCAAGAATCGCTCCCTGTTTCTTTGCACGGGCCTCGCTGTCTATGGATGTTTCAGGAGACCCCACCGAAACACGGAAGGACTCTCAAATTATCCCAGCTTTCTCTGCACAGCGAGAGGTTTTAATATTTAGCATTGTTATCCTTTTCCTGTGTGTTTGTTAAAAAAAGAGGTTTTCTCTCTTTCACTTTCTTCCCAGGAAAATTCTTTTTTCCCAAACCTGGTGGGGGATGGCTGGGTGTAACCTGCCTTCTATCAGAGGATATTTTCCTCCACATTTGTTCAAACCGGCGCAGCCTGTCCTTTCCTGGGTCTCTGTTGCAGATGGAAGCTGCTGGTGCCATTGTCAGCTTGAAGCCCTCTTTTGATGCAAGCAGATGTTGCCAGGTGTGTTCAGCAGCTGTTGCTCAATGCTTATGCCAAGCTATTGTGTTCCTCATGGAACCAAGGAGCCATTGTGACACTGCAGGGGCTGATGGCATCAAGGAGGCAATTGTGACAGTACAGAACCTCCTAGAAACAAGGCTCCATTGTGACACCGTGGGGAATCATGGAATCAAGGAGCCCATTGTGACACGGCTGCATGGAACCAATGGTCCATGGTTACACTGCGGATTCAAGAAGAGCACGGTGACACCACGCAACATCATGGAACCATAGGTCCATTGTGACACAGCGGGGCCTCATGGAAACAAGGGGACCATTGTGGCAAAGCAGGGCCTAATGGAAGCATGGAGAGCATTGTGACACGAAGGAAACTCCTGGAACCAAGATGACCACTGGCACATAATGGAACCTCATGGAAGCAAGCCTCCACAATGACTTTGGAGGGCCTCAGGGACCACAGGACCCATTGTGACACAGCAGGACCTGGTGGAACCAAGGAGCCTTTGTGATACTCCAGATCCACATGGAAGCCAGGGTGCACTGAGACACAGCGGGGCCTTGTTGGAACCAAAGACACCTCTGCAAAAAGCAGGCTAGCTCATAGAAGCAAGGAGTCCATTGTTACAACGTAAAAGCTATGGAAGCAAGGGACCATTGTGACACTGCGGGGCCTCATGGAACCAATTGTCCATGATGACAGTGCGGATCAAAGGAGACCATGGTGACACTGCGGAACCTGATGGAACCAAGGAGCCATTGTGACACAGTGGGGCCTCATGGAATCAAGGAGACCATTGTGACCCAGGTGTTGCATGTGAAGGCAAGGAGCCATTGTGACACTTTGGGCTTCTTCCCTTGAGCTCTGCAGCTGGCTGTCCCAGCCCAGCGCACCATGTGTCACCTGCTCTCCTCAGGGCTCTGCCTGCACACAGCCCCAGGAGAAGTTTTCCTGTTTGGAAGGAAAGAATGGAAAAGCCGGAGCAGGTTTCCTAAACAACAAACCCCACTCAGGAGCCACATGCTCAGTACAGGCTGCCTGGAACGATGTCCCCTTGCTACAAGGGTCAGTGTGAGCAGGAATGAATGATCTCTGGGAGCAGAATTCTCGGAGTCTTTCCACTGAATTCTCTGTCCCTGTGTCTTGGGGTGACTTTATCATGTGTATCCCCTATTGCTGCTCTATGCCCAGAAGTGAACTTTGTGCATTTCTGTGCCTTTCAACTGAGCCTGAGAGGGGAGAGAGGAAAAAAAAAAAACGGACAAACTTCTCAGAGCGTTTGTTCAAGGACACACATACACACTCCTCTGCATCCTGCTTGCAGCAAGAGCGGTGGAAACAACCTTGTTTCTTTTTAGCCAGTTTTCAGCTCCTTTTCTCTGGAGGGAGATGGAGAGTTGAACTTTGTTTTCCTGGGACTTCGGGGGTTTTTTTCCCTTCTTCTCTTCTTGACTCTTTCAACATCAGAGCACATTGGGAGAATTTTCTACCCAGGTGGGAGCCCTGAATGTGGGCCCATGAGGCAGCTGCAAGGAGGAGGAGAGAGACTACACCTACGGAAGTGTTGGGGTTCCTCCCCCCTGCCATGAGGTCATGGGAAGAGGGGACCCTGGGGTAGAGGCATGGCCTGGGCACGGGGGGTCTCCCTGCTCCCTGCTCACATGTGCCCTAATCCTGTTCAGCACTGCTTATTTTGTGTTGCCTTGTGCGAGGAGGGCCCTGCTTGTGCCGTGATTGCTCAGTTCTTTGGCAGTGCCCCGCCCATGTGGCTGGAGAAGAAAGAGCTCTGAAACTTCTCTCAAGAATCGCTCCCTGTTTCTTTGCACGGGCCTCGCTGTCTATGGATGTTTCAGGAGACCCCACCGAAACACGGAAGGACTCTCAAATTATCCCAGCTTTCTCTGCACAGCGAGAGGTTTTAATATTTAGCATTGTTATCCTTTTCCTGTGTGTTTGTTAAAAAAAGAGGTTTTCTCTCTTTCACTTTCTTCCCAGGAAAATTCTTTTTTCCCAAACCTGGTGGGGGATGGCTGGGTGTAACCTGCCTTCTATCAGAGGATATTTTCCTCCACATTTGTTCAAACCGGCGCAGCCTGTCCTTTCCTGGGTCTCTGTTGCAGATGGAAGCTGCTGGTGCCATTGTCAGCTTGAAGCCCTCTTTTGATGCAAGCAGATGTTGCCAGGTGTGTTCAGCAGCTGTTGCTCAATGCTTATGCCAAGCTATTGTGTTCCTCATGGAACCAAGGAGCCATTGTGACACTGCAGGGGCTGATGGCATCAAGGAGGCAATTGTGACAGTACAGAACCTCCTAGAAACAAGGCTCCATTGTGACACCGTGGGGAATCATGGAATCAAGGAGCCCATTGTGACACGGCCAGGCCGCATGGAACCAATGGTCCATGGTTAAACTGCGGATTCAAGAAGAGCACGGTGACACCACGCAACATCATGGAACCATAGGTCCATTGTGACACAGCGGGGCCTCATGGAAACAAGGGGACCATTGTGGCAAAGCAGGGCCTAATGGAAGCATGGAGAGCATTGTGACACTAAGGAAACTCCTGGAACCAAGATGACCACTGGCACATAATGGAACCTCATGGAAGCAAGCCTCCACAATGACTTTGGAGGGCCTCAGGGACCACAGGACCCATTGTGACACAGCAGGACCTGGTGGAACCAAGGAGCCTTTGTGATACTCCACATCCACATGGAAACCAGGGTGCACTGAGACACAGCGGGGCCTTGTTGGAACCAAAGACACCTCTGCAAAAAGCAGGCTAGCTCATAGAAGCAAGGAGTCCATTGTTACAACATCAAACCTATGGAAGCAAGGGACCATTGTGACACTGCGGGGCCTCATGGAACCAATTGTCCATGATGACAGTGCGGATCAAAGGAGACCATGGTGACACTGCGGAACCTGATGGAACCAAGGAGCCATTTTGACACAGTGGGGCCTCATGGAATCAAGGAGACCATTGTGACCCAGGTGTTGCATGGGAAGGCAAGGAGCCATTGTGACACTTTGGGCTTCTTCCCTTGAGCTCTGCAGCTGGCTGTCCCAGCCCAGCGCACCATGTGCCACCTGCTCTCCTCAGGGCTCTGCCTGCACACAGCCCCAGGAGAAGTTTTCCTGTTTGGAAGGAAAGAATGGAAAAGCCGGAGCAGGTTTCCTAAACAACAAACCCCACTCAGGAGCCACATGCTCAGTACAGGCTGCCTGGAACGAGGTCCCCTTTCTACAAGGGTCAGTGTGAGCAGGAATGAATGATCTCTGGGAGCAGAATTCTCGGAGTCTTTCCACTGAATTCTCTGTCCCTGTGTCTTGGGGTGACTTTATCATGTGTATCCCCTATTGCTGCTCTATGCCCAGAAGTGAACTTTGTGCATTTCTGTGCCTTTCAACTGAGCCTGAGAGGGGGGAGAGGAAAAAAACCGGACAAACTTCTCAGAGCGTTTTTTCGAGGACACACATACACACTCCTCTGCATCCTGCTTGCAGCAAGAGCAGAGGAAGCAACTTTGTTTCTTTTTAGCCAGTTTTCAGCTCCTTTTCTCTGGGGGGAGATGGAGAGTTGAACTTTGTTTTCCTGGGACTTCGGGGGGTTTTTTTCCCTTCTTCTCTTCTTGACTCTTTCAACATCAGAGCACATTGGGAGAATTTTCTCCCGAGGTGGGGGCCCTGAATGTGGGCCCATGAGGCAGCTGCAAGGAGGAGGAGAGAGACTACACCTACGGAAGTGTTGGGGTTCCTCCCCCCTGCCATGAGGTCATGGGAGAGGGGACCCTGGGGTAGAGGCATGGCCTGGGCACGGGGGTCTCCCTGCTCCCTGCTGACATGTGCCCTAATCCTGTTCAGCACTGCTTATTTTGTGTTGCCCTGTGCGAGGAGGGCCCTGGTTGTGCTGTGATTGCTCAGTTCTTTGGCAGTGCCCCGCCCATGTGGCTGGAGAAGAAAGAGCTCTGAAACTTCTCTCAAGAATCGCTCCCTATTTCTTTGCACGGGCCTCGCTATCTATGGATGTTTCAGGAGACCCCACCGAAACACAGAAGGACTCTAAAATTATCCCAGCTTTCTCTGCACAGCGAGAGCTTTTAATATTTAGCATTGCTATCCTTTTCCTGTGTGTTTGTTAAAAAAATAGTTTTTATCTCTTTCACTTTCTTCCCAGGAAAGTTCTTTTTTCCAAAAACCTGGTGGGGGAGGGCTGGGTGTAACCTGCCTTCTATCAGAGGATATTTTCCTCCACATTTGTCCAAACCGGCACAGCCTGTCCTTTCCTGGGTCTCTGTTGCAGATGGAAGCTGCTGGTGCCATTGTCAGCTTGAAGCCCTCTTTTGATGCAAGCAGATGTTGCCAGGTGTGTTCAGCAGCTGTTGCTCAATGCTTATGCCAAGCTATTGTGTTCCTCATGGAACCAAGGAGCCATTGTGACACTGCAGGGGCTGATGGCATCAAGGAGACAATTGTGACAGTACAGAACCTCCTAGAAACAAGGCTCCATTGTGACACCGTGGGGAATCATGGAATCAAGGAGCCCATTGTGACACAGCCAGGCCGCATGGAACCAATGGTCCATGGTTACACTGCGGATTCAAGAAGAGCACGGTGACACCACGCAACATCATGGAACCATAGGTCCATTGTGACACAGCGGGGCCTCATGGAAACAAGGGGACCATTGTGCCAAAGCAGGGCCTAATGGAAGCATGGAGAGCATTGTGACACTAAGGAAACTCCTGGAACCAAGATGACCACTGGCACATAATGGAACCTCATGGAAGCAAGCCTCCACGATGGTTTTGGAGGGCCTCAGGGACCACAGGACCCATTGTGACACAGCAGGACCTGGTGGAACCAAGGAGCCTTTGTGATACTCCAGATCCGCATGGAAGCCAGGGTGCACTGAGACACAGCGGGGCCTTGTTGGAACCAAAGACACCTCTGCAAAAAGCAGGCTAGCTCATAGAAGCAAGGAGTCCATTGTTACAACGTAAAAGCTATGGAAGCAAGGGACCATTGTGACACTGCGGGGCCTCATGGAACCAATTGTCCATGATGACAGTGCGGATCAAAGGAGACCATGGTGACACTGCGGAACCTGATGGAACCAAGGAGCCATTGTGACACAGTGGGGCCTCATGGAATCAAGGAGACCATTGTGACCCAGGTGTTGCATGTGAAGGCAAGGAGCCATTGTGACACTTTGGGCTTCTTCCCTTGAGCTCTGCAGCTGGCTGTCCCAGCCCAGCGCACCATGTGCCACCTGCTCTCCTCAGGGCTCTGCCTGCACACAGCCCCAGGAGAAGTTTTCCTGTTTGGAAGGAAAGAATGGAAAAGCCGGAGCAGGTTTCCTAAACAACAAACCCCACTCAGGAGCCACATGCTCAGTACAGGCTGCCTGGAACGATGTCCCCTTTCTACAAGGGTCAGTGTGAGCAGGAATGATCTCTGGGAGCAGAATTCTCGGAGTCTTTCCACTGAATTCTCTGTCCCTGTGTCTTGGGGTGACTTTATCATGTGTATCCCCTATTGCTGCTCTATGCCCAGAAGTGAACTTTGTGCATTTCTGTGCCTTTCAACTGAGCCTGAGAGGGGAGAGAGGAAAAAAAAAAAACGGACAAACTTCTCAGAGCGTTTGTTCAAGGACACACATACACACTCCTCTGCATCCTGCTTGCAGCAAGAGCGGTGGAAACAACCTTGTTTCTTTTTAGCCAGTTTTCAGCTCCTTTTCTCTGGAGGGAGATGGAGAGTTGAACTTTGTTTTCCTGGGACTTCGGGGGTTTTTTTCCCTTCTTCTCTTCTTGACTCTTTCAACATCAGAGCACATTGGGAGAATTTTCTACCCAGGTGGGAGCCCTGAATGTGGGCCCATGAGGCAGCTGCAAGGAGGAGGAGAGAGACTACACCTACGGAAGTGTTGGGGTTCCTCCCCCCTGCCATGAGGTCATGGGAAGAGGGGACCCTGGGGTAGAGGCATGGCCTGGGCACGGGGGGTCTCCCTGCTCCCTGCTCACATGTGCCCTAATCCTGTTCAGCACTGCTTATTTTGTGTTGCCTTGTGCGAGGAGGGCCCTGCTTGTGCCGTGATTGCTCAGTTCTTTGGCAGTGCCCCGCCCATGTGGCTGGAGAAGAAAGAGCTCTGAAACTTCTCTCAAGAATCGCTCCCTGTTTCTTTGCACGGGCCTCGCTGTCTATGGATGTTTCAGGAGACCCCACCGAAACACGGAAGGACTCTCAAATTATCCCAGCTTTCTCTGCACAGCGAGAGCTTTTAATATTTAGCATTGTTATCCTTTTCCTGGGTGTTTGTTAAAAAAAGAGGTTTTCTCTCTTTCACTTTCTTCCCAGGAAAATTCTTTTTTCCCAAACCTGGTGGGGGATGGCTGGGTGTAACCTGCCTTCTATCAGAGGATATTTTCCTCCAAATTTGTCCAAACTGGCACAGCCTGTCCTTTCCTGGGTGTCTGTTGCAGATGGAAGCTGCTGGTGCCATTGTCAGCTTGAAGCCCTCTTTTGATGCAAGCAGATGTTGCCAGGTGTGTTCAGCAGCTGTTGCTCAATGCTTATGCCAAGCTATTGTGTTCCTCATGGAACCAAGGAGCCATTGTGACACTGCAGGGGCTGATGGCATCAAGGAGACAATTGTCACAGTACAGAACCTCCTAGAAACAAGGCTCCATTGTGACACCGTGGGGAATCATGGAATCAAGGAGCCCATTGTGACACTGCCAGGCCGCATGGAACCAATGGTCCATGGTTACACTGCGGATTCAAGAAGAGCACGGTGACACCACGCAACATCATGGAACCGTACGTCCATTGTGACACAGCAGGGCCTCATGGAAACAAGGGGACCATTGTGGCAAAGCAGGGCCTAAAGGAAGCATGGAGAGCATTGTGACACTAAGGAAACTCCTGGAACCAAGATGACCACTGGCACATAATGGAACCTCATGGAAGCAAGCCTTCACGATGACTTTGGAGGGCCTCAGGGACCACAGGACCCATTGTGACACAGCAGGACCTGGTGGAACCAAGGAGCCTTTGTGATACTCCACATCCACATGGAAGCCAGGGTGCACTGAGACACAGCGGGGCCTTGTTGGAACCAAAGACACCTCTGCAAAAAGCAGGCTAGCTCATAGAAGCAAGGAGTCCATTGTTACAACATCAAACCTATGGAAGCAAGGGACCATTGTGACACTGCGGGGCCTCATGGAACCAATTGTCCATGATGACAGTGCGGATCAAAGGAGACCATGGTGACACTGCGGAACCTGATGGAACCAAGGAGCCATTGTGACACAGTGGGGCCTCATGGAATCAAGGAGACCATTGTGACCCAGGTGTTGCATGTGAAGGCAAGGAGCCATTGTGACACTTTGGGCTTCTTCCCTTGAGCTCTGCAGCTGGCTGTCCCAGCCCAGCGCACCATGTGCCACCTGCTCTCCTCAGGGCTCTGCCTGCACACAGCCCCAGGAGAAGTTTTCCTGTTTGGAAGGAAAGAATGGAAAAGCCGGAGCAGGTTTCCTAAACAACAAACCCCACTCAGGAGCCACATGCTCAGTACAGGCTGCCTGGAACGATGTCCCCTTTCTACAAGGGTCAGTGTGAGCAGGAATGAATGATCTCTGGGAGCAGAATTCTCGGAGTCTTTCCACTGAATTCTCTGTCCCTGTGTCTTGGGGTGACTTTATCGTGTGTATCCCCTATTGCTGCTCTATGCCCAGAAGTGAACTTTGTGCATTTCTGTGCCTTTCAACTGAGCCTGAGAGGGGGGAGAGGAAAAAAAACCGGACAAACTTCTCAGAGCGTTTGTTCAAGGACACACATACACACTCCTCTGCATCCTGCTTGCAGCAAGAGCAGAGGGAAGCAACTTTGTTTCTTTTTAGCCAGTTTTCAGCTCCTTTTCTCTGGGGGGAGATGGAGAGTTGAACTTTGTTTTCCTGGGACTTTGGGGGTTTTTTTCCCTTCTTCTCTTCTTGACTCTTTCAACATCAGAGCACATTGGGAGAATTTTCTCCCGAGGTGGGGGCCCTGAATGTGGGCCCATGAGCCAGCTGCAAGGAGGAGGAGAGAGACTGCACCTACGGAAGTGTTGGGGTTCCTCCCCCCTGCCATGAGGTCATGGGAGAGGGGACCCTGGGGTAGAGGCATGGCCTGGGCACGGGGTCTCCCTGCTCCCTTCTCACATGTGCCCTAATCCTGTTCAGCACTGCTTATTTTGTGTTGCCCTGTGCGAGGAGGGCCCTGGTTGTGCTGTGATTGCTCAGTTCTTTGGCAGTGCCCCGCCCATGTGGCTGGAGAAGAAAGAGCTCTGAAACTTCTCTCAAGAATCGCTCCCTGTTTCTTTGCACGGGCCTCGCTGTCTATGGATGTTTCAGGAGACCCCACCGAAACACGGAAGGACTCTCAAATTATCCCAGCTTTCTCTGCACAGCGAGAGCTTTTAATATTTAGCATTGTTATCCTTTTCCTGTGTGTTTGTTAAAAAAAGAGGTTTTCTCTCTTTCACTTTCTTCCCAGGAAAATTCTTTTTTCCCAAACCTGGTGGGGGATGGCTGGGTGTAACCTGCCTTCTATCAGAGGATATTTTCCTCCACATTTGTCCAAACCGGCACAGCCTGTCCTTTCCTGGGTCTCTGTTGCAGATGGAAGCTGCTGGTGCCATTGTCAGCTTGAAGCCCTCTTTTGATGCAAGCAGATGTTGCCAGGTGTGTTCAGCAGCTGTTGCTCAATGCTTATGCCAAGCTATTGTGTTCCTCATGGAACCAAGGAGCCATTGTGACACTGCAGGGGCTGATGGCATCAAGGAGACAATTGTGACAGTACAGAACCTCCTAGAAACAAGGCTCCATTGTGACACCGTGGGGAATCATGGAATCAAGGAGCCCATTGTGACACAGCCAGGCCGCATGGAACCAATGGTCCATGGTTACACTGCGGATTCAAGAAGAGCACGGTGACACCACGCAACATCATGGAACCATAGGTCCATTGTGACACAGCGGGGCCTCATGGAAACAAGGGGACCATTGTGCCAAAGCAGGGCCTAATGGAAGCATGGAGAGCATTGTGACACTAAGGAAACTCCTGGAACCAAGATGACCACTGGCACATAATGGAACCTCATGGAAGCAAGCCTCCACGATGGTTTTGGAGGGCCTCAGGGACCACAGGACCCATTGTGACACAGCAGGACCTGGTGGAACCAAGGAGCCTTTGTGATACTCCAGATCCGCATGGAAGCCAGGGTGCACTGAGACACAGCGGGGCCTTGTTGGAACCAAAGACACCTCTGCAAAAAGCAGGCTAGCTCATAGAAGCAAGGAGTCCATTGTTACAACGTAAAAGCTATGGAAGCAAGGGACCATTGTGACACTGCGGGGCCTCATGGAACCAATTGTCCATGATGACAGTGCGGATCAAAGGAGACCATGGTGACACTGCGGAACCTGATGGAACCAAGGAGCCATTGTGACACAGTGGGGCCTCATGGAATCAAGGAGACCATTGTGACCCAGGTGTTGCATGTGAAGGCAAGGAGCCATTGTGACACTTTGGGCTTCTTCCCTTGAGCTCTGCAGCTGGCTGTCCCAGCCCAGCGCACCATGTGCCACCTGCTCTCCTCAGGGCTCTGCCTGCACACAGCCCCAGGAGAAGTTTTCCTGTTTGGAAGGAAAGAATGGAAAAGCCGGAGCAGGTTTCCTAAACAACAAACCCCACTCAGGAGCCACATGCTCAGTACAGGCTGCCTGGAACGATGTCCCCTTTCTACAAGGGTCAGTGTGAGCAGGAATGATCTCTGGGAGCAGAATTCTCGGAGTCTTTCCACTGAATTCTCTGTCCCTGTGTCTTGGGGTGACTTTATCATGTGTATCCCCTATTGCTGCTCTATGCCCAGAAGTGAACTTTGTGCATTTCTGTGCCTTTCAACTGAGCCTGAGAGGGGAGAGAGGAAAAAAAAAAAACGGACAAACTTCTCAGAGCGTTTGTTCAAGGACACACATACACACTCCTCTGCATCCTGCTTGCAGCAAGAGCGGTGGAAACAACCTTGTTTCTTTTTAGCCAGTTTTCAGCTCCTTTTCTCTGGAGGGAGATGGAGAGTTGAACTTTGTTTTCCTGGGACTTCGGGGGTTTTTTTCCCTTCTTCTCTTCTTGACTCTTTCAACATCAGAGCACATTGGGAGAATTTTCTACCCAGGTGGGAGCCCTGAATGTGGGCCCATGAGGCAGCTGCAAGGAGGAGGAGAGAGACTACACCTACGGAAGTGTTGGGGTTCCTCCCCCCTGCCATGAGGTCATGGGAAGAGGGGACCCTGGGGTAGAGGCATGGCCTGGGCACGGGGGGTCTCCCTGCTCCCTGCTCACATGTGCCCTAATCCTGTTCAGCACTGCTTATTTTGTGTTGCCTTGTGCGAGGAGGGCCCTGCTTGTGCCGTGATTGCTCAGTTCTTTGGCAGTGCCCCGCCCATGTGGCTGGAGAAGAAAGAGCTCTGAAACTTCTCTCAAGAATCGCTCCCTGTTTCTTTGCACGGGCCTCGCTGTCTATGGATGTTTCAGGAGACCCCACCGAAACACGGAAGGACTCTCAAATTATCCCAGCTTTCTCTGCACAGCGAGAGGTTTTAATATTTAGCATTGTTATCCTTTTCCTGGGTGTTTGTTAAAAAAAGAGGTTTTCTCTCTTTCACTTTCTTCCCAGGAAAATTCTTTTTTCCCAAACCTGGTGGGGGATGGCTGGGTGTAACCTGCCTTCTATCAGAGGATATTTTCCTCCAAATTTGTCCAAACTGGCACAGCCTGTCCTTTCCTGGGTGTCTGTTGCAGATGGAAGCTGCTGGTGCCATTGTCAGCTTGAAGCCCTCTTTTGATGCAAGCAGATGTTGCCAGGTGTGTTCAGCAGCTGTTGCTCAATGCTTATGCCAAGCTATTGTGTTCCTCATGGAACCAAGGAGCCATTGTGACACTGCAGGGGCTGATGGCATCAAGGAGACAATTGTCACAGTACAGAACCTCCTAGAAACAAGGCTCCATTGTGACACCGTGGGGAATCATGGAATCAAGGAGCCCATTGTGACACTGCCAGGCCGCATGGAACCAATGGTCCATGGTTACACTGCGGATTCAAGAAGAGCACGGTGACACCACGCAACATCATGGAACCGTACGTCCATTGTGACACAGCAGGGCCTCATGGAAACAAGGGGACCATTGTGGCAAAGCAGGGCCTAAAGGAAGCATGGAGAGCATTGTGACACTAAGGAAACTCCTGGAACCAAGATGACCACTGGCACATAATGGAACCTCATGGAAGCAAGCCTTCACGATGACTTTGGAGGGCCTCAGGGACCACAGGACCCATTGTGACACAGCAGGACCTGGTGGAACCAAGGAGCCTTTGTGATACTCCACATCCACATGGAAGCCAGGGTGCACTGAGACACAGCGGGGCCTTGTTGGAACCAAAGACACCTCTGCAAAAAGCAGGCTAGCTCATAGAAGCAAGGAGTCCATTGTTACAACATCAAACCTATGGAAGCAAGGGACCATTGTGACACTGCGGGGCCTCATGGAACCAATTGTCCATGATGACAGTGCGGATCAAAGGAGACCATGGTGACACTGCGGAACCTGATGGAACCAAGGAGCCATTGTGACACAGTGGGGCCTCATGGAATCAAGGAGACCATTGTGACCCAGGTGTTGCATGTGAAGGCAAGGAGCCATTGTGACACTTTGGGCTTCTTCCCTTGAGCTCTGCAGCTGGCTGTCCCAGCCCAGCGCACCATGTGCCACCTGCTCTCCTCAGGGCTCTGCCTGCACACAGCCCCAGGAGAAGTTTTCCTGTTTGGAAGGAAAGAATGGAAAAGCCGGAGCAGGTTTCCTAAACAACAAACCCCACTCAGGAGCCACATGCTCAGTACAGGCTGCCTGGAACGATGTCCCCTTTCTACAAGGGTCAGTGTGAGCAGGAATGAATGATCTCTGGGAGCAGAATTCTCGGAGTCTTTCCACTGAATTCTCTGTCCCTGTGTCTTGGGGTGACTTTATCGTGTGTATCCCCTATTGCTGCTCTATGCCCAGAAGTGAACTTTGTGCATTTCTGTGCCTTTCAACTGAGCCTGAGAGGGGGGAGAGGAAAAAAAACCGGACAAACTTCTCAGAGCGTTTGTTCAAGGACACACATACACACTCCTCTGCATCCTGCTTGCAGCAAGAGCAGAGGGAAGCAACTTTGTTTCTTTTTAGCCAGTTTTCAGCTCCTTTTCTCTGGGGGGAGATGGAGAGTTGAACTTTGTTTTCCTGGGACTTTGGGGGTTTTTTTCCCTTCTTCTCTTCTTGACTCTTTCAACATCAGAGCACATTGGGAGAATTTTCTCCCGAGGTGGGGGCCCTGAATGTGGGCCCATGAGCCAGCTGCAAGGAGGAGGAGAGAGACTGCACCTACGGAAGTGTTGGGGTTCCTCCCCCCTGCCATGAGGTCATGGGAGAGGGGACCCTGGGGTAGAGGCATGGCCTGGGCACGGGGTCTCCCTGCTCCCTTCTCACATGTGCCCTAATCCTGTTCAGCACTGCTTATTTTGTGTTGCCCTGTGCGAGGAGGGCCCTGGTTGTGCTGTGATTGCTCAGTTCTTTGGCAGTGCCCCGCCCATGTGGCTGGAGAAGAAAGAGCTCTGAAACTTCTCTCAAGAATCGCTCCCTGTTTCTTTGCACGGGCCTCGCTGTCTATGGATGTTTCAGGAGACCCCACCGAAACACGGAAGGACTCTCAAATTATCCCAGCTTTCTCTGCACAGCGAGAGCTTTTAATATTTAGCATTGTTATCCTTTTCCTGTGTGTTTGTTAAAAAAATAGTTTTTATCTCTTTCACTTTCTTCCCAGGAAAGTTCTTTTTTCCAAAAACCTGGTGGGGGAGGGCTGGGTGTAACCTGCCTTCTATCAGAGGATATTTTCCTCCACATTTGTCCAAACCGGCACAGCCTGTCCTTTCCTGGGTCTCTGTTGCAGATGGAAGCTGCTGGTGCCATTGTCAGCTTGAAGCCCTCTTTTGATGCAAGCAGATGTTGCCAGGTGTGTTCAGCAGCTGTTGCTCAATGCTTATGCCAAGCTATTGTGTTCCTCATGGAACCAAGGAGCCATTGTGACACTGCAGGGGCTGATGGCATCAAGGAGGCAATTGTGACAGTACAGAACCTCCTAGAAACAAGGCTCCATTGTGACACCGTGGGGAATCATGGAATCAAGGAGCCCATTGTGACACGGCTGCATGGAACCAATGGTCCATGGTTACACTGCGGATTCAAGAAGAGCACGGTGACACCACGCAACATCATGGAACCATAGGTCCATTGTGACACAGCGGGGCCTCATGGAAACAAGGGGACCATTGTGGCAAAGCAGGGCCTAATGGAAGCATGGAGAGCATTGTGACACTAAGGAAACTCCTGGAACCAAGATGACCACTGGCACATAATGGAACCTCATGGAAGCAAGCCTCCACAATGACTTTGGAGGGCCTCAGGGACCACAGGACCCATTGTGACACAGCAGGACCTGGTGGAACCAAGGAGCCTTTGTGATACTCCAGATCCACATGGAAGCCAGGGTGCACTGAGACACAGCGGGGCCTTGTTGGAACCAAAGACACCTCTGCAAAAAGCAGGCTAGCTCATAGAAGCAAGGAGTCCATTGTTACAACGTAAAAGCTATGGAAGCAAGGGACCATTGTGACACTGCGGGGCCTCATGGAACCAATTGTCCATGATGACAGTGCGGATCAAAGGAGACCATGGTGACACTGCGGAACCTGATGGAACCAAGGAGCCATTGTGACACAGTGGGGCCTCATGGAATCAAGGAGACCATTGTGACCCAGGTGTTGCATGTGAAGGCAAGGAGCCATTGTGACACTTTGGGCTTCTTCCCTTGAGCTCTGCAGCTGGCTGTCCCAGCCCAGCGCACCATGTGCCACCTGCTCTCCTCAGGGCTCTGCCTGCACACAGCCCCAGGAGAAGTTTTCCTGTTTGGAAGGAAAGAATGGAAAAGCCGGAGCAGGTTTCCTAAACAACAAACCCCACTCAGGAGCCACATGCTCAGTACAGGCTGCCTGGAACGATGTCCCCTTTCTACAAGGGTCAGTGTGAGCAGGAATGATCTCTGGGAGCAGAATTCTCGGAGTCTTTCCACTGAATTCTCTGTCCCTGTGTCTTGGGGTGACTTTATCATGTGTATCCCCTATTGCTGCTCTATGCCCAGAAGTGAACTTTGTGCATTTCTGTGCCTTTCAACTGAGCCTGAGAGGGGAGAGAGGAAAAAAAAAAAACGGACAAACTTCTCAGAGCGTTTGTTCAAGGACACACATACACACTCCTCTGCATCCTGCTTGCAGCAAGAGCGGTGGAAACAACCTTGTTTCTTTTTAGCCAGTTTTCAGCTCCTTTTCTCTGGAGGGAGATGGAGAGTTGAACTTTGTTTTCCTGGGACTTCGGGGGTTTTTTTCCCTTCTTCTCTTCTTGACTCTTTCAACATCAGAGCACATTGGGAGAATTTTCTACCCAGGTGGGAGCCCTGAATGTGGGCCCATGAGGCAGCTGCAAGGAGGAGGAGAGAGACTACACCTACGGAAGTGTTGGGGTTCCTCCCCCCTGCCATGAGGTCATGGGAAGAGGGGACCCTGGGGTAGAGGCATGGCCTGGGCACGGGGGGTCTCCCTGCTCCCTGCTCACATGTGCCCTAATCCTGTTCAGCACTGCTTATTTTGTGTTGCCTTGTGCGAGGAGGGCCCTGCTTGTGCCGTGATTGCTCAGTTCTTTGGCAGTGCCCCGCCCATGTGGCTGGAGAAGAAAGAGCTCTGAAACTTCTCTCAAGAATCGCTCCCTGTTTCTTTGCACGGGCCTCGCTGTCTATGGATGTTTCAGGAGACCCCACCGAAACACGGAAGGACTCTCAAATTATCCCAGCTTTCTCTGCACAGCGAGAGGTTTTAATATTTAGCATTGTTATCCTTTTCCTGGGTGTTTGTTAAAAAAAGAGGTTTTCTCTCTTTCACTTTCTTCCCAGGAAAATTCTTTTTTCCCAAACCTGGTGGGGGATGGCTGGGTGTAACCTGCCTTCTATCAGAGGATATTTTCCTCCAAATTTGTCCAAACTGGCACAGCCTGTCCTTTCCTGGGTGTCTGTTGCAGATGGAAGCTGCTGGTGCCATTGTCAGCTTGAAGCCCTCTTTTGATGCAAGCAGATGTTGCCAGGTGTGTTCAGCAGCTGTTGCTCAATGCTTATGCCAAGCTATTGTGTTCCTCATGGAACCAAGGAGCCATTGTGACACTGCAGGGGCTGATGGCATCAAGGAGACAATTGTCACAGTACAGAACCTCCTAGAAACAAGGCTCCATTGTGACACCGTGGGGAATCATGGAATCAAGGAGCCCATTGTGACACTGCCAGGCCGCATGGAACCAATGGTCCATGGTTACACTGCGGATTCAAGAAGAGCACGGTGACACCACGCAACATCATGGAACCGTACGTCCATTGTGACACAGCAGGGCCTCATGGAAACAAGGGGACCATTGTGGCAAAGCAGGGCCTAAAGGAAGCATGGAGAGCATTGTGACACTAAGGAAACTCCTGGAACCAAGATGACCACTGGCACATAATGGAACCTCATGGAAGCAAGCCTTCACGATGACTTTGGAGGGCCTCAGGGACCACAGGACCCATTGTGACACAGCAGGACCTGGTGGAACCAAGGAGCCTTTGTGATACTCCACATCCACATGGAAGCCAGGGTGCACTGAGACACAGCGGGGCCTTGTTGGAACCAAAGACACCTCTGCAAAAAGCAGGCTAGCTCATAGAAGCAAGGAGTCCATTGTTACAACATCAAACCTATGGAAGCAAGGGACCATTGTGACACTGCGGGGCCTCATGGAACCAATTGTCCATGATGACAGTGCGGATCAAAGGAGACCATGGTGACACTGCGGAACCTGATGGAACCAAGGAGCCATTGTGACACAGTGGGGCCTCATGGAATCAAGGAGACCATTGTGACCCAGGTGTTGCATGTGAAGGCAAGGAGCCATTGTGACACTTTGGGCTTCTTCCCTTGAGCTCTGCAGCTGGCTGTCCCAGCCCAGCGCACCATGTGCCACCTGCTCTCCTCAGGGCTCTGCCTGCACACAGCCCCAGGAGAAGTTTTCCTGTTTGGAAGGAAAGAATGGAAAAGCCGGAGCAGGTTTCCTAAACAACAAACCCCACTCAGGAGCCACATGCTCAGTACAGGCTGCCTGGAACGATGTCCCCTTTCTACAAGGGTCAGTGTGAGCAGGAATGAATGATCTCTGGGAGCAGAATTCTCGGAGTCTTTCCACTGAATCCTCTGTCCCTGTGTCTTGGGGTGACTTTATCGTGTGTATCCCCTATTGCTGCTCTATGCCCAGAAGTGAACTTTGTGCATTTCTGTGCCTTTCAACTGAGCCTGAGAGGGGGGAGAGGAAAAAAAACCGGACAAACTTCTCAGAGCGTTTGTTCAAGGACACACATACACACTCCTCTGCATCCTGCTTGCAGCAAGAGCAGAGGGAAGCAACTTTGTTTCTTTTTAGCCAGTTTTCAGCTCCTTTTCTCTGGGGGGAGATGGAGAGTTGAACTTTGTTTTCCTGGGACTTTGGGGGTTTTTTTCCCTTCTTCTCTTCTTGACTCTTTCAACATCAGAGCACATTGGGAGAATTTTCTCCCGAGGTGGGGGCCCTGAATGTGGGCCCATGAGCCAGCTGCAAGGAGGAGGAGAGAGACTGCACCTACGGAAGTGTTGGGGTTCCTCCCCCCTGCCATGAGGTCATGGGAGAGGGGACCCTGGGGTAGAGGCATGGCCTGGGCACGGGGTCTCCCTGCTCCCTTCTCACATGTGCCCTAATCCTGTTCAGCACTGCTTATTTTGTGTTGCCCTGTGCGAGGAGGGCCCTGGTTGTGCTGTGATTGCTCAGTTCTTTGGCAGTGCCCCGCCCATGTGGCTGGAGAAGAAAGAGCTCTGAAACTTCTCTCAAGAATCGCTCCCTGTTTCTTTGCACGGGCCTCGCTGTCTATGGATGTTTCAGGAGACCCCACCGAAACACGGAAGGACTCTCAAATTATCCCAGCTTTCTCTGCACAGCGAGAGCTTTTAATATTTAGCATTGTTATCCTTTTCCTGTGTGTTTGTTAAAAAAATAGTTTTTATCTCTTTCACTTTCTTCCCAGGAAAGTTCTTTTTTCCAAAAACCTGGTGGGGGAGGGCTGGGTGTAACCTGCCTTCTATCAGAGGATATTTTCCTCCACATTTGTCCAAACCGGCACAGCCTGTCCTTTCCTGGGTCTCTGTTGCAGATGGAAGCTGCTGGTGCCATTGTCAGCTTGAAGCCCTCTTTTGATGCAAGCAGATGTTGCCAGGTGTGTTCAGCAGCTGTTGCTCAATGCTTATGCCAAGCTATTGTGTTCCTCATGGAACCAAGGAGCCATTGTGACACTGCAGGGGCTGATGGCATCAAGGAGGCAATTGTGACAGTACAGAACCTCCTAGAAACAAGGCTCCATTGTGACACCGTGGGGAATCATGGAATCAAGGAGCCCATTGTGACACGGCTGCATGGAACCAATGGTCCATGGTTACACTGCGGATTCAAGAAGAGCACGGTGACACCACGCAACATCATGGAACCATAGGTCCATTGTGACACAGCAGGGCCTCATGGAAACAAGGGGACCATTGTGGCAAAGCAGGGCCTAATGGAAGCATGGAGAGCATTGTGACACTAAGGAAACTCCTGGAACCAAGATGACCACTGGCACATAATGGAACCTCATGGAAGCAAGCCTCCACAATGACTTTGGAGGGCCTCAGGGACCACAGGACCCATTGTGACACAGCAGGACCTGGTGGAACCAAGGAGCCTTTGTGATACTCCAGATCCACATGGAAGCCAGGGTGCAGAGACACAGCGGGGCCTTGTTGGAACCAAAGACACCTCTGCAAAAAGCAGGCTAGCTCATAGAAGCAAGGAGTCCATTGTTACAACGTAAAAGCTATGGAAGCAAGGGACCATTGTGACACTGCGGGGCCTCATGGAACCAATTGTCCATGATGACAGTGCGGATCAAAGGAGACCATGGTGACACTGCGGAACCTGATGGAACCAAGGAGCCATTGTGACACAGTGGGGCCTCATGGAATCAAGGAGACCATTGTGACCCAGGTGTTGCATGTGAAGGCAAGGAGCCATTGTGACACTTTGGGCTTCTTCCCTTGAGCTCTGCAGCTGGCTGTCCCAGCCCAGCGCACCATGTGCCACCTGCTCTCCTCAGGGCTCTGCCTGCACACAGCCCCAGGAGAAGTTTTCCTGTTTGGAAGGAAAGGATGGAAAAGCCGGAGCAGGTTTCCTAAACAACAAACCCCACTCAGGAGCCACATGCTCAGTACAGGCTGCCTGGAACGATGTCCCCTTTCTACAAGGGTCAGTGTGAGCAGGAATGATCTCTGGGAGCAGAATTCTCGGAGTCTTTCCACTGAATTCTCTGTCCCTGTGTCTTGGGGTGACTTTATCATGTGTATCCCCTATTGCTGCTCTATGCCCAGAAGTGAACTTTGTGCATTTCTGTGCCTTTCAACTGAGCCTGAGAGGGGAGAGAGGAAAAAAAAAAAACGGACAAACTTCTCAGAGCGTTTGTTCAAGGACACACATACACACTCCTCTGCATCCTGCTTGCAGCAAGAGCGGTGGAAACAACCTTGTTTCTTTTTAGCCAGTTTTCAGCTCCTTTTCTCTGGAGGGAGATGGAGAGTTGAACTTTGTTTTCCTGGGACTTCGGGGGTTTTTTTCCCTTCTTCTCTTCTTGACTCTTTCAACATCAGAGCACATTGGGAGAATTTTCTACCCAGGTGGGAGCCCTGAATGTGGGCCCATGAGGCAGCTGCAAGGAGGAGGAGAGAGACTACACCTACGGAAGTGTTGGGGTTCCTCCCCCCTGCCATGAGGTCATGGGAAGAGGGGACCCTGGGGTAGAGGCATGGCCTGGGCACGGGGGGTCTCCCTGCTCCCTGCTCACATGTGCCCTAATCCTGTTCAGCACTGCTTATTTTGTGTTGCCTTGTGCGAGGAGGGCCCTGCTTGTGCCGTGATTGCTCAGTTCTTTGGCAGTGCCCCGCCCATGTGGCTGGAGAAGAAAGAGCTCTGAAACTTCTCTCAAGAATCGCTCCCTGTTTCTTTGCACGGGCCTCGCTGTCTATGGATGTTTCAGGAGACCCCACCGAAACACGGAAGGACTCTCAAATTATCCCAGCTTTCTCTGCACAGCGAGAGGTTTTAATATTTAGCATTGTTATCCTTTTCCTGGGTGTTTGTTAAAAAAAGAGGTTTTCTCTCTTTCACTTTCTTCCCAGGAAAATTCTTTTTTCCCAAACCTGGTGGGGGATGGCTGGGTGTAACCTGCCTTCTATCAGAGGATATTTTCCTCCAAATTTGTCCAAACTGGCACAGCCTGTCCTTTCCTGGGTGTCTGTTGCAGATGGAAGCTGCTGGTGCCATTGTCAGCTTGAAGCCCTCTTTTGATGCAAGCAGATGTTGCCAGGTGTGTTCAGCAGCTGTTGCTCAATGCTTATGCCAAGCTATTGTGTTCCTCATGGAACCAAGGAGCCATTGTGACACTGCAGGGGCTGATGGCATCAAGGAGACAATTGTCACAGTACAGAACCTCCTAGAAACAAGGCTCCATTGTGACACCGTGGGGAATCATGGAATCAAGGAGCCCATTGTGACACTGCCAGGCCGCATGGAACCAATGGTCCATGGTTACACTGCGGATTCAAGAAGAGCACGGTGACACCACGCAACATCATGGAACCGTACGTCCATTGTGACACAGCAGGGCCTCATGGAAACAAGGGGACCATTGTGGCAAAGCAGGGCCTAAAGGAAGCATGGAGAGCATTGTGACACTAAGGAAACTCCTGGAACCAAGATGACCACTGGCACATAATGGAACCTCATGGAAGCAAGCCTTCACGATGACTTTGGAGGGCCTCAGGGACCACAGGACCCATTGTGACACAGCAGGACCTGGTGGAACCAAGGAGCCTTTGTGATACTCCACATCCACATGGAAGCCAGGGTGCACTGAGACACAGCGGGGCCTTGTTGGAACCAAAGACACCTCTGCAAAAAGCAGGCTAGCTCATAGAAGCAAGGAGTCCATTGTTACAACATCAAACCTATGGAAGCAAGGGACCATTGTGACACTGCGGGGCCTCATGGAACCAATTGTCCATGATGACAGTGCGGATCAAAGGAGACCATGGTGACACTGCGGAACCTGATGGAACCAAGGAGCCATTGTGACACAGTGGGGCCTCATGGAATCAAGGAGACCATTGTGACCCAGGTGTTGCATGTGAAGGCAAGGAGCCATTGTGACACTTTGGGCTTCTTCCCTTGAGCTCTGCAGCTGGCTGTCCCAGCCCAGCGCACCATGTGCCACCTGCTCTCCTCAGGGCTCTGCCTGCACACAGCCCCAGGAGAAGTTTTCCTGTTTGGAAGGAAAGAATGGAAAAGCCGGAGCAGGTTTCCTAAACAACAAACCCCACTCAGGAGCCACATGCTCAGTACAGGCTGCCTGGAACGATGTCCCCTTTCTACAAGGGTCAGTGTGAGCAGGAATGAATGATCTCTGGGAGCAGAATTCTCGGAGTCTTTCCACTGAATTCTCTGTCCCTGTGTCTTGGGGTGACTTTATCGTGTGTATCCCCTATTGCTGCTCTATGCCCAGAAGTGAACTTTGTGCATTTCTGTGCCTTTCAACTGAGCCTGAGAGGGGGGAGAGGAAAAAAAACCGGACAAACTTCTCAGAGCGTTTGTTCAAGGACACACATACACACTCCTCTGCATCCTGCTTGCAGCAAGAGCAGAGGGAAGCAACTTTGTTTCTTTTTAGCCAGTTTTCAGCTCCTTTTCTCTGGGGGGAGATGGAGAGTTGAACTTTGTTTTCCTGGGACTTTGGGGGTTTTTTTCCCTTCTTCTCTTCTTGACTCTTTCAACATCAGAGCACATTGGGAGAATTTTCTCCCGAGGTGGGGGCCCTGAATGTGGGCCCATGAGCCAGCTGCAAGGAGGAGGAGAGAGACTGCACCTACGGAAGTGTTGGGGTTCCTCCCCCCTGCCATGAGGTCATGGGAGAGGGGACCCTGGGGTAGAGGCATGGCCTGGGCACGGGGTCTCCCTGCTCCCTTCTCACATGTGCCCTAATCCTGTTCAGCACTGCTTATTTTGTGTTGCCCTGTGCGAGGAGGGCCCTGGTTGTGCTGTGATTGCTCAGTTCTTTGGCAGTGCCCCGCCCATGTGGCTGGAGAAGAAAGAGCTCTGAAACTTCTCTCAAGAATCGCTCCCTGTTTCTTTGCACGGGCCTCGCTGTCTATGGATGTTTCAGGAGACCCCACCGAAACACGGAAGGACTCTCAAATTATCCCAGCTTTCTCTGCACAGCGAGAGCTTTTAATATTTAGCATTGTTATCCTTTTCCTGTGTGTTTGTTAAAAAAATAGTTTTTATCTCTTTCACTTTCTTCCCAGGAAAGTTCTTTTTTCCAAAAACCTGGTGGGGGAGGGCTGGGTGTAACCTGCCTTCTATCAGAGGATATTTTCCTCCACATTTGTCCAAACCGGCACAGCCTGTCCTTTCCTGGGTCTCTGTTGCAGATGGAAGCTGCTGGTGCCATTGTCAGCTTGAAGCCCTCTTTTGATGCAAGCAGATGTTGCCAGGTGTGTTCAGCAGCTGTTGCTCAATGCTTATGCCAAGCTATTGTGTTCCTCATGGAACCAAGGAGCCATTGTGACACTGCAGGGGCTGATGGCATCAAGGAGGCAATTGTGACAGTACAGAACCTCCTAGAAACAAGGCTCCATTGTGACACCGTGGGGAATCATGGAATCAAGGAGCCCATTGTGACACGGCTGCATGGAACCAATGGTCCATGGTTACACTGCGGATTCAAGAAGAGCACGGTGACACCACGCAACATCATGGAACCATAGGTCCATTGTGACACAGCGGGGCCTCATGGAAACAAGGGGACCATTGTGGCAAAGCAGGGCCTAATGGAAGCATGGAGAGCATTGTGACACTAAGGAAACTCCTGGAACCAAGATGACCACTGGCACATAATGGAACCTCATGGAAGCAAGCCTCCACAATGACTTTGGAGGGCCTCAGGGACCACAGGACCCATTGTGACACAGCAGGACCTGGTGGAACCAAGGAGCCTTTGTGATACTCCAGATCCACATGGAAGCCAGGGTGCAGAGACACAGCGGGGCCTTGTTGGAACCAAAGACACCTCTGCAAAAAGCAGGCTAGCTCATAGAAGCAAGGAGTCCATTGTTACAACGTAAAAGCTATGGAAGCAAGGGACCATTGTGACACTGCGGGGCCTCATGGAACTAATTGTCCATGATGACAGTGCGGATCAAAGGAGACCATGGTGACACTGCGGAACCTGATGGAACCAAGGAGCCATTGTGACACAGTGGGGCCTCATGGAATCAAGGAGACCATTGTGACCCAGGTGTTGCATGTGAAGGCAAGGAGCCATTGTGACACTTTGGGCTTCTTCCCTTGAGCTCTGCAGCTGGCTGTCCCAGCCCAGCGCACCATGTGCCACCTGCTCTCCTCAGGGCTCTGCCTGCACACAGCCCCAGGAGAAGTTTTCCTGTTTGGAAGGAAAGAATGGAAAAGCCGGAGCAGGTTTCCTAAACAACAAACCCCACTCAGGAGCCACATGCTCAGTACAGGCTGCCTGGAACGATGTCCCCTTTCTACAAGGGTCAGTGTGAGCAGGAATGATCTCTGGGAGCAGAATTCTCGGAGTCTTTCCACTGAATTCTCTGTCCCTGTGTCTTGGGGTGACTTTATCATGTGTATCCCCTATTGCTGCTCTATGCCCAGAAGTGAACTTTGTGCATTTCTGTGCCTTTCAACTGAGCCTGAGAGGGGAGAGAGGAAAAAAAAAAAACGGACAAACTTCTCAGAGCGTTTGTTCAAGGACACACATACACACTCCTCTGCATCCTGCTTGCAGCAAGAGCGGTGGAAACAACCTTGTTTCTTTTTAGCCAGTTTTCAGCTCCTTTTCTCTGGAGGGAGATGGAGAGTTGAACTTTGTTTTCCTGGGACTTCGGGGGTTTTTTTCCCTTCTTCTCTTCTTGACTCTTTCAACATCAGAGCACATTGGGAGAATTTTCTACCCAGGTGGGAGCCCTGAATGTGGGCCCATGAGGCAGCTGCAAGGAGGAGGAGAGAGACTACACCTACGGAAGTGTTGGGGTTCCTCCCCCCTGCCATGAGGTCATGGGAAGAGGGGACCCTGGGGTAGAGGCATGGCCTGGGCACGGGGGGTCTCCCTGCTCCCTGCTCACATGTGCCCTAATCCTGTTCAGCACTGCTTATTTTGTGTTGCCTTGTGCGAGGAGGGCCCTGCTTGTGCCGTGATTGCTCAGTTCTTTGGCAGTGCCCCGCCCATGTGGCTGGAGAAGAAAGAGCTCTGAAACTTCTCTCAAGAATCGCTCCCTGTTTCTTTGCACGGGCCTCGCTGTCTATGGATGTTTCAGGAGACCCCACCGAAACACGGAAGGACTCTCAAATTATCCCAGCTTTCTCTGCACAGCGAGAGGTTTTAATATTTAGCATTGTTATCCTTTTCCTGGGTGTTTGTTAAAAAAAGAGGTTTTCTCTCTTTCACTTTCTTCCCAGGAAAATTCTTTTTTCCCAAACCTGGTGGGGGATGGCTGGGTGTAACCTGCCTTCTATCAGAGGATATTTTCCTCCAAATTTGTCCAAACTGGCACAGCCTGTCCTTTCCTGGGTGTCTGTTGCAGATGGAAGCTGCTGGTGCCATTGTCAGCTTGAAGCCCTCTTTTGATGCAAGCAGATGTTGCCAGGTGTGTTCAGCAGCTGTTGCTCAATGCTTATGCCAAGCTATTGTGTTCCTCATGGAACCAAGGAGCCATTGTGACACTGCAGGGGCTGATGGCATCAAGGAGACAATTGTCACAGTACAGAACCTCCTAGAAACAAGGCTCCATTGTGACACCGTGGGGAATCATGGAATCAAGGAGCCCATTGTGACACTGCCAGGCCGCATGGAACCAATGGTCCATGGTTACACTGCGGATTCAAGAAGAGCACGGTGACACCACGCAACATCATGGAACCGTACGTCCATTGTGACACAGCAGGGCCTCATGGAAACAAGGGGACCATTGTGGCAAAGCAGGGCCTAAAGGAAGCATGGAGAGCATTGTGACACTAAGGAAACTCCTGGAACCAAGATGACCACTGGCACATAATGGAACCTCATGGAAGCAAGCCTTCACGATGACTTTGGAGGGCCTCAGGGACCACAGGACCCATTGTGACACAGCAGGACCTGGTGGAACCAAGGAGCCTTTGTGATACTCCACATCCACATGGAAGCCAGGGTGCACTGAGACACAGCGGGGCCTTGTTGGAACCAAAGACACCTCTGCAAAAAGCAGGCTAGCTCATAGAAGCAAGGAGTCCATTGTTACAACATCAAACCTATGGAAGCAAGGGACCATTGTGACACTGCGGGGCCTCATGGAACCAATTGTCCATGATGACAGTGCGGATCAAAGGAGACCATGGTGACACTGCGGAACCTGATGGAACCAAGGAGCCATTGTGACACAGTGGGGCCTCATGGAATCAAGGAGACCATTGTGACCCAGGTGTTGCATGTGAAGGCAAGGAGCCATTGTGACACTTTGGGCTTCTTCCCTTGAGCTCTGCAGCTGGCTGTCCCAGCCCAGCGCACCATGTGCCACCTGCTCTCCTCAGGGCTCTGCCTGCACACAGCCCCAGGAGAAGTTTTCCTGTTTGGAAGGAAAGAATGGAAAAGCCGGAGCAGGTTTCCTAAACAACAAACCCCACTCAGGAGCCACATGCTCAGTACAGGCTGCCTGGAACGATGTCCCCTTTCTACAAGGGTCAGTGTGAGCAGGAATGAATGATCTCTGGGAGCAGAATTCTCGGAGTCTTTCCACTGAATCCTCTGTCCCTGTGTCTTGGGGTGACTTTATCGTGTGTATCCCCTATTGCTGCTCTATGCCCAGAAGTGAACTTTGTGCATTTCTGTGCCTTTCAACTGAGCCTGAGAGGGGGGAGAGGAAAAAAAACCGGACAAACTTCTCAGAGCGTTTGTTCAAGGACACACATACACACTCCTCTGCATCCTGCTTGCAGCAAGAGCAGAGGGAAGCAACTTTGTTTCTTTTTAGCCAGTTTTCAGCTCCTTTTCTCTGGGGGGAGATGGAGAGTTGAACTTTGTTTTCCTGGGACTTTGGGGGTTTTTTTCCCTTCTTCTCTTCTTGACTCTTTCAACATCAGAGCACATTGGGAGAATTTTCTCCCGAGGTGGGGGCCCTGAATGTGGGCCCATGAGCCAGCTGCAAGGAGGAGGAGAGAGACTGCACCTACGGAAGTGTTGGGGTTCCTCCCCCCTGCCATGAGGTCATGGGAGAGGGGACCCTGGGGTAGAGGCATGGCCTGGGCACGGGGTCTCCCTGCTCCCTTCTCACATGTGCCCTAATCCTGTTCAGCACTGCTTATTTTGTGTTGCCCTGTGCGAGGAGGGCCCTGGTTGTGCTGTGATTGCTCAGTTCTTTGGCAGTGCCCCGCCCATGTGGCTGGAGAAGAAAGAGCTCTGAAACTTCTCTCAAGAATCGCTCCCTGTTTCTTTGCACGGGCCTCGCTGTCTATGGATGTTTCAGGAGACCCCACCGAAACACGGAAGGACTCTCAAATTATCCCAGCTTTCTCTGCACAGCGAGAGCTTTTAATATTTAGCATTGTTATCCTTTTCCTGTGTGTTTGTTAAAAAAATAGTTTTTATCTCTTTCACTTTCTTCCCAGGAAAGTTCTTTTTTCCAAAAACCTGGTGGGGGAGGGCTGGGTGTAACCTGCCTTCTATCAGAGGATATTTTCCTCCACATTTGTCCAAACCGGCACAGCCTGTCCTTTCCTGGGTCTCTGTTGCAGATGGAAGCTGCTGGTGCCATTGTCAGCTTGAAGCCCTCTTTTGATGCAAGCAGATGTTGCCAGGTGTGTTCAGCAGCTGTTGCTCAATGCTTATGCCAAGCTATTGTGTTCCTCATGGAACCAAGGAGCCATTGTGACACTGCAGGGGCTGATGGCATCAAGGAGGCAATTGTGACAGTACAGAACCTCCTAGAAACAAGGCTCCATTGTGACACCGTGGGGAATCATGGAATCAAGGAGCCCATTGTGACACGGCTGCATGGAACCAATGGTCCATGGTTACACTGCGGATTCAAGAAGAGCACGGTGACACCACGCAACATCATGGAACCATAGGTCCATTGTGACACAGCAGGGCCTCATGGAAACAAGGGGACCATTGTGGCAAAGCAGGGCCTAATGGAAGCATGGAGAGCATTGTGACACTAAGGAAACTCCTGGAACCAAGATGACCACTGGCACATAATGGAACCTCATGGAAGCAAGCCTCCACAATGACTTTGGAGGGCCTCAGGGACCACAGGACCCATTGTGACACAGCAGGACCTGGTGGAACCAAGGAGCCTTTGTGATACTCCAGATCCACATGGAAGCCAGGGTGCAGAGACACAGCGGGGCCTTGTTGGAACCAAAGACACCTCTGCAAAAAGCAGGCTAGCTCATAGAAGCAAGGAGTCCATTGTTACAACGTAAAAGCTATGGAAGCAAGGGACCATTGTGACACTGCGGGGCCTCATGGAACCAATTGTCCATGATGACAGTGCGGATCAAAGGAGACCATGGTGACACTGCGGAACCTGATGGAACCAAGGAGCCATTGTGACACAGTGGGGCCTCATGGAATCAAGGAGACCATTGTGACCCAGGTGTTGCATGTGAAGGCAAGGAGCCATTGTGACACTTTGGGCTTCTTCCCTTGAGCTCTGCAGCTGGCTGTCCCAGCCCAGCGCACCATGTGCCACCTGCTCTCCTCAGGGCTCTGCCTGCACACAGCCCCAGGAGAAGTTTTCCTGTTTGGAAGGAAAGGATGGAAAAGCCGGAGCAGGTTTCCTAAACAACAAACCCCACTCAGGAGCCACATGCTCAGTACAGGCTGCCTGGAACGATGTCCCCTTTCTACAAGGGTCAGTGTGAGCAGGAATGATCTCTGGGAGCAGAATTCTCGGAGTCTTTCCACTGAATTCTCTGTCCCTGTGTCTTGGGGTGACTTTATCATGTGTATCCCCTATTGCTGCTCTATGCCCAGAAGTGAACTTTGTGCATTTCTGTGCCTTTCAACTGAGCCTGAGAGGGGAGAGAGGAAAAAAAAAAAACGGACAAACTTCTCAGAGCGTTTGTTCAAGGACACACATACACACTCCTCTGCATCCTGCTTGCAGCAAGAGCGGTGGAAACAACCTTGTTTCTTTTTAGCCAGTTTTCAGCTCCTTTTCTCTGGAGGGAGATGGAGAGTTGAACTTTGTTTTCCTGGGACTTCGGGGGTTTTTTTCCCTTCTTCTCTTCTTGACTCTTTCAACATCAGAGCACATTGGGAGAATTTTCTACCCAGGTGGGAGCCCTGAATGTGGGCCCATGAGGCAGCTGCAAGGAGGAGGAGAGAGACTACACCTACGGAAGTGTTGGGGTTCCTCCCCCCTGCCATGAGGTCATGGGAAGAGGGGACCCTGGGGTAGAGGCATGGCCTGGGCACGGGGGGTCTCCCTGCTCCCTGCTCACATGTGCCCTAATCCTGTTCAGCACTGCTTATTTTGTGTTGCCTTGTGCGAGGAGGGCCCTGCTTGTGCCGTGATTGCTCAGTTCTTTGGCAGTGCCCCGCCCATGTGGCTGGAGAAGAAAGAGCTCTGAAACTTCTCTCAAGAATCGCTCCCTGTTTCTTTGCACGGGCCTCGCTGTCTATGGATGTTTCAGGAGACCCCACCGAAACACGGAAGGACTCTCAAATTATCCCAGCTTTCTCTGCACAGCGAGAGGTTTTAATATTTAGCATTGTTATCCTTTTCCTGGGTGTTTGTTAAAAAAAGAGGTTTTCTCTCTTTCACTTTCTTCCCAGGAAAATTCTTTTTTCCCAAACCTGGTGGGGGATGGCTGGGTGTAACCTGCCTTCTATCAGAGGATATTTTCCTCCAAATTTGTCCAAACTGGCACAGCCTGTCCTTTCCTGGGTGTCTGTTGCAGATGGAAGCTGCTGGTGCCATTGTCAGCTTGAAGCCCTCTTTTGATGCAAGCAGATGTTGCCAGGTGTGTTCAGCAGCTGTTGCTCAATGCTTATGCCAAGCTATTGTGTTCCTCATGGAACCAAGGAGCCATTGTGACACTGCAGGGGCTGATGGCATCAAGGAGACAATTGTCACAGTACAGAACCTCCTAGAAACAAGGCTCCATTGTGACACCGTGGGGAATCATGGAATCAAGGAGCCCATTGTGACACTGCCAGGCCGCATGGAACCAATGGTCCATGGTTACACTGCGGATTCAAGAAGAGCACGGTGACACCACGCAACATCATGGAACCGTACGTCCATTGTGACACAGCAGGGCCTCATGGAAACAAGGGGACCATTGTGGCAAAGCAGGGCCTAAAGGAAGCATGGAGAGCATTGTGACACTAAGGAAACTCCTGGAACCAAGATGACCACTGGCACATAATGGAACCTCATGGAAGCAAGCCTTCACGATGACTTTGGAGGGCCTCAGGGACCACAGGACCCATTGTGACACAGCAGGACCTGGTGGAACCAAGGAGCCTTTGTGATACTCCACATCCACATGGAAGCCAGGGTGCACTGAGACACAGCGGGGCCTTGTTGGAACCAAAGACACCTCTGCAAAAAGCAGGCTAGCTCATAGAAGCAAGGAGTCCATTGTTACAACATCAAACCTATGGAAGCAAGGGACCATTGTGACACTGCGGGGCCTCATGGAACCAATTGTCCATGATGACAGTGCGGATCAAAGGAGACCATGGTGACACTGCGGAACCTGATGGAACCAAGGAGCCATTGTGACACAGTGGGGCCTCATGGAATCAAGGAGACCATTGTGACCCAGGTGTTGCATGTGAAGGCAAGGAGCCATTGTGACACTTTGGGCTTCTTCCCTTGAGCTCTGCAGCTGGCTGTCCCAGCCCAGCGCACCATGTGCCACCTGCTCTCCTCAGGGCTCTGCCTGCACACAGCCCCAGGAGAAGTTTTCCTGTTTGGAAGGAAAGAATGGAAAAGCCGGAGCAGGTTTCCTAAACAACAAACCCCACTCAGGAGCCACATGCTCAGTACAGGCTGCCTGGAACGATGTCCCCTTTCTACAAGGGTCAGTGTGAGCAGGAATGAATGATCTCTGGGAGCAGAATTCTCGGAGTCTTTCCACTGAATTCTCTGTCCCTGTGTCTTGGGGTGACTTTATCGTGTGTATCCCCTATTGCTGCTCTATGCCCAGAAGTGAACTTTGTGCATTTCTGTGCCTTTCAACTGAGCCTGAGAGGGGGGAGAGGAAAAAAAACCGGACAAACTTCTCAGAGCGTTTGTTCAAGGACACACATACACACTCCTCTGCATCCTGCTTGCAGCAAGAGCAGAGGGAAGCAACTTTGTTTCTTTTTAGCCAGTTTTCAGCTCCTTTTCTCTGGGGGGAGATGGAGAGTTGAACTTTGTTTTCCTGGGACTTTGGGGGTTTTTTTCCCTTCTTCTCTTCTTGACTCTTTCAACATCAGAGCACATTGGGAGAATTTTCTCCCGAGGTGGGGGCCCTGAATGTGGGCCCATGAGCCAGCTGCAAGGAGGAGGAGAGAGACTGCACCTACGGAAGTGTTGGGGTTCCTCCCCCCTGCCATGAGGTCATGGGAGAGGGGACCCTGGGGTAGAGGCATGGCCTGGGCACGGGGTCTCCCTGCTCCCTTCTCACATGTGCCCTAATCCTGTTCAGCACTGCTTATTTTGTGTTGCCCTGTGCGAGGAGGGCCCTGGTTGTGCTGTGATTGCTCAGTTCTTTGGCAGTGCCCCGCCCATGTGGCTGGAGAAGAAAGAGCTCTGAAACTTCTCTCAAGAATCGCTCCCTGTTTCTTTGCACGGGCCTCGCTGTCTATGGATGTTTCAGGAGACCCCACCGAAACACGGAAGGACTCTCAAATTATCCCAGCTTTCTCTGCACAGCGAGAGCTTTTAATATTTAGCATTGTTATCCTTTTCCTGTGTGTTTGTTAAAAAAATAGTTTTTATCTCTTTCACTTTCTTCCCAGGAAAGTTCTTTTTTCCAAAAACCTGGTGGGGGAGGGCTGGGTGTAACCTGCCTTCTATCAGAGGATATTTTCCTCCACATTTGTCCAAACCGGCACAGCCTGTCCTTTCCTGGGTCTCTGTTGCAGATGGAAGCTGCTGGTGCCATTGTCAGCTTGAAGCCCTCTTTTGATGCAAGCAGATGTTGCCAGGTGTGTTCAGCAGCTGTTGCTCAATGCTTATGCCAAGCTATTGTGTTCCTCATGGAACCAAGGAGCCATTGTGACACTGCAGGGGCTGATGGCATCAAGGAGGCAATTGTGACAGTACAGAACCTCCTAGAAACAAGGCTCCATTGTGACACCGTGGGGAATCATGGAATCAAGGAGCCCATTGTGACACGGCTGCATGGAACCAATGGTCCATGGTTACACTGCGGATTCAAGAAGAGCACGGTGACACCACGCAACATCATGGAACCATAGGTCCATTGTGACACAGCGGGGCCTCATGGAAACAAGGGGACCATTGTGGCAAAGCAGGGCCTAATGGAAGCATGGAGAGCATTGTGACACTAAGGAAACTCCTGGAACCAAGATGACCACTGGCACATAATGGAACCTCATGGAAGCAAGCCTCCACAATGACTTTGGAGGGCCTCAGGGACCACAGGACCCATTGTGACACAGCAGGACCTGGTGGAACCAAGGAGCCTTTGTGATACTCCAGATCCACATGGAAGCCAGGGTGCAGAGACACAGCGGGGCCTTGTTGGAACCAAAGACACCTCTGCAAAAAGCAGGCTAGCTCATAGAAGCAAGGAGTCCATTGTTACAACGTAAAAGCTATGGAAGCAAGGGACCATTGTGACACTGCGGGGCCTCATGGAACTAATTGTCCATGATGACAGTGCGGATCAAAGGAGACCATGGTGACACTGCGGAACCTGATGGAACCAAGGAGCCATTGTGACACAGTGGGGCCTCATGGAATCAAGGAGACCATTGTGACCCAGGTGTTGCATGTGAAGGCAAGGAGCCATTGTGACACTTTGGGCTTCTTCCCTTGAGCTCTGCAGCTGGCTGTCCCAGCCCAGCGCACCATGTGCCACCTGCTCTCCTCAGGGCTCTGCCTGCACACAGCCCCAGGAGAAGTTTTCCTGTTTGGAAGGAAAGAATGGAAAAGCCGGAGCAGGTTTCCTAAACAACAAACCCCACTCAGGAGCCACATGCTCAGTACAGGCTGCCTGGAACGATGTCCCCTTTCTACAAGGGTCAGTGTGAGCAGGAATGATCTCTGGGAGCAGAATTCTCGGAGTCTTTCCACTGAATTCTCTGTCCCTGTGTCTTGGGGTGACTTTATCATGTGTATCCCCTATTGCTGCTCTATGCCCAGAAGTGAACTTTGTGCATTTCTGTGCCTTTCAACTGAGCCTGAGAGGGGAGAGAGGAAAAAAAAAAAACGGACAAACTTCTCAGAGCGTTTGTTCAAGGACACACATACACACTCCTCTGCATCCTGCTTGCAGCAAGAGCGGTGGAAACAACCTTGTTTCTTTTTAGCCAGTTTTCAGCTCCTTTTCTCTGGAGGGAGATGGAGAGTTGAACTTTGTTTTCCTGGGACTTCGGGGGTTTTTTTCCCTTCTTCTCTTCTTGACTCTTTCAACATCAGAGCACATTGGGAGAATTTTCTACCCAGGTGGGAGCCCTGAATGTGGGCCCATGAGGCAGCTGCAAGGAGGAGGAGAGAGACTACACCTACGGAAGTGTTGGGGTTCCTCCCCCCTGCCATGAGGTCATGGGAAGAGGGGACCCTGGGGTAGAGGCATGGCCTGGGCACGGGGGGTCTCCCTGCTCCCTGCTCACATGTGCCCTAATCCTGTTCAGCACTGCTTATTTTGTGTTGCCTTGTGCGAGGAGGGCCCTGCTTGTGCCGTGATTGCTCAGTTCTTTGGCAGTGCCCCGCCCATGTGGCTGGAGAAGAAAGAGCTCTGAAACTTCTCTCAAGAATCGCTCCCTGTTTCTTTGCACGGGCCTCGCTGTCTATGGATGTTTCAGGAGACCCCACCGAAACACGGAAGGACTCTCAAATTATCCCAGCTTTCTCTGCACAGCGAGAGGTTTTAATATTTAGCATTGTTATCCTTTTCCTGGGTGTTTGTTAAAAAAAGAGGTTTTCTCTCTTTCACTTTCTTCCCAGGAAAATTCTTTTTTCCCAAACCTGGTGGGGGATGGCTGGGTGTAACCTGCCTTCTATCAGAGGATATTTTCCTCCAAATTTGTCCAAACTGGCACAGCCTGTCCTTTCCTGGGTGTCTGTTGCAGATGGAAGCTGCTGGTGCCATTGTCAGCTTGAAGCCCTCTTTTGATGCAAGCAGATGTTGCCAGGTGTGTTCAGCAGCTGTTGCTCAATGCTTATGCCAAGCTATTGTGTTCCTCATGGAACCAAGGAGCCATTGTGACACTGCAGGGGCTGATGGCATCAAGGAGACAATTGTCACAGTACAGAACCTCCTAGAAACAAGGCTCCATTGTGACACCGTGGGGAATCATGGAATCAAGGAGCCCATTGTGACACTGCCAGGCCGCATGGAACCAATGGTCCATGGTTACACTGCGGATTCAAGAAGAGCACGGTGACACCACGCAACATCATGGAACCGTACGTCCATTGTGACACAGCAGGGCCTCATGGAAACAAGGGGACCATTGTGGCAAAGCAGGGCCTAAAGGAAGCATGGAGAGCATTGTGACACTAAGGAAACTCCTGGAACCAAGATGACCACTGGCACATAATGGAACCTCATGGAAGCAAGCCTTCACGATGACTTTGGAGGGCCTCAGGGACCACAGGACCCATTGTGACACAGCAGGACCTGGTGGAACCAAGGAGCCTTTGTGATACTCCACATCCACATGGAAGCCAGGGTGCACTGAGACACAGCGGGGCCTTGTTGGAACCAAAGACACCTCTGCAAAAAGCAGGCTAGCTCATAGAAGCAAGGAGTCCATTGTTACAACATCAAACCTATGGAAGCAAGGGACCATTGTGACACTGCGGGGCCTCATGGAACCAATTGTCCATGATGACAGTGCGGATCAAAGGAGACCATGGTGACACTGCGGAACCTGATGGAACCAAGGAGCCATTGTGACACAGTGGGGCCTCATGGAATCAAGGAGACCATTGTGACCCAGGTGTTGCATGTGAAGGCAAGGAGCCATTGTGACACTTTGGGCTTCTTCCCTTGAGCTCTGCAGCTGGCTGTCCCAGCCCAGCGCACCATGTGCCACCTGCTCTCCTCAGGGCTCTGCCTGCACACAGCCCCAGGAGAAGTTTTCCTGTTTGGAAGGAAAGAATGGAAAAGCCGGAGCAGGTTTCCTAAACAACAAACCCCACTCAGGAGCCACATGCTCAGTACAGGCTGCCTGGAACGATGTCCCCTTTCTACAAGGGTCAGTGTGAGCAGGAATGAATGATCTCTGGGAGCAGAATTCTCGGAGTCTTTCCACTGAATTCTCTGTCCCTGTGTCTTGGGGTGACTTTATCGTGTGTATCCCCTATTGCTGCTCTATGCCCAGAAGTGAACTTTGTGCATTTCTGTGCCTTTCAACTGAGCCTGAGAGGGGGGAGAGGAAAAAAAACCGGACAAACTTCTCAGAGCGTTTGTTCAAGGACACACATACACACTCCTCTGCATCCTGCTTGCAGCAAGAGCAGAGGGAAGCAACTTTGTTTCTTTTTAGCCAGTTTTCAGCTCCTTTTCTCTGGGGGGAGATGGAGAGTTGAACTTTGTTTTCCTGGGACTTTGGGGGTTTTTTTCCCTTCTTCTCTTCTTGACTCTTTCAACATCAGAGCACATTGGGAGAATTTTCTCCCGAGGTGGGGGCCCTGAATGTGGGCCCATGAGCCAGCTGCAAGGAGGAGGAGAGAGACTGCACCTACGGAAGTGTTGGGGTTCCTCCCCCCTGCCATGAGGTCATGGGAGAGGGGACCCTGGGGTAGAGGCATGGCCTGGGCACGGGGTCTCCCTGCTCCCTTCTCACATGTGCCCTAATCCTGTTCAGCACTGCTTATTTTGTGTTGCCCTGTGCGAGGAGGGCCCTGGTTGTGCTGTGATTGCTCAGTTCTTTGGCAGTGCCCCGCCCATGTGGCTGGAGAAGAAAGAGCTCTGAAACTTCTCTCAAGAATCGCTCCCTGTTTCTTTGCACGGGCCTCGCTGTCTATGGATGTTTCAGGAGACCCCACCGAAACACGGAAGGACTCTCAAATTATCCCAGCTTTCTCTGCACAGCGAGAGCTTTTAATATTTAGCATTGTTATCCTTTTCCTGTGTGTTTGTTAAAAAAAGAGGTTTTCTCTCTTTCACTTTCTTCCCAGGAAAATTCTTTTTTCCCAAACCTGGTGGGGGATGGCTGGGTGTAACCTGCCTTCTATCAGAGGATATTTTCCTCCACATTTGTCCAAACCGGCACAGCCTGTCCTTTCCTGGGTCTCTGTTGCAGATGGAAGCTGCTGGTGCCATTGTCAGCTTGAAGCCCTCTTTTGATGCAAGCAGATGTTGCCAGGTGTGTTCAGCAGCTGTTGCTCAATGCTTATGCCAAGCTATTGTGTTCCTCATGGAACCAAGGAGCCATTGTGACACTGCAGGGGCTGATGGCATCAAGGAGACAATTGTGACAGTACAGAACCTCCTAGAAACAAGGCTCCATTGTGACACCGTGGGGAATCATGGAATCAAGGAGCCCATTGTGACACAGCCAGGCCGCATGGAACCAATGGTCCATGGTTACACTGCGGATTCAAGAAGAGCACGGTGACACCACGCAACATCATGGAACCATAGGTCCATTGTGACACAGCGGGGCCTCATGGAAACAAGGGGACCATTGTGCCAAAGCAGGGCCTAATGGAAGCATGGAGAGCATTGTGACACTAAGGAAACTCCTGGAACCAAGATGACCACTGGCACATAATGGAACCTCATGGAAGCAAGCCTCCACGATGGTTTTGGAGGGCCTCAGGGACCACAGGACCCATTGTGACACAGCAGGACCTGGTGGAACCAAGGAGCCTTTGTGATACTCCAGATCCGCATGGAAGCCAGGGTGCACTGAGACACAGCGGGGCCTTGTTGGAACCAAAGACACCTCTGCAAAAAGCAGGCTAGCTCATAGAAGCAAGGAGTCCATTGTTACAACGTAAAAGCTATGGAAGCAAGGGACCATTGTGACACTGCGGGGCCTCATGGAACCAATTGTCCATGATGACAGTGCGGATCAAAGGAGACCATGGTGACACTGCGGAACCTGATGGAACCAAGGAGCCATTGTGACACAGTGGGGCCTCATGGAATCAAGGAGACCATTGTGACCCAGGTGTTGCATGTGAAGGCAAGGAGCCATTGTGACACTTTGGGCTTCTTCCCTTGAGCTCTGCAGCTGGCTGTCCCAGCCCAGCGCACCATGTGCCACCTGCTCTCCTCAGGGCTCTGCCTGCACACAGCCCCAGGAGAAGTTTTCCTGTTTGGAAGGAAAGAATGGAAAAGCCGGAGCAGGTTTCCTAAACAACAAACCCCACTCAGGAGCCACATGCTCAGTACAGGCTGCCTGGAACGATGTCCCCTTTCTACAAGGGTCAGTGTGAGCAGGAATGAATGATCTCTGGGAGCAGAATTCTCGGAGTCTTTCCACTGAATTCTCTGTCCCTGTGTCTTGGGGTGACTTTATCATGTGTATCCCCTATTGCTGCTCTATGCCCAGAAGTGAACTTTGTGCATTTCTGTGCCTTTCAACTGAGCCTGAGAGGGGAGAGAGGAAAAAAAAAAAACGGACAAACTTCTCAGAGCGTTTGTTCAAGGACACACATACACACTCCTCTGCATCCTGCTTGCAGCAAGAGCGGTGGAAACAACCTTGTTTCTTTTTAGCCAGTTTTCAGCTCCTTTTCTCTGGAGGGAGATGGAGAGTTGAACTTTGTTTTCCTGGGACTTCGGGGGTTTTTTTCCCTTCTTCTCTTCTTGACTCTTTCAACATCAGAGCACATTGGGAGAATTTTCTACCCAGGTGGGAGCCCTGAATGTGGGCCCATGAGGCAGCTGCAAGGAGGAGGAGAGAGACTACACCTACGGAAGTGTTGGGGTTCCTCCCCCCTGCCATGAGGTCATGGGAAGAGGGGACCCTGGGGTAGAGGCATGGCCTGGGCACGGGGGGTCTCCCTGCTCCCTGCTCACATGTGCCCTAATCCTGTTCAGCACTGCTTATTTTGTGTTGCCTTGTGCGAGGAGGGCCCTGCTTGTGCCGTGATTGCTCAGTTCTTTGGCAGTGCCCCGCCCATGTGGCTGGAGAAGAAAGAGCTCTGAAACTTCTCTCAAGAATCGCTCCCTGTTTCTTTGCACGGGCCTCGCTGTCTATGGATGTTTCAGGAGACCCCACCGAAACACGGAAGGACTCTCAAATTATCCCAGCTTTCTCTGCACAGCGAGAGGTTTTAATATTTAGCATTGTTATCCTTTTCCTGGGTGTTTGTTAAAAAAAGAGGTTTTCTCTCTTTCACTTTCTTCCCAGGAAAATTCTTTTTTCCCAAACCTGGTGGGGGATGGCTGGGTGTAACCTGCCTTCTATCAGAGGATATTTTCCTCCAAATTTGTCCAAACTGGCACAGCCTGTCCTTTCCTGGGTGTCTGTTGCAGATGGAAGCTGCTGGTGCCATTGTCAGCTTGAAGCCCTCTTTTGATGCAAGCAGATGTTGCCAGGTGTGTTCAGCAGCTGTTGCTCAATGCTTATGCCAAGCTATTGTGTTCCTCATGGAACCAAGGAGCCATTGTGACACTGCAGGGGCTGATGGCATCAAGGAGACAATTGTCACAGTACAGAACCTCCTAGAAACAAGGCTCCATTGTGACACCGTGGGGAATCATGGAATCAAGGAGCCCATTGTGACACTGCCAGGCCGCATGGAACCAATGGTCCATGGTTACACTGCGGATTCAAGAAGAGCACGGTGACACCACGCAACATCATGGAACCGTACGTCCATTGTGACACAGCAGGGCCTCATGGAAACAAGGGGACCATTGTGGCAAAGCAGGGCCTAAAGGAAGCATGGAGAGCATTGTGACCCAGGTGTTGCATGTGAAGGCAAGGAGCCATTGTGACACTTTGGGCTTCTTCCCTTGAGCTCTGCAGCTGGCTGTCCCAGCCCAGCGCACCATGTGCCACCTGCTCTCCTCAGGGCTCTGCCTGCACACAGCCCCAGGAGAAGTTTTCCTGTTTGGAAGGAAAGAATGGAAAAGCCGGAGCAGGTTTCCTAAACAACAAACCCCACTCAGGAGCCACATGCTCAGTACAGGCTGCCTGGAACGATGTCCCCTTTCTACAAGGGTCAGTGTGAGCAGGAATGAATGATCTCTGGGAGCAGAATTCTCGGAGTCTTTCCACTGAATTCTCTGTCCCTGTGTCTTGGGGTGACTTTATCGTGTGTATCCCCTATTGCTGCTCTATGCCCAGAAGTGAACTTTGTGCATTTCTGTGCCTTTCAACTGAGCCTGAGAGGGGGGAGAGGAAAAAAAACCGGACAAACTTCTCAGAGCGTTTGTTCAAGGACACACATACACACTCCTCTGCATCCTGCTTGCAGCAAGAGCAGAGGGAAGCAACTTTGTTTCTTTTTAGCCAGTTTTCAGCTCCTTTTCTCTGGGGGGAGATGGAGAGTTGAACTTTGTTTTCCTGGGACTTTGGGGGTTTTTTTCCCTTCTTCTCTTCTTGACTCTTTCAACATCAGAGCACATTGGGAGAATTTTCTCCCGAGGTGGGGGCCCTGAATGTGGGCCCATGAGCCAGCTGCAAGGAGGAGGAGAGAGACTGCACCTACGGAAGTGTTGGGGTTCCTCCCCCCTGCCATGAGGTCATGGGAGAGGGGACCCTGGGGTAGAGGCATGGCCTGGGCACGGGGTCTCCCTGCTCCCTTCTCACATGTGCCCTAATCCTGTTCAGCACTGCTTATTTTGTGTTGCCCTGTGCGAGGAGGGCCCTGGTTGTGCTGTGATTGCTCAGTTCTTTGGCAGTGCCCCGCCCATGTGGCTGGAGAAGAAAGAGCTCTGAAACTTCTCTCAAGAATCGCTCCCTGTTTCTTTGCACGGGCCTCGCTGTCTATGGATGTTTCAGGAGACCCCACCGAAACACGGAAGGACTCTCAAATTATCCCAGGTTTCTCTGCACAGCGAGAGCTTTTAATATTTAGCATTGTTATCCTTTTCCTGTGTGTTTGTTAAAAAAATAGTTTTTATCTCTTTCACTTTCTTCCCAGGAAAGTTCTTTTTTCCAAAAACCTGGTGGGGGAGGGCTGGGTGTAACCTGCCTTCTATCAGAGGATATTTTCCTCCACATTTGTCCAAACCGGCACAGCCTGTCCTTTCCTGGGTCTCTGTTGCAGATGGAAGCTGCTGGTGCCATTGTCAGCTTGAAGCCCTCTTTTGATGCAAGCAGATGTTGCCAGGTGTGTTCAGCAGCTGTTGCTCAATGCTTATGCCAAGCTATTGTGTTCCTCATGGAACCAAGGAGCCATTGTGACACTGCAGGGGCTGATGGCATCAAGGAGGCAATTGTGACAGTACAGAACCTCCTAGAAACAAGGCTCCATTGTGACACCGTGGGGAATCATGGAATCAAGGAGCCCATTGTGACACGGCTGCATGGAACCAATGGTCCATGGTTACACTGCGGATTCAAGAAGAGCACGGTGACACCACGCAACATCATGGAACCATAGGTCCATTGTGACACAGCGGGGCCTCATGGAAACAAGGGGACCATTGTGGCAAAGCAGGGCCTAATGGAAGCATGGAGAGCATTGTGACACTAAGGAAACTCCTGGAACCAAGATGACCACTGGCACATAATGGAACCTCATGGAAGCAAGCCTCCACAATGACTTTGGAGGGCCTCAGGGACCACAGGACCCATTGTGACACAGCAGGACCTGGTGGAACCAAGGAGCCTTTGTGATACTCCAGATCCACATGGAAGCCAGGGTGCAGAGACACAGCGGGGCCTTGTTGGAACCAAAGACACCTCTGCAAAAAGCAGGCTAGCTCATAGAAGCAAGGAGTCCATTGTTACAACGTAAAAGCTATGGAAGCAAGGGACCATTGTGACACTGCGGGGCCTCATGGAACCAATTGTCCATGATGACAGTGCGGATCAAAGGAGACCATGGTGACACTGCGGAACCTGATGGAACCAAGGAGCCATTGTGACACAGTGGGGCCTCATGGAATCAAGGAGACCATTGTGACCCAGGTGTTGCATGTGAAGGCAAGGAGCCATTGTGACACTTTGGGCTTCTTCCCTTGAGCTCTGCAGCTGGCTGTCCCAGCCCAGCGCACCATGTGCCACCTGCTCTCCTCAGGGCTCTGCCTGCACACAGCCCCAGGAGAAGTTTTCCTGTTTGGAAGGAAAGAATGGAAAAGCCGGAGCAGGTTTCCTAAACAACAAACCCCACTCAGGAGCCACATGCTCAGTACAGGCTGCCTGGAACGATGTCCCCTTTCTACAAGGGTCAGTGTGAGCAGGAATGATCTCTGGGAGCAGAATTCTCGGAGTCTTTCCACTGAATTCTCTGTCCCTGTGTCTTGGGGTGACTTTATCATGTGTATCCCCTATTGCTGCTCTATGCCCAGAAGTGAACTTTGTGCATTTCTGTGCCTTTCAACTGAGCCTGAGAGGGGAGAGAGGAAAAAAAAAAAACGGACAAACTTCTCAGAGCGTTTGTTCAAGGACACACATACACACTCCTCTGCATCCTGCTTGCAGCAAGAGCGGTGGAAACAACCTTGTTTCTTTTTAGCCAGTTTTCAGCTCCTTTTCTCTGGAGGGAGATGGAGAGTTGAACTTTGTTTTCCTGGGACTTCGGGGGTTTTTTTCCCTTCTTCTCTTCTTGACTCTTTCAACATCAGAGCACATTGGGAGAATTTTCTACCCAGGTGGGAGCCCTGAATGTGGGCCCATGAGGCAGCTGCAAGGAGGAGGAGAGAGACTACACCTACGGAAGTGTTGGGGTTCCTCCCCCCTGCCATGAGGTCATGGGAAGAGGGGACCCTGGGGTAGAGGCATGGCCTGGGCACGGGGGGTCTCCCTGCTCCCTGCTCACATGTGCCCTAATCCTGTTCAGCACTGCTTATTTTGTGTTGCCTTGTGCGAGGAGGGCCCTGCTTGTGCCGTGATTGCTCAGTTCTTTGGCAGTGCCCCGCCCATGTGGCTGGAGAAGAAAGAGCTCTGAAACTTCTCTCAAGAATCGCTCCCTGTTTCTTTGCACGGGCCTCGCTGTCTATGGATGTTTCAGGAGACCCCACCGAAACACGGAAGGACTCTCAAATTATCCCAGCTTTCTCTGCACAGCGAGAGGTTTTAATATTTAGCATTGTTATCCTTTTCCTGGGTGTTTGTTAAAAAAAGAGGTTTTCTCTCTTTCACTTTCTTCCCAGGAAAATTCTTTTTTCCCAAACCTGGTGGGGGATGGCTGGGTGTAACCTGCCTTCTATCAGAGGATATTTTCCTCCAAATTTGTCCAAACTGGCACAGCCTGTCCTTTCCTGGGTGTCTGTTGCAGATGGAAGCTGCTGGTGCCATTGTCAGCTTGAAGCCCTCTTTTGATGCAAGCAGATGTTGCCAGGTGTGTTCAGCAGCTGTTGCTCAATGCTTATGCCAAGCTATTGTGTTCCTCATGGAACCAAGGAGCCATTGTGACACTGCAGGGGCTGATGGCATCAAGGAGACAATTGTCACAGTACAGAACCTCCTAGAAACAAGGCTCCATTGTGACACCGTGGGGAATCATGGAATCAAGGAGCCCATTGTGACACTGCCAGGCCGCATGGAACCAATGGTCCATGGTTACACTGCGGATTCAAGAAGAGCACGGTGACACCACGCAACATCATGGAACCGTACGTCCATTGTGACACAGCAGGGCCTCATGGAAACAAGGGGACCATTGTGGCAAAGCAGGGCCTAAAGGAAGCATGGAGAGCATTGTGACACTAAGGAAACTCCTGGAACCAAGATGACCACTGGCACATAATGGAACCTCATGGAAGCAAGCCTTCACGATGACTTTGGAGGGCCTCAGGGACCACAGGACCCATTGTGACACAGCAGGACCTGGTGGAACCAAGGAGCCTTTGTGATACTCCACATCCACATGGAAGCCAGGGTGCACTGAGACACAGCGGGGCCTTGTTGGAACCAAAGACACCTCTGCAAAAAGCAGGCTAGCTCATAGAAGCAAGGAGTCCATTGTTACAACATCAAACCTATGGAAGCAAGGGACCATTGTGACACTGCGGGGCCTCATGGAACCAATTGTCCATGATGACAGTGCGGATCAAAGGAGACCATGGTGACACTGCGGAACCTGATGGAACCAAGGAGCCATTGTGACACAGTGGGGCCTCATGGAATCAAGGAGACCATTGTGACCCAGGTGTTGCATGTGAAGGCAAGGAGCCATTGTGACACTTTGGGCTTCTTCCCTTGAGCTCTGCAGCTGGCTGTCCCAGCCCAGCGCACCATGTGCCACCTGCTCTCCTCAGGGCTCTGCCTGCACACAGCCCCAGGAGAAGTTTTCCTGTTTGGAAGGAAAGAATGGAAAAGCCGGAGCAGGTTTCCTAAACAACAAACCCCACTCAGGAGCCACATGCTCAGTACAGGCTGCCTGGAACGATGTCCCCTTTCTACAAGGGTCAGTGTGAGCAGGAATGAATGATCTCTGGGAGCAGAATTCTCGGAGTCTTTCCACTGAATTCTCTGTCCCTGTGTCTTGGGGTGACTTTATCATGTGTATCCCCTATTGCTGCTCTATGCCCAGAAGTGAACTTTGTGCATTTCTGTGCCTTTCAACTGAGCCTGAGAGGGGGGAGAGGAAAAAAAACCGGACAAACTTCTCAGAGCGTTTGTTCAAGGACACACATACACACTCCTCTGCATCCTGCTTGCAGCAAGAGCAGAGGGAAGCAACTTTGTTTCTTTTTAGCCAGTTTTCAGCTCCTTTTCTCTGGGGGGAGATGGAGAGTTGAACTTTGTTTTCCTGGGACTTTGGGGGTTTTTTTCCCTTCTTCTCTTCTTGACTCTTTCAACATCAGAGCACATTGGGAGAATTTTCTCCCGAGGTGGGGGCCCTGAATGTGGGCCCATGAGCCAGCTGCAAGGAGGAGGAGAGAGACTGCACCTACGGAAGTGTTGGGGTTCCTCCCCCCTGCCATGAGGTCATGGGAGAGGGGACCCTGGGGTAGAGGCATGGCCTGGGCACGGGGTCTCCCTGCTCCCTTCTCACATGTGCCCTAATCCTGTTCAGCACTGCTTATTTTGTGTTGCCCTGTGCGAGGAGGGCCCTGGTTGTGCTGTGATTGCTCAGTTCTTTGGCAGTGCCCCGCCCATGTGGCTGGAGAAGAAAGAGCTCTGAAACTTCTCTCAAGAATCGCTCCCTGTTTCTTTGCACGGGCCTCGCTGTCTATGGATGTTTCAGGAGACCCCACCGAAACACGGAAGGACTCTCAAATTATCCCAGCTTTCTCTGCACAGCGAGAGCTTTTAATATTTAGCATTGTTATCCTTTTCCTGTGTGTTTGTTAAAAAAATAGTTTTTATCTCTTTCACTTTCTTCCCAGGAAAGTTCTTTTTTCCAAAAACCTGGTGGGGGAGGGCTGGGTGTAACCTGCCTTCTATCAGAGGATATTTTCCTCCACATTTGTCCAAACCGGCACAGCCTGTCCTTTCCTGGGTCTCTGTTGCAGATGGAAGCTGCTGGTGCCATTGTCAGCTTGAAGCCCTCTTTTGATGCAAGCAGATGTTGCCAGGTGTGTTCAGCAGCTGTTGCTCAATGCTTATGCCAAGCTATTGTGTTCCTCATGGAACCAAGGAGCCATTGTGACACTGCAGGGGCTGATGGCATCAAGGAGGCAATTGTGACAGTACAGAACCTCCTAGAAACAAGGCTCCATTGTGACACCGTGGGGAATCATGGAATCAAGGAGCCCATTGTGACACGGCTGCATGGAACCAATGGTCCATGGTTACACTGCGGATTCAAGAAGAGCACGGTGACACCACGCAACATCATGGAACCATAGGTCCATTGTGACACAGCGGGGCCTCATGGAAACAAGGGGACCATTGTGGCAAAGCAGGGCCTAATGGAAGCATGGAGAGCATTGTGACACTAAGGAAACTCCTGGAACCAAGATGACCACTGGCACATAATGGAACCTCATGGAAGCAAGCCTCCACAATGACTTTGGAGGGCCTCAGGGACCACAGGACCCATTGTGACACAGCAGGACCTGGTGGAACCAAGGAGCCTTTGTGATACTCCAGATCCACATGGAAGCCAGGGTGCAGAGACACAGCGGGGCCTTGTTGGAACCAAAGACACCTCTGCAAAAAGCAGGCTAGCTCATAGAAGCAAGGAGTCCATTGTTACAACGTAAAAGCTATGGAAGCAAGGGACCATTGTGACACTGCGGGGCCTCATGGAACCAATTGTCCATGATGACAGTGCGGATCAAAGGAGACCATGGTGACACTGCGGAACCTGATGGAACCAAGGAGCCATTGTGACACAGTGGGGCCTCATGGAATCAAGGAGACCATTGTGACCCAGGTGTTGCATGTGAAGGCAAGGAGCCATTGTGACACTTTGGGCTTCTTCCCTTGAGCTCTGCAGCTGGCTGTCCCAGCCCAGCGCACCATGTGCCACCTGCTCTCCTCAGGGCTCTGCCTGCACACAGCCCCAGGAGAAGTTTTCCTGTTTGGAAGGAAAGAATGGAAAAGCCGGAGCAGGTTTCCTAAACAACAAACCCCACTCAGGAGCCACATGCTCAGTACAGGCTGCCTGGAACGATGTCCCCTTTCTACAAGGGTCAGTGTGAGCAGGAATGATCTCTGGGAGCAGAATTCTCGGAGTCTTTCCACTGAATTCTCTGTCCCTGTGTCTTGGGGTGACTTTATCATGTGTATCCCCTATTGCTGCTCTATGCCCAGAAGTGAACTTTGTGCATTTCTGTGCCTTTCAACTGAGCCTGAGAGGGGAGAGAGGAAAAAAAAAAAACGGACAAACTTCTCAGAGCGTTTGTTCAAGGACACACATACACACTCCTCTGCATCCTGCTTGCAGCAAGAGCGGTGGAAACAACCTTGTTTCTTTTTAGCCAGTTTTCAGCTCCTTTTCTCTGGAGGGAGATGGAGAGTTGAACTTTGTTTTCCTGGGACTTCGGGGGTTTTTTTCCCTTCTTCTCTTCTTGACTCTTTCAACATCAGAGCACATTGGGAGAATTTTCTACCCAGGTGGGAGCCCTGAATGTGGGCCCATGAGGCAGCTGCAAGGAGGAGGAGAGAGACTACACCTACGGAAGTGTTGGGGTTCCTCCCCCCTGCCATGAGGTCATGGGAAGAGGGGACCCTGGGGTAGAGGCATGGCCTGGGCACGGGGGGTCTCCCTGCTCCCTGCTCACATGTGCCCTAATCCTGTTCAGCACTGCTTATTTTGTGTTGCCTTGTGCGAGGAGGGCCCTGCTTGTGCCGTGATTGCTCAGTTCTTTGGCAGTGCCCCGCCCATGTGGCTGGAGAAGAAAGAGCTCTGAAACTTCTCTCAAGAATCGCTCCCTGTTTCTTTGCACGGGCCTCGCTGTCTATGGATGTTTCAGGAGACCCCACCGAAACACGGAAGGACTCTCAAATTATCCCAGCTTTCTCTGCACAGCGAGAGGTTTTAATATTTAGCATTGTTATCCTTTTCCTGGGTGTTTGTTAAAAAAAGAGGTTTTCTCTCTTTCACTTTCTTCCCAGGAAAATTCTTTTTTCCCAAACCTGGTGGGGGATGGCTGGGTGTAACCTGCCTTCTATCAGAGGATATTTTCCTCCAAATTTGTCCAAACTGGCACAGCCTGTCCTTTCCTGGGTGTCTGTTGCAGATGGAAGCTGCTGGTGCCATTGTCAGCTTGAAGCCCTCTTTTGATGCAAGCAGATGTTGCCAGGTGTGTTCAGCAGCTGTTGCTCAATGCTTATGCCAAGCTATTGTGTTCCTCATGGAACCAAGGAGCCATTGTGACACTGCAGGGGCTGATGGCATCAAGGAGGCAATTGTGACAGTACAGAACCTCCTAGAAACAAGGCTCCATTGTGACACCGTGGGGAATCATGGAATCAAGGAGCCCATTGTGACACTGCCAGGCCGCATGGAACCAATGGTCCATGGTTACACTGCGGATTCAAGAAGAGCACGGTGACACCACGCAACATCATGGAACCGTACGTCCATTGTGACACAGCAGGGCCTCATGGAAACAAGGGGACCATTGTGGCAAAGCAGGGCCTAAAGGAAGCATGGAGAGCATTGTGACACTAAGGAAACTCCTGGAACCAAGATGACCACTGGCACATAATGGAACCTCATGGAAGCAAGCCTTCACGATGACTTTGGAGGGCCTCAGGGACCACAGGACCCATTGTGACACAGCAGGACCTGGTGGAACCAAGGAGCCTTTGTGATACTCCACATCCACATGGAAGCCAGGGTGCACTGAGACACAGCGGGGCCTTGTTGGAACCAAAGACACCTCTGCAAAAAGCAGGCTAGCTCATAGAAGCAAGGAGTCCATTGTTACAACATCAAACCTATGGAAGCAAGGGACCATTGTGACACTGCGGGGCCTCATGGAACCAATTGTCCATGATGACAGTGCGGATCAAAGGAGACCATGGTGACACTGCGGAACCTGATGGAACCAAGGAGCCATTGTGACACAGTGGGGCCTCATGGAATCAAGGAGACCATTGTGACCCAGGTGTTGCATGTGAAGGCAAGGAGCCATTGTGACACTTTGGGCTTCTTCCCTTGAGCTCTGCAGCTGGCTGTCCCAGCCCAGCGCACCATGTGCCACCTGCTCTCCTCAGGGCTCTGCCTGCACACAGCCCCAGGAGAAGTTTTCCTGTTTGGAAGGAAAGAATGGAAAAGCCGGAGCAGGTTTCCTAAACAACAAACCCCACTCAGGAGCCACATGCTCAGTACAGGCTGCCTGGAACGATGTCCCCTTTCTACAAGGGTCAGTGTGAGCAGGAATGAATGATCTCTGGGAGCAGAATTCTCGGAGTCTTTCCACTGAATTCTCTGTCCCTGTGTCTTGGGGTGACTTTATCGTGTGTATCCCCTATTGCTGCTCTATGCCCAGAAGTGAACTTTGTGCATTTCTGTGCCTTTCAACTGAGCCTGAGAGGGGGGAGAGGAAAAAAAACCGGACAAACTTCTCAGAGCGTTTGTTCAAGGACACACATACACACTCCTCTGCATCCTGCTTGCAGCAAGAGCAGAGGGAAGCAACTTTGTTTCTTTTTAGCCAGTTTTCAGCTCCTTTTCTCTGGGGGGAGATGGAGAGTTGAACTTTGTTTTCCTGGGACTTTGGGGGTTTTTTTCCCTTCTTCTCTTCTTGACTCTTTCAACATCAGAGCACATTGGGAGAATTTTCTCCCGAGGTGGGGGCCCTGAATGTGGGCCCATGAGCCAGCTGCAAGGAGGAGGAGAGAGACTGCACCTACGGAAGTGTTGGGGTTCCTCCCCCCTGCCATGAGGTCATGGGAGAGGGGACCCTGGGGTAGAGGCATGGCCTGGGCACGGGGTCTCCCTGCTCCCTTCTCACATGTGCCCTAATCCTGTTCAGCACTGCTTATTTTGTGTTGCCCTGTGCGAGGAGGGCCCTGGTTGTGCTGTGATTGCTCAGTTCTTTGGCAGTGCCCCGCCCATGTGGCTGGAGAAGAAAGAGCTCTGAAACTTCTCTCAAGAATCGCTCCCTGTTTCTTTGCACGGGCCTCGCTGTCTATGGATGTTTCAGGAGACCCCACCGAAACACGGAAGGACTCTCAAATTATCCCAGCTTTCTCTGCACAGCGAGAGCTTTTAATATTTAGCATTGTTATCCTTTTCCTGTGTGTTTGTTAAAAAAAGAGGTTTTCTCTCTTTCACTTTCTTCCCAGGAAAATTCTTTTTTCCCAAACCTGGTGGGGGATGGCTGGGTGTAACCTGCCTTCTATCAGAGGATATTTTCCTCCACATTTGTCCAAACCGGCACAGCCTGTCCTTTCCTGGGTCTCTGTTGCAGATGGAAGCTGCTGGTGCCATTGTCAGCTTGAAGCCCTCTTTTGATGCAAGCAGATGTTGCCAGGTGTGTTCAGCAGCTGTTGCTCAATGCTTATGCCAAGCTATTGTGTTCCTCATGGAACCAAGGAGCCATTGTGACACTGCAGGGGCTGATGGCATCAAGGAGACAATTGTGACAGTACAGAACCTCCTAGAAACAAGGCTCCATTGTGACACCGTGGGGAATCATGGAATCAAGGAGCCCATTGTGACACAGCCAGGCCGCATGGAACCAATGGTCCATGGTTACACTGCGGATTCAAGAAGAGCACGGTGACACCACGCAACATCATGGAACCATAGGTCCATTGTGACACAGCGGGGCCTCATGGAAACAAGGGGACCATTGTGCCAAAGCAGGGCCTAATGGAAGCATGGAGAGCATTGTGACACTAAGGAAACTCCTGGAACCAAGATGACCACTGGCACATAATGGAACCTCATGGAAGCAAGCCTCCACGATGGTTTTGGAGGGCCTCAGGGACCACAGGACCCATTGTGACACAGCAGGACCTGGTGGAACCAAGGAGCCTTTGTGATACTCCAGATCCGCATGGAAGCCAGGGTGCACTGAGACACAGCGGGGCCTTGTTGGAACCAAAGACACCTCTGCAAAAAGCAGGCTAGCTCATAGAAGCAAGGAGTCCATTGTTACAACGTAAAAGCTATGGAAGCAAGGGACCATTGTGACACTGCGGGGCCTCATGGAACCAATTGTCCATGATGACAGTGCGGATCAAAGGAGACCATGGTGACACTGCGGAACCTGATGGAACCAAGGAGCCATTGTGACACAGTGGGGCCTCATGGAATCAAGGAGACCATTGTGACCCAGGTGTTGCATGTGAAGGCAAGGAGCCATTGTGACACTTTGGGCTTCTTCCCTTGAGCTCTGCAGCTGGCTGTCCCAGCCCAGCGCACCATGTGCCACCTGCTCTCCTCAGGGCTCTGCCTGCACACAGCCCCAGGAGAAGTTTTCCTGTTTGGAAGGAAAGAATGGAAAAGCCGGAGCAGGTTTCCTAAACAACAAACCCCACTCAGGAGCCACATGCTCAGTACAGGCTGCCTGGAACGATGTCCCCTTTCTACAAGGGTCAGTGTGAGCAGGAATGAATGATCTCTGGGAGCAGAATTCTCGGAGTCTTTCCACTGAATTCTCTGTCCCTGTGTCTTGGGGTGACTTTATCGTGTGTATCCCCTATTGCTGCTCTATGCCCAGAAGTGAACTTTGTGCATTTCTGTGCCTTTCAACTGAGCCTGAGAGGGGGGAGAGGAAAAAAAACCGGACAAACTTCTCAGAGCGTTTGTTCAAGGACACACATACACACTCCTCTGCATCCTGCTTGCAGCAAGAGCAGAGGGAAGCAACTTTGTTTCTTTTTAGCCAGTTTTCAGCTCCTTTTCTCTGGGGGGAGATGGAGAGTTGAACTTTGTTTTCCTGGGACTTTGGGGGTTTTTTTCCCTTCTTCTCTTCTTGACTCTTTCAACATCAGAGCACATTGGGAGAATTTTCTCCCGAGGTGGGGGCCCTGAATGTGGGCCCATGAGCCAGCTGCAAGGAGGAGGAGAGAGACTGCACCTACGGAAGTGTTGGGGTTCCTCCCCCCTGCCATGAGGTCATGGGAGAGGGGACCCTGGGGTAGAGGCATGGCCTGGGCACGGGGTCTCCCTGCTCCCTTCTCACATGTGCCCTAATCCTGTTCAGCACTGCTTATTTTGTGTTGCCCTGTGCGAGGAGGGCCCTGGTTGTGCTGTGATTGCTCAGTTCTTTGGCAGTGCCCCGCCCATGTGGCTGGAGAAGAAAGAGCTCTGAAACTTCTCTCAAGAATCGCTCCCTGTTTCTTTGCACGGGCCTCGCTGTCTATGGATGTTTCAGGAGACCCCACCGAAACACGGAAGGACTCTCAAATTATCCCAGCTTTCTCTGCACAGCGAGAGCTTTTAATATTTAGCATTGTTATCCTTTTCCTGTGTGTTTGTTAAAAAAAGAGGTTTTCTCTCTTTCACTTTCTTCCCAGGAAAATTCTTTTTTCCCAAACCTGGTGGGGGATGGCTGGGTGTAACCTGCCTTCTATCAGAGGATATTTTCCTCCACATTTGTCCAAACCGGCACAGCCTGTCCTTTCCTGGGTCTCTGTTGCAGATGGAAGCTGCTGGTGCCATTGTCAGCTTGAAGCCCTCTTTTGATGCAAGCAGATGTTGCCAGGTGTGTTCAGCAGCTGTTGCTCAATGCTTATGCCAAGCTATTGTGTTCCTCATGGAACCAAGGAGCCATTGTGACACTGCAGGGGCTGATGGCATCAAGGAGACAATTGTGACAGTACAGAACCTCCTAGAAACAAGGCTCCATTGTGACACCGTGGGGAATCATGGAATCAAGGAGCCCATTGTGACACAGCCAGGCCGCATGGAACCAATGGTCCATGGTTACACTGCGGATTCAAGAAGAGCACGGTGACACCACGCAACATCATGGAACCATAGGTCCATTGTGACACAGCGGGGCCTCATGGAAACAAGGGGACCATTGTGCCAAAGCAGGGCCTAATGGAAGCATGGAGAGCATTGTGACACTAAGGAAACTCCTGGAACCAAGATGACCACTGGCACATAATGGAACCTCATGGAAGCAAGCCTCCACGATGGTTTTGGAGGGCCTCAGGGACCACAGGACCCATTGTGACACAGCAGGACCTGGTGGAACCAAGGAGCCTTTGTGATACTCCAGATCCGCATGGAAGCCAGGGTGCACTGAGACACAGCGGGGCCTTGTTGGAACCAAAGACACCTCTGCAAAAAGCAGGCTAGCTCATAGAAGCAAGGAGTCCATTGTTACAACGTAAAAGCTATGGAAGCAAGGGACCATTGTGACACTGCGGGGCCTCATGGAACCAATTGTCCATGATGACAGTGCGGATCAAAGGAGACCATGGTGACACTGCGGAACCTGATGGAACCAAGGAGCCATTGTGACACAGTGGGGCCTCATGGAATCAAGGAGACCATTGTGACCCAGGTGTTGCATGTGAAGGCAAGGAGCCATTGTGACACTTTGGGCTTCTTCCCTTGAGCTCTGCAGCTGGCTGTCCCAGCCCAGCGCACCATGTGCCACCTGCTCTCCTCAGGGCTCTGCCTGCACACAGCCCCAGGAGAAGTTTTCCTGTTTGGAAGGAAAGAATGGAAAAGCCGGAGCAGGTTTCCTAAACAACAAACCCCACTCAGGAGCCACATGCTCAGTACAGGCTGCCTGGAACGATGTCCCCTTTCTACAAGGGTCAGTGTGAGCAGGAATGATCTCTGGGAGCAGAATTCTCGGAGTCTTTCCACTGAATTCTCTGTCCCTGTGTCTTGGGGTGACTTTATCATGTGTATCCCCTATTGCTGCTCTATGCCCAGAAGTGAACTTTGTGCATTTCTGTGCCTTTCAACTGAGCCTGAGAGGGGAGAGAGGAAAAAAAAAAAACGGACAAACTTCTCAGAGCGTTTGTTCAAGGACACACATACACACTCCTCTGCATCCTGCTTGCAGCAAGAGCGGTGGAAACAACCTTGTTTCTTTTTAGCCAGTTTTCAGCTCCTTTTCTCTGGAGGGAGATGGAGAGTTGAACTTTGTTTTCCTGGGACTTCGGGGGTTTTTTTCCCTTCTTCTCTTCTTGACTCTTTCAACATCAGAGCACATTGGGAGAATTTTCTACCCAGGTGGGAGCCCTGAATGTGGGCCCATGAGGCAGCTGCAAGGAGGAGGAGAGAGACTACACCTACGGAAGTGTTGGGGTTCCTCCCCCCTGCCATGAGGTCATGGGAAGAGGGGACCCTGGGGTAGAGGCATGGCCTGGGCACGGGGGGTCTCCCTGCTCCCTGCTCACATGTGCCCTAATCCTGTTCAGCACTGCTTATTTTGTGTTGCCTTGTGCGAGGAGGGCCCTGCTTGTGCCGTGATTGCTCAGTTCTTTGGCAGTGCCCCGCCCATGTGGCTGGAGAAGAAAGAGCTCTGAAACTTCTCTCAAGAATCGCTCCCTGTTTCTTTGCACGGGCCTCGCTGTCTATGGATGTTTCAGGAGACCCCACCGAAACACGGAAGGACTCTCAAATTATCCCAGCTTTCTCTGCACAGCGAGAGGTTTTAATATTTAGCATTGTTATCCTTTTCCTGGGTGTTTGTTAAAAAAAGAGGTTTTCTCTCTTTCACTTTCTTCCCAGGAAAATTCTTTTTTCCCAAACCTGGTGGGGGATGGCTGGGTGTAACCTGCCTTCTATCAGAGGATATTTTCCTCCAAATTTGTCCAAACTGGCACAGCCTGTCCTTTCCTGGGTGTCTGTTGCAGATGGAAGCTGCTGGTGCCATTGTCAGCTTGAAGCCCTCTTTTGATGCAAGCAGATGTTGCCAGGTGTGTTCAGCAGCTGTTGCTCAATGCTTATGCCAAGCTATTGTGTTCCTCATGGAACCAAGGAGCCATTGTGACACTGCAGGGGCTGATGGCATCAAGGAGACAATTGTCACAGTACAGAACCTCCTAGAAACAAGGCTCCATTGTGACACCGTGGGGAATCATGGAATCAAGGAGCCCATTGTGACACTGCCAGGCCGCATGGAACCAATGGTCCATGGTTACACTGCGGATTCAAGAAGAGCACGGTGACACCACGCAACATCATGGAACCGTACGTCCATTGTGACACAGCAGGGCCTCATGGAAACAAGGGGACCATTGTGGCAAAGCAGGGCCTAAAGGAAGCATGGAGAGCATTGTGACCCAGGTGTTGCATGTGAAGGCAAGGAGCCATTGTGACACTTTGGGCTTCTTCCCTTGAGCTCTGCAGCTGGCTGTCCCAGCCCAGCGCACCATGTGCCACCTGCTCTCCTCAGGGCTCTGCCTGCACACAGCCCCAGGAGAAGTTTTCCTGTTTGGAAGGAAAGAATGGAAAAGCCGGAGCAGGTTTCCTAAACAACAAACCCCACTCAGGAGCCACATGCTCAGTACAGGCTGCCTGGAACGATGTCCCCTTTCTACAAGGGTCAGTGTGAGCAGGAATGAATGATCTCTGGGAGCAGAATTCTCGGAGTCTTTCCACTGAATTCTCTGTCCCTGTGTCTTGGGGTGACTTTATCGTGTGTATCCCCTATTGCTGCTCTATGCCCAGAAGTGAACTTTGTGCATTTCTGTGCCTTTCAACTGAGCCTGAGAGGGGGGAGAGGAAAAAAAACCGGACAAACTTCTCAGAGCGTTTGTTCAAGGACACACATACACACTCCTCTGCATCCTGCTTGCAGCAAGAGCAGAGGGAAGCAACTTTGTTTCTTTTTAGCCAGTTTTCAGCTCCTTTTCTCTGGGGGGAGATGGAGAGTTGAACTTTGTTTTCCTGGGACTTTGGGGGTTTTTTTCCCTTCTTCTCTTCTTGACTCTTTCAACATCAGAGCACATTGGGAGAATTTTCTCCCGAGGTGGGGGCCCTGAATGTGGGCCCATGAGCCAGCTGCAAGGAGGAGGAGAGAGACTGCACCTACGGAAGTGTTGGGGTTCCTCCCCCCTGCCATGAGGTCATGGGAGAGGGGACCCTGGGGTAGAGGCATGGCCTGGGCACGGGGTCTCCCTGCTCCCTTCTCACATGTGCCCTAATCCTGTTCAGCACTGCTTATTTTGTGTTGCCCTGTGCGAGGAGGGCCCTGGTTGTGCTGTGATTGCTCAGTTCTTTGGCAGTGCCCCGCCCATGTGGCTGGAGAAGAAAGAGCTCTGAAACTTCTCTCAAGAATCGCTCCCTGTTTCTTTGCACGGGCCTCGCTGTCTATGGATGTTTCAGGAGACCCCACCGAAACACGGAAGGACTCTCAAATTATCCCAGCTTTCTCTGCACAGCGAGAGCTTTTAATATTTAGCATTGTTATCCTTTTCCTGTGTGTTTGTTAAAAAAATAGTTTTTATCTCTTTCACTTTCTTCCCAGGAAAGTTCTTTTTTCCAAAAACCTGGTGGGGGAGGGCTGGGTGTAACCTGCCTTCTATCAGAGGATATTTTCCTCCACATTTGTCCAAACCGGCACAGCCTGTCCTTTCCTGGGTCTCTGTTGCAGATGGAAGCTGCTGGTGCCATTGTCAGCTTGAAGCCCTCTTTTGATGCAAGCAGATGTTGCCAGGTGTGTTCAGCAGCTGTTGCTCAATGCTTATGCCAAGCTATTGTGTTCCTCATGGAACCAAGGAGCCATTGTGACACTGCAGGGGCTGATGGCATCAAGGAGGCAATTGTGACAGTACAGAACCTCCTAGAAACAAGGCTCCATTGTGACACCGTGGGGAATCATGGAATCAAGGAGCCCATTGTGACACGGCTGCATGGAACCAATGGTCCATGGTTACACTGCGGATTCAAGAAGAGCACGGTGACACCACGCAACATCATGGAACCATAGGTCCATTGTGACACAGCGGGGCCTCATGGAAACAAGGGGACCATTGTGGCAAAGCAGGGCCTAATGGAAGCATGGAGAGCATTGTGACACTAAGGAAACTCCTGGAACCAAGATGACCACTGGCACATAATGGAACCTCATGGAAGCAAGCCTCCACAATGACTTTGGAGGGCCTCAGGGACCACAGGACCCATTGTGACACAGCAGGACCTGGTGGAACCAAGGAGCCTTTGTGATACTCCAGATCCACATGGAAGCCAGGGTGCAGAGACACAGCGGGGCCTTGTTGGAACCAAAGACACCTCTGCAAAAAGCAGGCTAGCTCATAGAAGCAAGGAGTCCATTGTTACAACGTAAAAGCTATGGAAGCAAGGGACCATTGTGACACTGCGGGGCCTCATGGAACCAATTGTCCATGATGACAGTGCGGATCAAAGGAGACCATGGTGACACTGCGGAACCTGATGGAACCAAGGAGCCATTGTGACACAGTGGGGCCTCATGGAATCAAGGAGACCATTGTGACCCAGGTGTTGCATGTGAAGGCAAGGAGCCATTGTGACACTTTGGGCTTCTTCCCTTGAGCTCTGCAGCTGGCTGTCCCAGCCCAGCGCACCATGTGCCACCTGCTCTCCTCAGGGCTCTGCCTGCACACAGCCCCAGGAGAAGTTTTCCTGTTTGGAAGGAAAGAATGGAAAAGCCGGAGCAGGTTTCCTAAACAACAAACCCCACTCAGGAGCCACATGCTCAGTACAGGCTGCCTGGAACGATGTCCCCTTTCTACAAGGGTCAGTGTGAGCAGGAATGATCTCTGGGAGCAGAATTCTCGGAGTCTTTCCACTGAATTCTCTGTCCCTGTGTCTTGGGGTGACTTTATCATGTGTATCCCCTATTGCTGCTCTATGCCCAGAAGTGAACTTTGTGCATTTCTGTGCCTTTCAACTGAGCCTGAGAGGGGAGAGAGGAAAAAAAAAAAACGGACAAACTTCTCAGAGCGTTTGTTCAAGGACACACATACACACTCCTCTGCATCCTGCTTGCAGCAAGAGCGGTGGAAACAACCTTGTTTCTTTTTAGCCAGTTTTCAGCTCCTTTTCTCTGGAGGGAGATGGAGAGTTGAACTTTGTTTTCCTGGGACTTCGGGGGTTTTTTTCCCTTCTTCTCTTCTTGACTCTTTCAACATCAGAGCACATTGGGAGAATTTTCTACCCAGGTGGGAGCCCTGAATGTGGGCCCATGAGGCAGCTGCAAGGAGGAGGAGAGAGACTACACCTACGGAAGTGTTGGGGTTCCTCCCCCCTGCCATGAGGTCATGGGAAGAGGGGACCCTGGGGTAGAGGCATGGCCTGGGCACGGGGGGTCTCCCTGCTCCCTGCTCACATGTGCCCTAATCCTGTTCAGCACTGCTTATTTTGTGTTGCCTTGTGCGAGGAGGGCCCTGCTTGTGCCGTGATTGCTCAGTTCTTTGGCAGTGCCCCGCCCATGTGGCTGGAGAAGAAAGAGCTCTGAAACTTCTCTCAAGAATCGCTCCCTGTTTCTTTGCACGGGCCTCGCTGTCTATGGATGTTTCAGGAGACCCCACCGAAACACGGAAGGACTCTCAAATTATCCCAGCTTTCTCTGCACAGCGAGAGGTTTTAATATTTAGCATTGTTATCCTTTTCCTGGGTGTTTGTTAAAAAAAGAGGTTTTCTCTCTTTCACTTTCTTCCCAGGAAAATTCTTTTTTCCCAAACCTGGTGGGGGATGGCTGGGTGTAACCTGCCTTCTATCAGAGGATATTTTCCTCCAAATTTGTCCAAACTGGCACAGCCTGTCCTTTCCTGGGTGTCTGTTGCAGATGGAAGCTGCTGGTGCCATTGTCAGCTTGAAGCCCTCTTTTGATGCAAGCAGATGTTGCCAGGTGTGTTCAGCAGCTGTTGCTCAATGCTTATGCCAAGCTATTGTGTTCCTCATGGAACCAAGGAGCCATTGTGACACTGCAGGGGCTGATGGCATCAAGGAGACAATTGTCACAGTACAGAACCTCCTAGAAACAAGGCTCCATTGTGACACCGTGGGGAATCATGGAATCAAGGAGCCCATTGTGACACTGCCAGGCCGCATGGAACCAATGGTCCATGGTTACACTGCGGATTCAAGAAGAGCACGGTGACACCACGCAACATCATGGAACCGTACGTCCATTGTGACACAGCAGGGCCTCATGGAAACAAGGGGACCATTGTGGCAAAGCAGGGCCTAAAGGAAGCATGGAGAGCATTGTGACACTAAGGAAACTCCTGGAACCAAGATGACCACTGGCACATAATGGAACCTCATGGAAGCAAGCCTTCACGATGACTTTGGAGGGCCTCAGGGACCACAGGACCCATTGTGACACAGCAGGACCTGGTGGAACCAAGGAGCCTTTGTGATACTCCAGATCCACATGGAAGCCAGGGTGCACTGAGACACAGCGGGGCCTTGTTGGAACCAAAGACACCTCTGCAAAAAGCAGGCTAGCTCATAGAAGCAAGGAGTCCATTGTTACAACATCAAACCTATGGAAGCAAGGGACCATTGTGACACTGCGGGGCCTCATGGAACCAATTGTCCATGATGACAGTGCGGATCAAAGGAGACCATGGTGACACTGCGGAACCTGATGGAACCAAGGAGCCATTGTGACACAGTGGGGCCTCATGGAATCAAGGAGACCATTGTGACCCAGGTGTTGCATGTGAAGGCAAGGAGCCATTGTGACACTTTGGGCTTCTTCCCTTGAGCTCTGCAGCTGGCTGTCCCAGCCCAGCGCACCATGTGCCACCTGCTCTCCTCAGGGCTCTGCCTGCACACAGCCCCAGGAGAAGTTTTCCTGTTTGGAAGGAAAGAATGGAAAAGCCGGAGCAGGTTTCCTAAACAACAAACCCCACTCAGGAGCCACATGCTCAGTACAGGCTGCCTGGAACGATGTCCCCTTTCTACAAGGGTCAGTGTGAGCAGGAATGAATGATCTCTGGGAGCAGAATTCTCGGAGTCTTTCCACTGAATTCTCTGTCCCTGTGTCTTGGGGTGACTTTATCGTGTGTATCCCCTATTGCTGCTCTATGCCCAGAAGTGAACTTTGTGCATTTCTGTGCCTTTCAACTGAGCCTGAGAGGGGGGAGAGGAAAAAAAACCGGACAAACTTCTCAGAGCGTTTGTTCAAGGACACACATACACACTCCTCTGCATCCTGCTTGCAGCAAGAGCAGAGGGAAGCAACTTTGTTTCTTTTTAGCCAGTTTTCAGCTCCTTTTCTCTGGGGGGAGATGGAGAGTTGAACTTTGTTTTCCTGGGACTTTGGGGGTTTTTTTCCCTTCTTCTCTTCTTGACTCTTTCAACATCAGAGCACATTGGGAGAATTTTCTCCCGAGGTGGGGGCCCTGAATGTGGGCCCATGAGCCAGCTGCAAGGAGGAGGAGAGAGACTGCACCTACGGAAGTGTTGGGGTTCCTCCCCCCTGCCATGAGGTCATGGGAGAGGGGACCCTGGGGTAGAGGCATGGCCTGGGCACGGGGTCTCCCTGCTCCCTTCTCACATGTGCCCTAATCCTGTTCAGCACTGCTTATTTTGTGTTGCCCTGTGCGAGGAGGGCCCTGGTTGTGCTGTGATTGCTCAGTTCTTTGGCAGTGCCCCGCCCATGTGGCTGGAGAAGAAAGAGCTCTGAAACTTCTCTCAAGAATCGCTCCCTGTTTCTTTGCACGGGCCTCGCTGTCTATGGATGTTTCAGGAGACCCCACCGAAACACGGAAGGACTCTCAAATTATCCCAGCTTTCTCTGCACAGCGAGAGCTTTTAATATTTAGCATTGTTATCCTTTTCCTGTGTGTTTGTTAAAAAAATAGTTTTTATCTCTTTCACTTTCTTCCCAGGAAAGTTCTTTTTTCCAAAAACCTGGTGGGGGAGGGCTGGGTGTAACCTGCCTTCTATCAGAGGATATTTTCCTCCACATTTGTCCAAACCGGCACAGCCTGTCCTTTCCTGGGTCTCTGTTGCAGATGGAAGCTGCTGGTGCCATTGTCAGCTTGAAGCCCTCTTTTGATGCAAGCAGATGTTGCCAGGTGTGTTCAGCAGCTGTTGCTCAATGCTTATGCCAAGCTATTGTGTTCCTCATGGAACCAAGGAGCCATTGTGACACTGCAGGGGCTGATGGCATCAAGGAGGCAATTGTGACAGTACAGAACCTCCTAGAAACAAGGCTCCATTGTGACACCGTGGGGAATCATGGAATCAAGGAGCCCATTGTGACACGGCTGCATGGAACCAATGGTCCATGGTTACACTGCGGATTCAAGAAGAGCACGGTGACACCACGCAACATCATGGAACCATAGGTCCATTGTGACACAGCGGGGCCTCATGGAAACAAGGGGACCATTGTGGCAAAGCAGGGCCTAAAGGAAGCATGGAGAGCATTGTGACACTAAGGAAACTCCTGGAACCAAGATGACCACTGGCACATAATGGAACCTCATGGAAGCAAGCCTCCACAATGACTTTGGAGGGCCTCAGGGACCACAGGACCCATTGTGACACAGCAGGACCTGGTGGAACCAAGGAGCCTTTGTGATACTCCAGATCCACATGGAAGCCAGGGTGCAGAGACACAGCGGGGCCTTGTTGGAACCAAAGACACCTCTGCAAAAAGCAGGCTAGCTCATAGAAGCAAGGAGTCCATTGTTACAACGTAAAAGCTATGGAAGCAAGGGACCATTGTGACACTGCGGGGCCTCATGGAACCAATTGTCCATGATGACAGTGCGGATCAAAGGAGACCATGGTGACACTGCGGAACCTGATGGAACCAAGGAGCCATTGTGACACAGTGGGGCCTCATGGAATCAAGGAGACCATTGTGACCCAGGTGTTGCATGTGAAGGCAAGGAGCCATTGTGACACTTTGGGCTTCTTCCCTTGAGCTCTGCAGCTGGCTGTCCCAGCCCAGCGCACCATGTGCCACCTGCTCTCCTCAGGGCTCTGCCTGCACACAGCCCCAGGAGAAGTTTTCCTGTTTGCAAGGAAAGAATGGAAAAGCCGGAGCAGGTTTCCTAAACAACAAACCCCACTCAGGAGCCACATGCTCAGTACAGGCTGCCTGGAACGATGTCCCCTTTCTACAAGGGTCAGTGTGAGCAGGAATGATCTCTGGGAGCAGAATTCTCGGAGTCTTTCCACTGAATTCTCTGTCCCTGTGTCTTGGGGTGACTTTATCATGTGTATCCCCTATTGCTGCTCTATGCCCAGAAGTGAACTTTGTGCATTTCTGTGCCTTTCAACTGAGCCTGAGAGGGGAGAGAGGAAAAAAAAAAAAACGGACAAACTTCTCAGAGCGTTTGTTCAAGGACACACATACACACTCCTCTGCATCCTGCTTGCAGCAAGAGCGGTGGAAACAACCTTGTTTCTTTTTAGCCAGTTTTCAGCTCCTTTTCTCTGGGGGGAGATGGAGAGTTGAACTTTGTTTTCCTGGGACTTCGGGGGTTTTTTTCCCTTCTTCTCTTCTTGACTCTTTCAACATCAGAGCACATTGGGAGAATTTTCTACCCAGGTGGGAGCCCTGAATGTGGGCCCATGAGGCAGCTGCAAGGAGGAGGAGAGAGACTACACCTACGGAAGTGTTGGGGTTCCTCCCCCCTGCCATGAGGTCATGGGAGAGGGGACCCTGGGGTAGAGGCATGGCCTGGGCACGGGGGGTCTCCCTGCTCCCTGCTCACATGTGCCCTAATCCTGTTCAGCACTGCTTATTTTGTGTTGCCTTGTGCGAGGAGGGCCCTGCTTGTGCCGTGATTGCTCAGTTCTTTGGCAGTGCCCCGCCCATGTGGCTGGAGAAGAAAGAGCTCTGAAACTTCTCTCAAGAATCGCTCCCTGTTTCTTTGCACGGGCCTCGCTGTCTATGGATGTTTCAGGAGACCCCACCGAAACACGGAAGGACTCTCAAATTATCCCAGCTTTCTCTGCACAGCGAGAGGTTTTAATATTTAGCATTGTTATCCTTTTCCTGTGTGTTTGTTAAAAAAAGAGGTTTTCTCTCTTTCACTTTCTTCCCAGGAAAATTCTTTTTTCCCAAACCTGGTGGGGGATGGCTGGGTGTAACCTGCCTTCTATCAGAGGATATTTTCCTCCAAATTTGTCCAAACTGGCACAGCCTGTCCTTTCCTGGGTGTCTGTTGCAGATGGAAGCTGCTGGTGCCATTGTCAGCTTGAAGCCCTCTTTTGATGCAAGCAGATGTTGCCAGGTGTGTTCAGCAGCTGTTGCTCAATGCTTATGCCAAGCTATTGTGTTCCTCATGGAACCAAGGAGCCATTGTGACACTGCAGGGGCTGATGGCATCAAGGAGACAATTGTCACAGTACAGAACCTCCTAGAAACAAGGCTCCATTGTGACACCGTGGGGAATCATGGAATCAAGGAGCCCATTGTGACACTGCCAGGCCGCATGGAACCAATGGTCCATGGTTACACTGCGGATTCAAGAAGAGCACGGTGACACCACGCAACATCATGGAACCGTACGTCCATTGTGACACAGCGGGGCCTCATGGAAACAAGGGGACCATTGTGGCAAAGCAGGGCCTAAAGGAAGCATGGAGAGCATTGTGACACTAAGGAAACTCCTGGAACCAAGATGACCACTGGCACATAATGGAACCTCATGGAAGCAAGCCTTCACGATGACTTTGGAGGGCCTCAGGGACCACAGGACCCATTGTGACACAGCAGGACCTGGTGGAACCAAGGAGCCTTTGTGATACTCCAGATCCACATGGAAGCCAGGGTGCACTGAGACACAGCGGGGCCTTGTTGGAACCAAAGACACCTCTGCAAAAAGCAGGCTAGCTCATAGAAGCAAGGAGTCCATTGTTACAACATCAAACCTATGGAAGCAAGGGACCATTGTGACACTGCGGGGCCTCATGGAACTAATTGTCCATTATGACAATGCGGATCAAAGGAGACCATGGTGACACTGCGGAACCTAATGGAACCAAGGAGCCAGTGTGACACAGTGGGGCCTCATGGAATCAAGGAGACCATTGTGACCCAGGTGTTGCATGTGAAGGCAAGGAGCCATTGTGACACTTTGGGCTTCTTCCCTTGAGCTCTGCAGCTGGCTGTCCCAGCCCAGCGCACCATGTGCCACCTGCTCTCCTCAGGGCTCTGCCTGCACACAGCCCCAGGAGAAGTTTTCCTGTTTGGAAGGAAAGAATGGAAAAGCCGGAGCAGGTTTCCTAAACAACAAACCCCACTCAGGAGCCACATGCTCAGTACAGGCTGCCTGGAACGATGTCCCCTTTCTACAAGGGTCAGTGTGAGCAGGAATGAATGATCTCTGGGAGCAGAATTCTCGGAGTCTTTCCACTGAATTCTCTGTCCCTGTGTCTTGGGGTGACTTTATCATGTGTATCCCCTATTGCTGCTCTATGCCCAGAAGTGAACTTTGTGCATTTCTGTGCCTTTCAACTGAGCCTGAGAGGGAGGAGAGGAGAAAAAACCGGACAAACTTCTCAGAGCGTTTGTTCAAGGACACACATACACACTCCTCTGCATCCTGCTTGCAGCAAGAGCAGAGGGAAGCAACTTTGTTTCTTTTTAGCCAGTTTTCAGCTCCTTTTCTCTGGGGGGAGATGGAGAGTTGAACTTTGTTTTCCTGGGACTTTGGGGGTTTTTTTCCCTTCTTCTCTTCTTGACTCTTTCAACATCAGAGCACATTGGGAGAATTTTCTCCCGAGGTGGGGGCCCTGAATGTGGGCCCATGAGCCAGCTGCAAGGAGGAGGAGAGAGACTACACCTACGGAAGTGTTGGGGTTCCTCCCCCCTGCCATGAGGTCATGGGAGAGGGGACCCTGGGGTAGAGGCATGGCCTGGGCACGGGGTCTCCCTGCTCCCTGCTCACATGTGCCCTAATCCTGTTCAGCACTGCTTATTTTGTGTTGCCCTGTGCGAGGAGGGCCCTGGTTGTGCTGTGATTGCTCAGTTCTTTGGCAGTGCCCCGCCCATGTGGCTGGAGAAGAAAGAGCTCTGAAACTTCTCTCAAGAATCGCTCCCTGTTTCTTTGCACGGGCCTCGCTGTCTATGGATGTTTCAGGAGACCCCACCGAAACACGGAAGGACTCTCAAATTATCCCAGCTTTCTCTGCACAGCGAGAGCTTTTAATATTTAGCATTGTTATCCTTTTCCTGTGTGTTTGTTAAAAAAATAGTTTTTATCTCTTTCACTTTCTTCCCAGGAAAGTTCTTTTTTCCAAAAACCTGGTGGGGGAGGGCTGGGTGTAACCTGCCTTCTATCAGAGGATATTTTCCTCCACATTTGTCCAAACCGGCACAGCCTGTCCTTTCCTGGGTCTCTGTTGCAGATGGAAGCTGCTGGTGCCATTGTCAGCTTGAAGCCCTCTTTTGATGCAAGCAGATGTTGCCAGGTGTGTTCAGCAGCTGTTGCTCAATGCTTATGCCAAGCTATTGTGTTCCTCATGGAACCAAGGAGCCATTGTGACACTGCAGGGGCTGATGGCATCAAGGAGGCAATTGTGACAGTACAGAACCTCCTAGAAACAAGGCTCCATTGTGACACCGTGGGGAATCATGGAATCAAGGAGCCCATTGTGACACTGCCAGGCCGCATGGAACCAATGGTCCATGGTTACACTGCGGATTCAAGAAGAGCACGGTGACACCACGCAACATCATGGAACCGTACGTCCATTGTGACACAGCAGGGCCTCATGGAAACAAGGGGACCATTGTGGCAAAGCAGGGCCTAAAGGAAGCATGGAGAGCATTGTGACACTAAGGAAACTCCTGGAACCAAGATGACCACTGGCACATAATGGAACCTCATGGAAGCAAGCCTTCACGATGACTTTGGAGGGCCTCAGGGACCACAGGACCCATTGTGACACAGCAGGACCTGGTGGAACCAAGGAGCCTTTGTGATACTCCACATCCACATGGAAGCCAGGGTGCACTGAGACACAGCGGGGCCTTGTTGGAACCAAAGACACCTCTGCAAAAAGCAGGCTAGCTCATAGAAGCAAGGAGTCCATTGTTACAACATCAAACCTATGGAAGCAAGGGACCATTGTGACACTGCGGGGCCTCATGGAACCAATTGTCCATGATGACAGTGCGGATCAAAGGAGACCATGGTGACACTGCGGAACCTGATGGAACCAAGGAGCCATTGTGACACAGTGGGGCCTCATGGAATCAAGGAGACCATTGTGACCCAGGTGTTGCATGTGAAGGCAAGGAGCCATTGTGACACTTTGGGCTTCTTCCCTTGAGCTCTGCAGCTGGCTGTCCCAGCCCAGCGCACCATGTGCCACCTGCTCTCCTCAGGGCTCTGCCTGCACACAGCCCCAGGAGAAGTTTTCCTGTTTGGAAGGAAAGAATGGAAAAGCCGGAGCAGGTTTCCTAAACAACAAACCCCACTCAGGAGCCACATGCTCAGTACAGGCTGCCTGGAACGATGTCCCCTTTCTACAAGGGTCAGTGTGAGCAGGAATGAATGATCTCTGGGAGCAGAATTCTCGGAGTCTTTCCACTGAATTCTCTGTCCCTGTGTCTTGGGGTGACTTTATCGTATGTATCCCCTATTGCTGCTCTATGCCCAGAAGTGAACTTTGTGCATTTCTGTGCCTTTCAACTGAGCCTGAGAGGGGGGAGAGGAAAAAAAACCGGACAAACTTCTCAGAGCGTTTGTTCAAGGACACACATACACACTCCTCTGCATCCTGCTTGCAGCAAGAGCAGAGGGAAGCAACTTTGTTTCTTTTTAGCCAGTTTTCAGCTCCTTTTCTCTGGGGGGAGATGGAGAGTTGAACTTTGTTTTCCTGGGACTTTGGGGGTTTTTTTCCCTTCTTCTCTTCTTGACTCTTTCAACATCAGAGCACATTGGGAGAATTTTCTCCCGAGGTGGGGGCCCTGAATGTGGGCCCATGAGCCAGCTGCAAGGAGGAGGAGAGAGACTACACCTACGGAAGTGTTGGGGTTCCTCCCCCCTGCCATGAGGTCATGGGAGAGGGGACCCTGGGGTAGAGGCATGGCCTGGGCACGGGGTCTCCCTGCTCCCTTCTCACATGTGCCCTAATCCTGTTCAGCACTGCTTATTTTGTGTTGCCCTGTGCGAGGAGGGCCCTGCTTGTGCTGTGATTGCTCAGTTCTTTGGCAGTGCCCCGCCCATGTGGCTGGAGAAGAAAGAGCTCTGAAACTTCTCTCAAGAATCGCTCCCTGTTTCTTTGCACGGGCCTCGCTGTCTATGGATGTTTCAGGAGACCCCACCGAAACACGGAAGGACTCTCAAATTATCCCAGCTTTCTCTGCACAGCGAGAGCTTTTAATATTTAGCATTGTTATCCTTTTCCTGTGTGTTTGTTAAAAAAATAGTTTTTATCTCTTTCACTTTCTTCCCAGGAAAGTTCTTTTTTCCAAAAACCTGGTGGGGGAGGGCTGGGTGTAACCTGCCTTCTATCAGAGGATATTTTCCTCCACATTTGTCCAAACCGGCACAGCCTGTCCTTTCCTGGGTCTCTGTTGCAGATGGAAGCTGCTGGTGCCATTGTCAGCTTGAAGCCCTCTTTTGATGCAAGCAGATGTTGCCAGGTGTGTTCAGCAGCTGTTGCTCAATGCTTATGCCAAGCTATTGTGTTCCTCATGGAACCAAGGAGCCATTGTGACACTGCAGGGGCTGATGGCATCAAGGAGGCAATTGTGACAGTACAGAACCTCCTAGAAACAAGGCTCCATTGTGACACCGTGGGGAATCATGGAATCAAGGAGCCCATTGTGACACTGCCAGGCCGCATGGAACCAATGGTCCATGGTTACACTGCGGATTCAAGAAGAGCACGGTGACACCACGCAACATCATGGAACCGTACGTCCATTGTGACACAGCAGGGCCTCATGGAAACAAGGGGACCATTGTGGCAAAGCAGGGCCTAAAGGAAGCATGGAGAGCATTGTGACACTAAGGAAACTCCTGGAACCAAGATGACCACTGGCACATAATGGAACCTCATGGAAGCAAGCCTTCACGATGACTTTGGAGGGCCTCAGGGACCACAGGACCCATTGTGACACAGCAGGACCTGGTGGAACCAAGGAGCCTTTGTGATACTCCACATCCACATGGAAGCCAGGGTGCACTGAGACACAGCGGGGCCTTGTTGGAACCAAAGACACCTCTGCAAAAAGCAGGCTAGCTCATAGAAGCAAGGAGTCCATTGTTACAACATCAAACCTATGGAAGCAAGGGACCATTGTGACACTGCGGGGCCTCATGGAACCAATTGTCCATGATGACAGTGCGGATCAAAGGAGACCATGGTGACACTGCGGAACCTGATGGAACCAAGGAGCCATTGTGACACAGTGGGGCCTCATGGAATCAAGGAGACCATTGTGACCCAGGTGTTGCATGTGAAGGCAAGGAGCCATTGTGACACTTTGGGCTTCTTCCCTTGAGCTCTGCAGCTGGCTGTCCCAGCCCAGCGCACCATGTGCCACCTGCTCTCCTCAGGGCTCTGCCTGCACACAGCCCCAGGAGAAGTTTTCCTGTTTGGAAGGAAAGAATGGAAAAGCCGGAGCAGGTTTCCTAAACAACAAACCCCACTCAGGAGCCACATGCTCAGTACAGGCTGCCTGGAACGATGTCCCCTTTCTACAAGGGTCAGTGTGAGCAGGAATGAATGATCTCTGGGAGCAGAATTCTCGGAGTCTTTCCACTGAATTCTCTGTCCCTGTGTCTTGGGGTGACTTTATCGTGTGTATCCCCTATTGCTGCTCTATGCCCAGAAGTGAACTTTGTGCATTTCTGTGCCTTTCAACTGAGCCTGAGAGGGGGGAGAGGAAAAAAAACCGGACAAACTTCTCAGAGCGTTTGTTCAAGGACACACATACACACTCCTCTGCATCCTGCTTGCAGCAAGAGCAGAGGGAAGCAACTTTGTTTCTTTTTAGCCAGTTTTCAGCTCCTTTTCTCTGGGGGGAGATGGAGAGTTGAACTTTGTTTTCCTGGGACTTTGGGGGGTTTTTTCCCTTCTTCTCTTCTTGACTCTTTCAACATCAGAGCACATTGGGAGAATTTTCTCCCGAGGTGGGGGCCCTGAATGTGGGCCCATGAGCCAGCTGCAAGGAGGAGGAGAGAGACTACACCTACGGAAGTGTTGGGGTTCCTCCCCCCTGCCATGAGGTCATGGGAGAGGGGACCCTGGGGTAGAGGCATGGCCTGGGCACGGGGTCTCCCTGCTCCCTTCTCACATGTGCCCTAATCCTGTTCAGCACTGCTTATTTTGTGTTGCCCTGTGCGAGGAGGGCCCTGGTTGTGCTGTGATTGCTCAGTTCTTTGGCAGTGCCCCGCCCATGTGGCTGGAGAAGAAAGAGCTCTGAAACTTCTCTCAAGAATCGCTCCCTGTTTCTTTGCACGGGCCTCGCTGTCTATGGATGTTTCAGGAGACCCCACCGAAACACGGAAGGACTCTCAAATTATCCCAGCTTTCTCTGCACAGCGAGAGCTTTTAATATTTAGCATTGTTATCCTTTTCCTGTGTGTTTGTTAAAAAAATAGTTTTTATCTCTTTCACTTTCTTCCCAGGAAAGTTCTTTTTTCCAAAAACCTGGTGGGGGAGGGCTGGGTGTAACCTGCCTTCTATCAGAGGATATTTTCCTCCACATTTGTCCAAACCGGCACAGCCTGTCCTTTCCTGGGTCTCTGTTGCAGATGGAAGCTGCTGGTGCCATTGTCAGCTTGAAGCCCTCTTTTGATGCAAGCAGATGTTGCCAGGTGTGTTCAGCAGCTGTTGCTCAATGCTTATGCCAAGCTATTGTGTTCCTCATGGAACCAAGGAGCCATTGTGACACTGCAGGGGCTGATGGCATCAAGGAGGCAATTGTGACAGTACAGAACCTCCTAGAAACAAGGCTCCATTGTGACACCGTGGGGAATCATGGAATCAAGGAGCCCATTGTGACACTGCCAGGCCGCATGGAACCAATGGTCCATGGTTACACTGCGGATTCAAGAAGAGCACGGTGACACCACGCAACATCATGGAACCGTACGTCCATTGTGACACAGCAGGGCCTCATGGAAACAAGGGGACCATTGTGGCAAAGCAGGGCCTAAAGGAAGCATGGAGAGCATTGTGACACTAAGGAAACTCCTGGAACCAAGATGACCACTGGCACATAATGGAACCTCATGGAAGCAAGCCTTCACGATGACTTTGGAGGGCCTCAGGGACCACAGGACCCATTGTGACACAGCAGGACCTGGTGGAACCAAGGAGCCTTTGTGATACTCCACATCCACATGGAAGCCAGGGTGCACTGAGACACAGCGGGGCCTTGTTGGAACCAAAGACACCTCTGCAAAAAGCAGGCTAGCTCATAGAAGCAAGGAGTCCATTGTTACAACATCAAACCTATGGAAGCAAGGGACCATTGTGACACTGCGGGGCCTCATGGAACCAATTGTCCATGATGACAGTGCGGATCAAAGGAGACCATGGTGACACTGCGGAACCTGATGGAACCAAGGAGCCATTGTGACACAGTGGGGCCTCATGGAATCAAGGAGACCATTGTGACCCAGGTGTTGCATGTGAAGGCAAGGAGCCATTGTGACACTTTGGGCTTCTTCCCTTGAGCTCTGCAGCTGGCTGTCCCAGCCCAGCGCACCATGTGCCACCTGCTCTCCTCAGGGCTCTGCCTGCACACAGCCCCAGGAGAAGTTTTCCTGTTTGGAAGGAAAGAATGGAAAAGCCGGAGCAGGTTTCCTAAACAACAAACCCCACTCAGGAGCCACATGCTCAGTACAGGCTGCCTGGAACGATGTCCCCTTTCTACAAGGGTCAGTGTGAGCAGGAATGAATGATCTCTGGGAGCAGAATTCTCGGAGTCTTTCCACTGAATTCTCTGTCCCTGTGTCTTGGGGTGACTTTATCGTGTGTATCCCCTATTGCTGCTCTATGCCCAGAAGTGAACTTTGTGCATTTCTGTGCCTTTCAACTGAGCCTGAGAGGGGGGAGAGGAAAAAAAACCGGACAAACTTCTCAGAGCGTTTGTTCAAGGACACACATACACACTCCTCTGCATCCTGCTTGCAGCAAGAGCAGAGGGAAGCAACTTTGTTTCTTTTTAGCCAGTTTTCAGCTCCTTTTCTCTGGGGGGAGATGGAGAGTTGAACTTTGTTTTCCTGGGACTTTGGGGGTTTTTTTCCCTTCTTCTCTTCTTGACTCTTTCAACATCAGAGCACATTGGGAGAATTTTCTCCCGAGGTGGGGGCCCTGAATGTGGGCCCATGAGCCAGCTGCAAGGAGGAGGAGAGAGACTACACCTACGGAAGTGTTGGGGTTCCTCCCCCCTGCCATGAGGTCATGGGAGAGGGGACCCTGGGGTAGAGGCATGGCCTGGGCACGGGGTCTCCCTGCTCCCTTCTCACATGTGCCCTAATCCTGTTCAGCACTGCTTATTTTGTGTTGCCCTGTGCGAGGAGGGCCCTGGTTGTGCTGTGATTGCTCAGTTCTTTGGCAGTGCCCCGCCCATGTGGCTGGAGAAGAAAGAGCTCTGAAACTTCTCTCAAGAATCGCTCCCTGTTTCTTTGCACGGGCCTCGCTGTCTATGGATGTTTCAGGAGACCCCACCGAAACACGGAAGGACTCTCAAATTATCCCAGCTTTCTCTGCACAGCGAGAGCTTTTAATATTTAGCATTGTTATCCTTTTCCTGTGTGTTTGTTAAAAAAATAGTTTTTATCTCTTTCACTTTCTTCCCAGGAAAGTTCTTTTTTCCAAAAACCTGGTGGGGGAGGGCTGGGTGTAACCTGCCTTCTATCAGAGGATATTTTCCTCCACATTTGTCCAAACCGGCACAGCCTGTCCTTTCCTGGGTCTCTGTTGCAGATGGAAGCTGCTGGTGCCATTGTCAGCTTGAAGCCCTCTTTTGATGCAAGCAGATGTTGCCAGGTGTGTTCAGCAGCTGTTGCTCAATGCTTATGCCAAGCTATTGTGTTCCTCATGGAACCAAGGAGCCATTGTGACACTGCAGGGGCTGATGGCATCAAGGAGGCAATTGTGACAGTACAGAACCTCCTAGAAACAAGGCTCCATTGTGACACCGTGGGGAATCATGGAATCAAGGAGCCCATTGTGACACGGCTGCATGGAACCAATGGTCCATGGTTACAATGCGGATTCAAGAAGAGCACGGTGACACCACGCAACATCATGGAACCATAGGTCCATTGTGACACAGCGGGGCCTCATGGAAACAAGGGGACCATTGTGGCAAAGCAGGGCCTAATGGAAGCATGGAGAGCATTGTGACACTAAGGAAACTCCTGGAACCAAGATGACCACTGGCACATAATGGAACCTCATGGAAGCAAGCCTCCACAATGACTTTGGAGGGCCTCAGGGACCACAGGACCCATTGTGACACAGCAGGACCTGGTGGAACCAAGGAGCCTTTGTGATACTCCAGATCCACATGGAAGCCAGGGTGCAGAGACACAGCGGGGCCTTGTTGGAACCAAAGACACCTCTGCAAAAAGCAGGCTAGCTCATAGAAGCAAGGAGTCCATTGTTACAACGTAAAAGCTATGGAAGCAAGGGACCATTGTGACACTGCGGGGCCTCATGGAACCAATTGTCCATGATGACAGTGCGGATCAAAGGAGACCATGGTGACACTGCGGAACCTGATGGAACCAAGGAGCCATTGTGACACAGTGGGGCCTCATGGAATCAAGGAGACCATTGTGACCCAGGTGTTGCATGTGAAGGCAAGGAGCCATTGTGACACTTTGGGCTTCTTCCCTTGAGCTCTGCAGCTGGCTGTCCCAGCCCAGCGCACCATGTGCCACCTGCTCTCCTCAGGGCTCTGCCTGCACACAGCCCCAGGAGAAGTTTTCCTGTTTGGAAGGAAAGAATGGAAAAGCCGGAGCAGGTTTCCTAAACAACAAACCCCACTCAGGAGCCACATGCTCAGTACAGGCTGCCTGGAACGATGTCCCCTTTCTACAAGGGTCAGTGTGAGCAGGAATGATCTCTGGGAGCAGAATTCTCGGAGTCTTTCCACTGAATTCTCTGTCCCTGTGTCTTGGGGTGACTTTATCATGTGTATCCCCTATTGCTGCTCTATGCCCAGAAGTGAACTTTGTGCATTTCTGTGCCTTTCAACTGAGCCTGAGAGGGGAGAGAGGAAAAAAAAAAAACGGACAAACTTCTCAGAGCGTTTGTTCAAGGACACACATACACACTCCTCTGCATCCTGCTTGCAGCAAGAGCGGTGGAAACAACCTTGTTTCTTTTTAGCCAGTTTTCAGCTCCTTTTCTCTGGAGGGAGATGGAGAGTTGAACTTTGTTTTCCTGGGACTTCGGGGGTTTTTTTCCCTTCTTCTCTTCTTGACTCTTTCAACATCAGAGCACATTGGGAGAATTTTCTACCCAGGTGGGAGCCCTGAATGTGGGCCCATGAGGCAGCTGCAAGGAGGAGGAGAGAGACTACACCTACGGAAGTGTTGGGGTTCCTCCCCCCTGCCATGAGGTCATGGGAAGAGGGGACCCTGGGGTAGAGGCATGGCCTGGGCACGGGGGGTCTCCCTGCTCCCTGCTCACATGTGCCCTAATCCTGTTCAGCACTGCTTATTTTGTGTTGCCTTGTGCGAGGAGGGCCCTGCTTGTGCCGTGATTGCTCAGTTCTTTGGCAGTGCCCCGCCCATGTGGCTGGAGAAGAAAGAGCTCTGAAACTTCTCTCAAGAATCGCTCCCTGTTTCTTTGCACGGGCCTCGCTGTCTATGGATGTTTCAGGAGACCCCACCGAAACACGGAAGGACTCTCAAATTATCCCAGCTTTCTCTGCACAGCGAGAGCTTTTAATATTTAGCATTGTTATCCTTTTCCTGTGTGTTTGTTAAAAAAAGAGGTTTTCTCTCTTTCACTTTCTTCCCAGGAAAATTCTTTTTTCCCAAACCTGGTGGGGGATGGCTGGGTGTAACCTGCCTTCTATCAGAGGATATTTTCCTCCAAATTTGTCCAAACTGGCACAGCCTGTCCTTTCCTGGGTGTCTGTTGCAGATGGAAGCTGCTGGTGCCATTGTCAGCTTGAAGCCCTCTTTTGATGCAAGCAGATGTTGCCAGGTGTGTTCAGCAGCTGTTGCTCAATGCTTATGCCAAGCTATTGTGTTCCTCATGGAACCAAGGAGCCATTGTGACACTGCAGGGGCTGATGGCATCAAGGAGACAATTGTCACAGTACAGAACCTCCTAGAAACAAGGCTCCATTGTGACACCGTGGGGAATCATGGAATCAAGGAGCCCATTGTGACACTGCCAGGCCGCATGGAACCAATGGTCCATGGTTACACTGCGGATTCAAGAAGAGCACGGTGACACCACGCAACATCATGGAACCATAGGTCCATTGTGACACAGCGGGGCCTCATGGAAACAAGGGGACCATTGTGGCAAAGCAGGGCCTAAAGGAAGCATGGAGAGCATTGTGACACTAAGGAAACTCCTGGAACCAAGATGACCACTGGCACATAATGGAACCTCATGGAAGCAAGCCTTCACGATGACTTTGGAGGGCCTCAGGGACCACAGGACCCATTGTGACACAGCAGGACCTGGTGGAACCAAGGAGCCTTTGTGATACTCCAGATCCACATGGAAGCCAGGGTGCACTGAGACACAGCGGGGCCTTGTTGGAACCAAAGACACCTCTGCAAAAAGCAGGCTAGCTCATAGAAGCATGGAGTCCATTGTTACAACATCAAACCTATGGAAGCAAGGGACCATTGTGACACTGCGGGGCCTCATGGAACTAATTGTCCATTATGACAATGCGGATCAAAGGAGACCATGGTGACACTGCGGAACCTGATGGAACCAAGGAGCCAGTGTGACACAGTGGGGCCTCATGGAATCAAGGAGACCATTGTGACCCAGGTGTTGCATGTGAAGGCAAGGAGCCATTGTGACACTTTGGGCTTCTTCCCTTGAGCTCTGCAGCTGGCTGTCCCAGCCCAGCGCACCATGTGCCACCTGCTCTCCTCAGGGCTCTGCCTGCACACAGCCCCAGGAGAAGTTTTCCTGTTTGGAAGGAAAGAATGGAAAAGCCGGAGCAGGTTTCCTAAACAACAAACCCCACTCAGGAGCCACATGCTCAGTACAGGCTGCCTGGAACGATGTCCCCTTTCTACAAGGGTCAGTGTGAGCAGGAATGAATGATCTCTGGGAGCAGAATTCTCGGAGTCTTTCCACTGAATTCTCTGTCCCTGTGTCTTGGGGTGACTTTATCATGTGTATCCCCTATTGCTGCTCTATGCCCAGAAGTGAACTTTGTGCATTTCTGTGCCTTTCAACTGAGCCTGAGAGGGAGGAGAGGAGAAAAAACCGGACAAACTTCTCAGAGCGTTTGTTCAAGGACACACATACACACTCCTCTGCATCCTGCTTGCAGCAAGAGCAGAGGGAAGCAACTTTGTTTCTTTTTAGCCAGTTTTCAGCTCCTTTTCTCTGGGGGGAGATGGAGAGTTGAACTTTGTTTTCCTGGGACTTTGGGGGTTTTTTTCCCTTCTTCTCTTCTTGACTCTTTCAACATCAGAGCACATTGGGAGAATTTTCTCCCGAGGTGGGGGCCCTGAATGTGGGCCCATGAGCCAGCTGCAAGGAGGAGGAGAGAGACTACACCTACGGAAGTGTTGGGGTTCCTCCCCCCTGCCATGAGGTCATGGGAGAGGGGACCCTGGGGTAGAGGCATGGCCTGGGCACGGGGTCTCCCTGCTCCCTTCTCACATGTGCCCTAATCCTGTTCAGCACTGCTTATTTTGTGTTGCCCTGTGCGAGGAGGGCCCTGGTTGTGCTGTGATTGCTCAGTTCTTTGGCAGTGCCCCGCCCATGTGGCTGGAGAAGAAAGAGCTCTGAAACTTCTCTCAAGAATCGCTCCCTGTTTCTTTGCACGGGCCTCGCTGTCTATGGATGTTTCAGGAGACCCCACCGAAACACGGAAGGACTCTCAAATTATCCCAGCTTTCTCTGCACAGCGAGAGCTTTTAATATTTAGCATTGTTATCCTTTTCCTGTGTGTTTGTTAAAAAAATAGTTTTTATCTCTTTCACTTTCTTCCCAGGAAAGTTCTTTTTTCCAAAAACCTGGTGGGGGAGGGCTGGGTGTAACCTGCCTTCTATCAGAGGATATTTTCCTCCACATTTGTCCAAACCGGCACAGCCTGTCCTTTCCTGGGTCTCTGTTGCAGATGGAAGCTGCTGGTGCCATTGTCAGCTTGAAGCCCTCTTTTGATGCAAGCAGATGTTGCCAGGTGTGTTCAGCAGCTGTTGCTCAATGCTTATGCCAAGCTATTGTGTTCCTCATGGAACCAAGGAGCCATTGTGACACTGCAGGGGCTGATGGCATCAAGGAGGCAATTGTGACAGTACAGAACCTCCTAGAAACAAGGCTCCATTGTGACACCGTGGGGAATCATGGAATCAAGGAGCCCATTGTGACACGGCTGCATGGAACCAATGGTCCATGGTTACAATGCGGATTCAAGAAGAGCACGGTGACACCACGCAACATCATGGAACCATAGGTCCATTGTGACACAGCGGGGCCTCATGGAAACAAGGGGACCATTGTGGCAAAGCAGGGCCTAATGGAAGCATGGAGAGCATTGTGACACTAAGGAAACTCCTGGAACCAAGATGACCACTGGCACATAATGGAACCTCATGGAAGCAAGCCTCCACAATGACTTTGGAGGGCCTCAGGGACCACAGGACCCATTGTGACACAGCAGGACCTGGTGGAACCAAGGAGCCTTTGTGATACTCCAGATCCACATGGAAGCCAGGGTGCAGAGACACAGCGGGGCCTTGTTGGAACCAAAGACACCTCTGCAAAAAGCAGGCTAGCTCATAGAAGCAAGGAGTCCATTGTTACAACGTAAAAGCTATGGAAGCAAGGGACCATTGTGACACTGCGGGGCCTCATGGAACCAATTGTCCATGATGACAGTGCGGATCAAAGGAGACCATGGTGACACTGCGGAACCTGATGGAACCAAGGAGCCATTGTGACACAGTGGGGCCTCATGGAATCAAGGAGACCATTGTGACCCAGGTGTTGCATGTGAAGGCAAGGAGCCATTGTGACACTTTGGGCTTCTTCCCTTGAGCTCTGCAGCTGGCTGTCCCAGCCCAGCGCACCATGTGCCACCTGCTCTCCTCAGGGCTCTGCCTGCACACAGCCCCAGGAGAAGTTTTCCTGTTTGGAAGGAAAGAATGGAAAAGCCGGAGCAGGTTTCCTAAACAACAAACCCCACTCAGGAGCCACATGCTCAGTACAGGCTGCCTGGAACGATGTCCCCTTTCTACAAGGGTCAGTGTGAGCAGGAATGATCTCTGGGAGCAGAATTCTCGGAGTCTTTCCACTGAATTCTCTGTCCCTGTGTCTTGGGGTGACTTTATCATGTGTATCCCCTATTGCTGCTCTATGCCCAGAAGTGAACTTTGTGCATTTCTGTGCCTTTCAACTGAGCCTGAGAGGGGAGAGAGGAAAAAAAAAAAACGGACAAACTTCTCAGAGCGTTTGTTCAAGGACACACATACACACTCCTCTGCATCCTGCTTGCAGCAAGAGCGGTGGAAACAACCTTGTTTCTTTTTAGCCAGTTTTCAGCTCCTTTTCTCTGGAGGGAGATGGAGAGTTGAACTTTGTTTTCCTGGGACTTCGGGGGTTTTTTTCCCTTCTTCTCTTCTTGACTCTTTCAACATCAGAGCACATTGGGAGAATTTTCTACCCAGGTGGGAGCCCTGAATGTGGGCCCATGAGGCAGCTGCAAGGAGGAGGAGAGAGACTACACCTACGGAAGTGTTGGGGTTCCTCCCCCCTGCCATGAGGTCATGGGAAGAGGGGACCCTGGGGTAGAGGCATGGCCTGGGCACGGGGGGGTCTCCCTGCTCCCTGCTCACATGTGCCCTAATCCTGTTCAGCACTGCTTATTTTGTGTTGCCTTGTGCGAGGAGGGCCCTGCTTGTGCCGTGATTGCTCAGTTCTTTGGCAGTGCCCCGCCCATGTGGCTGGAGAAGAAAGAGCTCTGAAACTTCTCTCAAGAATCGCTCCCTGTTTCTTTGCACGGGCCTCGCTGTCTATGGATGTTTCAGGAGACCCCACCGAAACACGGAAGGACTCTCAAATTATCCCAGCTTTCTCTGCACAGCGAGAGGTTTTAATATTTAGCATTGTTATCCTTTTCCTGGGTGTTTGTTAAAAAAAGAGGTTTTCTCTCTTTCACTTTCTTCCCAGGAAAATTCTTTTTTCCCAAACCTGGTGGGGGATGGCTGGGTGTAACCTGCCTTCTATCAGAGGATATTTTCCTCCAAATTTGTCCAAACTGGCACAGCCTGTCCTTTCCTGGGTGTCTGTTGCAGATGGAAGCTGCTGGTGCCATTGTCAGCTTGAAGCCCTCTTTTGATGCAAGCAGATGTTGCCAGGTGTGTTCAGCAGCTGTTGCTCAATGCTTATGCCAAGCTATTGTGTTCCTCATGGAACCAAGGAGCCATTGTGACACTGCAGGGGCTGATGGCATCAAGGAGACAATTGTCACAGTACAGAACCTCCTAGAAACAAGGCTCCATTGTGACACCGTGGGGAATCATGGAATCAAGGAGCCCATTGTGACACTGCCAGGCCGCATGGAACCAATGGTCCATGGTTACACTGCGGATTCAAGAAGAGCACGGTGACACCACGCAACATCATGGAACCGTACGTCCATTGTGACACAGCAGGGCCTCATGGAAACAAGGGGACCATTGTGGCAAAGCAGGGCCTAAAGGAAGCATGGAGAGCATTGTGACACTAAGGAAACTCCTGGAACCAAGATGACCACTGGCACATAATGGAACCTCATGGAAGCAAGCCTTCACGATGACTTTGGAGGGCCTCAGGGACCACAGGACCCATTGTGACACAGCAGGACCTGGTGGAACCAAGGAGCCTTTGTGATACTCCACATCCACATGGAAGCCAGGGTGCACTGAGACACAGCGGGGCCTTGTTGGAACCAAAGACACCTCTGCAAAAAGCAGGCTAGCTCATAGAAGCAAGGAGTCCATTGTTACAACATCAAACCTATGGAAGCAAGGGACCATTGTGACACTGCGGGGCCTCATGGAACCAATTGTCCATGATGACAGTGCGGATCAAAGGAGACCATGGTGACACTGCGGAACCTGATGGAACCAAGGAGCCATTGTGACACAGTGGGGCCTCATGGAATCAAGGAGACCATTGTGACCCAGGTGTTGCATGTGAAGGCAAGGAGCCATTGTGACACTTTGGGCTTCTTCCCTTGAGCTCTGCAGCTGGCTGTCCCAGCCCAGCGCACCATGTGCCACCTGCTCTCCTCAGGGCTCTGCCTGCACACAGCCCCAGGAGAAGTTTTCCTGTTTGGAAGGAAAGAATGGAAAAGCCGGAGCAGGTTTCCTAAACAACAAACCCCACTCAGGAGCCACATGCTCAGTACAGGCTGCCTGGAACGATGTCCCCTTTCTACAAGGGTCAGTGTGAGCAGGAATGAATGATCTCTGGGAGCAGAATTCTCGGAGTCTTTCCACTGAATTCTCTGTCCCTGTGTCTTGGGGTGACTTTATCGTGTGTATCCCCTATTGCTGCTCTATGCCCAGAAGTGAACTTTGTGCATTTCTGTGCCTTTCAACTGAGCCTGAGAGGGGGGAGAGGAAAAAAAACCGGACAAACTTCTCAGAGCGTTTGTTCAAGGACACACATACACACTCCTCTGCATCCTGCTTGCAGCAAGAGCAGAGGGAAGCAACTTTGTTTCTTTTTAGCCAGTTTTCAGCTCCTTTTCTCTGGGGGGAGATGGAGAGTTGAACTTTGTTTTCCTGGGACTTTGGGGGTTTTTTTCCCTTCTTCTCTTCTTGACTCTTTCAACATCAGAGCACATTGGGAGAATTTTCTCCCGAGGTGGGGGCCCTGAATGTGGGCCCATGAGCCAGCTGCAAGGAGGAGGAGAGAGACTGCACCTACGGAAGTGTTGGGGTTCCTCCCCCCTGCCATGAGGTCATGGGAGAGGGGACCCTGGGGTAGAGGCATGGCCTGGGCACGGGGTCTCCCTGCTCCCTTCTCACATGTGCCCTAATCCTGTTCAGCACTGCTTATTTTGTGTTGCCCTGTGCGAGGAGGGCCCTGGTTGTGCTGTGATTGCTCAGTTCTTTGGCAGTGCCCCGCCCATGTGGCTGGAGAAGAAAGAGCTCTGAAACTTCTCTCAAGAATCGCTCCCTGTTTCTTTGCACGGGCCTCGCTGTCTATGGATGTTTCAGGAGACCCCACCGAAACACGGAAGGACTCTCAAATTATCCCAGCTTTCTCTGCACAGCGAGAGCTTTTAATATTTAGCATTGTTATCCTTTTCCTGTGTGTTTGTTAAAAAAAGAGGTTTTCTCTCTTTCACTTTCTTCCCAGGAAAATTCTTTTTTCCCAAACCTGGTGGGGGATGGCTGGGTGTAACCTGCCTTCTATCAGAGGATATTTTCCTCCACATTTGTCCAAACCGGCACAGCCTGTCCTTTCCTGGGTCTCTGTTGCAGATGGAAGCTGCTGGTGCCATTGTCAGCTTGAAGCCCTCTTTTGATGCAAGCAGATGTTGCCAGGTGTGTTCAGCAGCTGTTGCTCAATGCTTATGCCAAGCTATTGTGTTCCTCATGGAACCAAGGAGCCATTGTGACACTGCAGGGGCTGATGGCATCAAGGAGACAATTGTGACAGTACAGAACCTCCTAGAAACAAGGCTCCATTGTGACACCATGGGGAATCATGGAATCAAGGAGCCCATTGTGACACAGCCAGGCCGCATGGAACCAATGGTCCATGGTTACACTGCGGATTCAAGAAGAGCACGGTGACACCACGCAACATCATGGAACCATAGGTCCATTGTGACACAGCGGGGCCTCATGGAAACAAGGGGACCATTGTGCCAAAGCAGGGCCTAATGGAAGCATGGAGAGCATTGTGACACTAAGGAAACTCCTGGAACCAAGATGACCACTGGCACATAATGGAACCTCATGGAAGCAAGCCTCCACGATGGTTTTGGAGGGCCTCAGGGACCACAGGACCCATTGTGACACAGCAGGACCTGGTGGAACCAAGGAGCCTTTGTGATACTCCAGATCCGCATGGAAGCCAGGGTGCACTGAGACACAGCGGGGCCTTGTTGGAACCAAAGACACCTCTGCAAAAAGCAGGCTAGCTCATAGAAGCAAGGAGTCCATTGTTACAACGTAAAAGCTATGGAAGCAAGGGACCATTGTGACACTGCGGGGCCTCATGGAACCAATTGTCCATGATGACAGTGCGGATCAAAGGAGACCATGGTGACACTGCGGAACCTGATGGAACCAAGGAGCCATTGTGACACAGTGGGGCCTCATGGAATCAAGGAGACCATTGTGACCCAGGTGTTGCATGTGAAGGCAAGGAGCCATTGTGACACTTTGGGCTTCTTCCCTTGAGCTCTGCAGCTGGCTGTCCCAGCCCAGCGCACCATGTGCCACCTGCTCTCCTCAGGGCTCTGCCTGCACACAGCCCCAGGAGAAGTTTTCCTGTTTGGAAGGAAAGAATGGAAAAGCCGGAGCAGGTTTCCTAAACAACAAACCCCACTCAGGAGCCACATGCTCAGTACAGGCTGCCTGGAACGATGTCCCCTTTCTACAAGGGTCAGTGTGAGCAGGAATGATCTCTGGGAGCAGAATTCTCGGAGTCTTTCCACTGAATTCTCTGTCCCTGTGTCTTGGGGTGACTTTATCATGTGTATCCCCTATTGCTGCTCTATGCCCAGAAGTGAACTTTGTGCATTTCTGTGCCTTTCAACTGAGCCTGAGAGGGGAGAGAGGAAAAAAAAAAAACGGACAAACTTCTCAGAGCGTTTGTTCAAGGACACACATACACACTCCTCTGCATCCTGCTTGCAGCAAGAGCGGTGGAAACAACCTTGTTTCTTTTTAGCCAGTTTTCAGCTCCTTTTCTCTGGAGGGAGATGGAGAGTTGAACTTTGTTTTCCTGGGACTTCGGGGGTTTTTTTCCCTTCTTCTCTTCTTGACTCTTTCAACATCAGAGCACATTGGGAGAATTTTCTACCCAGGTGGGAGCCCTGAATGTGGGCCCATGAGGCAGCTGCAAGGAGGAGGAGAGAGACTACACCTACGGAAGTGTTGGGGTTCCTCCCCCCTGCCATGAGGTCATGGGAAGAGGGGACCCTGGGGTAGAGGCATGGCCTGGGCACGGGGGGTCTCCCTGCTCCCTGCTCACATGTGCCCTAATCCTGTTCAGCACTGCTTATTTTGTGTTGCCTTGTGCGAGGAGGGCCCTGCTTGTGCCGTGATTGCTCAGTTCTTTGGCAGTGCCCCGCCCATGTGGCTGGAGAAGAAAGAGCTCTGAAACTTCTCTCAAGAATCGCTCCCTGTTTCTTTGCACGGGCCTCGCTGTCTATGGATGTTTCAGGAGACCCCACCGAAACACGGAAGGACTCTCAAATTATCCCAGCTTTCTCTGCACAGCGAGAGGTTTTAATATTTAGCATTGTTATCCTTTTCCTGGGTGTTTGTTAAAAAAAGAGGTTTTCTCTCTTTCACTTTCTTCCCAGGAAAATTCTTTTTTCCCAAACCTGGTGGGGGATGGCTGGGTGTAACCTGCCTTCTATCAGAGGATATTTTCCTCCAAATTTGTCCAAACTGGCACAGCCTGTCCTTTCCTGGGTGTCTGTTGCAGATGGAAGCTGCTGGTGCCATTGTCAGCTTGAAGCCCTCTTTTGATGCAAGCAGATGTTGCCAGGTGTGTTCAGCAGCTGTTGCTCAATGCTTATGCCAAGCTATTGTGTTCCTCATGGAACCAAGGAGCCATTGTGACACTGCAGGGGCTGATGGCATCAAGGAGACAATTGTCACAGTACAGAACCTCCTAGAAACAAGGCTCCATTGTGACACCGTGGGGAATCATGGAATCAAGGAGCCCATTGTGACACTGCCAGGCCGCATGGAACCAATGGTCCATGGTTACACTGCGGATTCAAGAAGAGCACGGTGACACCACGCAACATCATGGAACCGTACGTCCATTGTGACACAGCAGGGCCTCATGGAAACAAGGGGACCATTGTGGCAAAGCAGGGCCTAAAGGAAGCATGGAGAGCATTGTGACCCAGGTGTTGCATGTGAAGGCAAGGAGCCATTGTGACACTTTGGGCTTCTTCCCTTGAGCTCTGCAGCTGGCTGTCCCAGCCCAGCGCACCATGTGCCACCTGCTCTCCTCAGGGCTCTGCCTGCACACAGCCCCAGGAGAAGTTTTCCTGTTTGGAAGGAAAGAATGGAAAAGCCGGAGCAGGTTTCCTAAACAACAAACCCCACTCAGGAGCCACATGCTCAGTACAGGCTGCCTGGAACGATGTCCCCTTTCTACAAGGGTCAGTGTGAGCAGGAATGAATGATCTCTGGGAGCAGAATTCTCGGAGTCTTTCCACTGAATTCTCTGTCCCTGTGTCTTGGGGTGACTTTATCGTGTGTATCCCCTATTGCTGCTCTATGCCCAGAAGTGAACTTTGTGCATTTCTGTGCCTTTCAACTGAGCCTGAGAGGGGGGAGAGGAAAAAAAACCGGACAAACTTCTCAGAGCGTTTGTTCAAGGACACACATACACACTCCTCTGCATCCTGCTTGCAGCAAGAGCAGAGGGAAGCAACTTTGTTTCTTTTTAGCCAGTTTTCAGCTCCTTTTCTCTGGGGGGAGATGGAGAGTTGAACTTTGTTTTCCTGGGACTTTGGGGGTTTTTTTCCCTTCTTCTCTTCTTGACTCTTTCAACATCAGAGCACATTGGGAGAATTTTCTCCCGAGGTGGGGGCCCTGAATGTGGGCCCATGAGCCAGCTGCAAGGAGGAGGAGAGAGACTGCACCTACGGAAGTGTTGGGGTTCCTCCCCCCTGCCATGAGGTCATGGGAGAGGGGACCCTGGGGTAGAGGCATGGCCTGGGCACGGGGTCTCCCTGCTCCCTTCTCACATGTGCCCTAATCCTGTTCAGCACTGCTTATTTTGTGTTGCCCTGTGCGAGGAGGGCCCTGGTTGTGCTGTGATTGCTCAGTTCTTTGGCAGTGCCCCGCCCATGTGGCTGGAGAAGAAAGAGCTCTGAAACTTCTCTCAAGAATCGCTCCCTGTTTCTTTGCACGGGCCTCGCTGTCTATGGATGTTTCAGGAGACCCCACCGAAACACGGAAGGACTCTCAAATTATCCCAGCTTTCTCTGCACAGCGAGAGCTTTTAATATTTAGCATTGTTATCCTTTTCCTGTGTGTTTGTTAAAAAAATAGTTTTTATCTCTTTCACTTTCTTCCCAGGAAAGTTCTTTTTTCCAAAAACCTGGTGGGGGAGGGCTGGGTGTAACCTGCCTTCTATCAGAGGATATTTTCCTCCACATTTGTCCAAACCGGCACAGCCTGTCCTTTCCTGGGTCTCTGTTGCAGATGGAAGCTGCTGGTGCCATTGTCAGCTTGAAGCCCTCTTTTGATGCAAGCAGATGTTGCCAGGTGTGTTCAGCAGCTGTTGCTCAATGCTTATGCCAAGCTATTGTGTTCCTCATGGAACCAAGGAGCCATTGTGACACTGCAGGGGCTGATGGCATCAAGGAGGCAATTGTGACAGTACAGAACCTCCTAGAAACAAGGCTCCATTGTGACACCGTGGGGAATCATGGAATCAAGGAGCCCATTGTGACACGGCTGCATGGAACCAATGGTCCATGGTTACACTGCGGATTCAAGAAGAGCACGGTGACACCACGCAACATCATGGAACCATAGGTCCATTGTGACACAGCGGGGCCTCATGGAAACAAGGGGACCATTGTGGCAAAGCAGGGCCTAATGGAAGCATGGAGAGCATTGTGACACTAAGGAAACTCCTGGAACCAAGATGACCACTGGCACATAATGGAACCTCATGGAAGCAAGCCTCCACAATGACTTTGGAGGGCCTCAGGGACCACAGGACCCATTGTGACACAGCAGGACCTGGTGGAACCAAGGAGCCTTTGTGATACTCCAGATCCACATGGAAGCCAGGGTGCAGAGACACAGCGGGGCCTTGTTGGAACCAAAGACACCTCTGCAAAAAGCAGGCTAGCTCATAGAAGCAAGGAGTCCATTGTTACAACGTAAAAGCTATGGAAGCAAGGGACCATTGTGACACTGCGGGGCCTCATGGAACCAATTGTCCATGATGACAGTGCGGATCAAAGGAGACCATGGTGACACTGCGGAACCTGATGGAACCAAGGAGCCATTGTGACACAGTGGGGCCTCATGGAATCAAGGAGACCATTGTGACCCAGGTGTTGCATGTGAAGGCAAGGAGCCATTGTGACACTTTGGGCTTCTTCCCTTGAGCTCTGCAGCTGGCTGTCCCAGCCCAGCGCACCATGTGCCACCTGCTCTCCTCAGGGCTCTGCCTGCACACAGCCCCAGGAGAAGTTTTCCTGTTTGGAAGGAAAGAATGGAAAAGCCGGAGCAGGTTTCCTAAACAACAAACCCCACTCAGGAGCCACATGCTCAGTACAGGCTGCCTGGAACGATGTCCCCTTTCTACAAGGGTCAGTGTGAGCAGGAATGAATGATCTCTGGGAGCAGAATTCTCGGAGTCTTTCCACTGAATTCTCTGTCCCTGTGTCTTGGGGTGACTTTATCATGTGTATCCCCTATTGCTGCTCTATGCCCAGAAGTGAACTTTGTGCATTTCTGTGCCTTTCAACTGAGCCTGAGAGGGGAGAGAGGAAAAAAAAAAAACGGACAAACTTCTCAGAGCGTTTGTTCAAGGACACACATACACACTCCTCTGCATCCTGCTTGCAGCAAGAGCGGTGGAAACAACCTTGTTTCTTTTTAGCCAGTTTTCAGCTCCTTTTCTCTGGAGGGAGATGGAGAGTTGAACTTTGTTTTCCTGGGACTTCGGGGGTTTTTTTCCCTTCTTCTCTTCTTGACTCTTTCAACATCAGAGCACATTGGGAGAATTTTCTACCCAGGTGGGAGCCCTGAATGTGGGCCCATGAGGCAGCTGCAAGGAGGAGGAGAGAGACTACACCTACGGAAGTGTTGGGGTTCCTCCCCCCTGCCATGAGGTCATGGGAAGAGGGGACCCTGGGGTAGAGGCATGGCCTGGGCACGGGGGGTCTCCCTGCTCCCTGCTCACATGTGCCCTAATCCTGTTCAGCACTGCTTATTTTGTGTTGCCTTGTGCGAGGAGGGCCCTGCTTGTGCCGTGATTGCTCAGTTCTTTGGCAGTGCCCCGCCCATGTGGCTGGAGAAGAAAGAGCTCTGAAACTTCTCTCAAGAATCGCTCCCTGTTTCTTTGCACGGGCCTCGCTGTCTATGGATGTTTCAGGAGACCCCACCGAAACACGGAAGGACTCTCAAATTATCCCAGCTTTCTCTGCACAGCGAGAGGTTTTAATATTTAGCATTGTTATCCTTTTCCTGGGTGTTTGTTAAAAAAAGAGGTTTTCTCTCTTTCACTTTCTTCCCAGGAAAATTCTTTTTTCCCAAACCTGGTGGGGGATGGCTGGGTGTAACCTGCCTTCTATCAGAGGATATTTTCCTCCAAATTTGTCCAAACTGGCACAGCCTGTCCTTTCCTGGGTCTCTGTTGCAGATGGAAGCTGCTGGTGCCATTGTCAGCTTGAAGCCCTCTTTTGATGCAAGCAGATGTTGCCAGGTGTGTTCAGCAGCTGTTGCTCAATGCTTATGCCAAGCTATTGTGTTCCTCATGGAACCAAGGAGCCATTGTGACACTGCAGGGGCTGATGGCATCAAGGAGACAATTGTCACAGTACAGAACCTCCTAGAAACAAGGCTCCATTGTGACACCGTGGGGAATCATGGAATCAAGGAGCCCATTGTGACACTGCCAGGCCGCATGGAACCAATGGTCCATGGTTACACTGCGGATTCAAGAAGAGCACGGTGACACCACGCAACATCATGGAACCGTACGTCCATTGTGACACAGCAGGGCCTCATGGAAACAAGGGGACCATTGTGGCAAAGCAGGGCCTAAAGGAAGCATGGAGAGCATTGTGACACTAAGGAAACTCCTGGAACCAAGATGACCACTGGCACATAATGGAACCTCATGGAAGCAAGCCTTCACGATGACTTTGGAGGGCCTCAGGGACCACAGGACCCATTGTGACACAGCAGGACCTGGTGGAACCAAGGAGCCTTTGTGATACTCCACATCCACATGGAAGCCAGGGTGCACTGAGACACAGCGGGGCCTTGTTGGAACCAAAGACACCTCTGCAAAAAGCAGGCTAGCTCATAGAAGCAAGGAGTCCATTGTTACAACATCAAACCTATGGAAGCAAGGGACCATTGTGACACTGCGGGGCCTCATGGAACCAATTGTCCATGATGACAGTGCGGATCAAAGGAGACCATGGTGACACTGCGGAACCTGATGGAACCAAGGAGCCATTGTGACACAGTGGGGCCTCATGGAATCAAGGAGACCATTGTGACCCAGGTGTTGCATGTGAAGGCAAGGAGCCATTGTGACACTTTGGGCTTCTTCCCTTGAGCTCTGCAGCTGGCTGTCCCAGCCCAGCGCACCATGTGCCACCTGCTCTCCTCAGGGCTCTGCCTGCACACAGCCCCAGGAGAAGTTTTCCTGTTTGGAAGGAAAGAATGGAAAAGCCGGAGCAGGTTTCCTAAACAACAAACCCCACTCAGGAGCCACATGCTCAGTACAGGCTGCCTGGAACGATGTCCCCTTTCTACAAGGGTCAGTGTGAGCAGGAATGAATGATCTCTGGGAGCAGAATTCTCGGAGTCTTTCCACTGAATTCTCTGTCCCTGTGTCTTGGGGTGACTTTATCGTGTGTATCCCCTATTGCTGCTCTATGCCCAGAAGTGAACTTTGTGCATTTCTGTGCCTTTCAACTGAGCCTGAGAGGGGGGAGAGGAAAAAAAACCGGACAAACTTCTCAGAGCGTTTGTTCAAGGACACACATACACACTCCTCTGCATCCTGCTTGCAGCAAGAGCAGAGGGAAGCAACTTTGTTTCTTTTTAGCCAGTTTTCAGCTCCTTTTCTCTGGGGGGAGATGGAGAGTTGAACTTTGTTTTCCTGGGACTTTGGGGGTTTTTTTCCCTTCTTCTCTTCTTGACTCTTTCAACATCAGAGCACATTGGGAGAATTTTCTCCCGAGGTGGGGGCCCTGAATGTGGGCCCATGAGCCAGCTGCAAGGAGGAGGAGAGAGACTGCACCTACGGAAGTGTTGGGGTTCCTCCCCCCTGCCATGAGGTCATGGGAGAGGGGACCCTGGGGTAGAGGCATGGCCTGGGCACGGGGTCTCCCTGCTCCCTTCTCACATGTGCCCTAATCCTGTTCAGCACTGCTTATTTTGTGTTGCCCTGTGCGAGGAGGGCCCTGGTTGTGCTGTGATTGCTCAGTTCTTTGGCAGTGCCCCGCCCATGTGGCTGGAGAAGAAAGAGCTCTGAAACTTCTCTCAAGAATCGCTCCCTGTTTCTTTGCACGGGCCTCGCTGTCTATGGATGTTTCAGGAGACCCCACCGAAACACGGAAGGACTCTCAAATTATCCCAGCTTTCTCTGCACAGCGAGAGCTTTTAATATTTAGCATTGTTATCCTTTTCCTGTGTGTTTGTTAAAAAAATAGTTTTTATCTCTTTCACTTTCTTCCCAGGAAAGTTCTTTTTTCCAAAAACCTGGTGGGGGAGGGCTGGGTGTAACCTGCCTTCTATCAGAGGATATTTTCCTCCACATTTGTCCAAACCGGCACAGCCTGTCCTTTCCTGGGTCTCTGTTGCAGATGGAAGCTGCTGGTGCCATTGTCAGCTTGAAGCCCTCTTTTGATGCAAGCAGATGTTGCCAGGTGTGTTCAGCAGCTGTTGCTCAATGCTTATGCCAAGCTATTGTGTTCCTCATGGAACCAAGGAGCCATTGTGACACTGCAGGGGCTGATGGCATCAAGGAGGCAATTGTGACAGTACAGAACCTCCTAGAAACAAGGCTCCATTGTGACACCGTGGGGAATCATGGAATCAAGGAGCCCATTGTGACACGGCTGCATGGAACCAATGGTCCATGGTTACACTGCGGATTCAAGAAGAGCACGGTGACACCACGCAACATCATGGAACCATAGGTCCATTGTGACACAGCGGGGCCTCATGGAAACAAGGGGACCATTGTGGCAAAGCAGGGCCTAAAGGAAGCATGGAGAGCATTGTGACACTAAGGAAACTCCTGGAACCAAGATGACCACTGGCACATAATGGAACCTCATGGAAGCAAGCCTCCACAATGACTTTGGAGGGCCTCAGGGACCACAGGACCCATTGTGACACAGCAGGACCTGGTGGAACCAAGGAGCCTTTGTGATACTCCAGATCCACATGGAAGCCAGGGTGCAGAGACACAGCGGGGCCTTGTTGGAACCAAAGACACCTCTGCAAAAAGCAGGCTAGCTCATAGAAGCAAGGAGTCCATTGTTACAACGTAAAAGCTATGGAAGCAAGGGACCATTGTGACACTGCGGGGCCTCATGGAACCAATTGTCCATGATGACAGTGCGGATCAAAGGAGACCATGGTGACACTGCGGAACCTGATGGAACCAAGGAGCCATTGTGACACAGTGGGGCCTCATGGAATCAAGGAGACCATTGTGACCCAGGTGTTGCATGTGAAGGCAAGGAGCCATTGTGACACTTTGGGCTTCTTCCCTTGAGCTCTGCAGCTGGCTGTCCCAGCCCAGCGCACCATGTGCCACCTGCTCTCCTCAGGGCTCTGCCTGCACACAGCCCCAGGAGAAGTTTTCCTGTTTGCAAGGAAAGAATGGAAAAGCCGGAGCAGGTTTCCTAAACAACAAACCCCACTCAGGAGCCACATGCTCAGTACAGGCTGCCTGGAACGATGTCCCCTTTCTACAAGGGTCAGTGTGAGCAGGAATGATCTCTGGGAGCAGAATTCTCGGAGTCTTTCCACTGAATTCTCTGTCCCTGTGTCTTGGGGTGACTTTATCATGTGTATCCCCTATTGCTGCTCTATGCCCAGAAGTGAACTTTGTGCATTTCTGTGCCTTTCAACTGAGCCTGAGAGGGGAGAGAGGAAAAAAAAAAAAACGGACAAACTTCTCAGAGCGTTTGTTCAAGGACACACATACACACTCCTCTGCATCCTGCTTGCAGCAAGAGCGGTGGAAACAACCTTGTTTCTTTTTAGCCAGTTTTCAGCTCCTTTTCTCTGGGGGGAGATGGAGAGTTGAACTTTGTTTTCCTGGGACTTCGGGGGTTTTTTTCCCTTCTTCTCTTCTTGACTCTTTCAACATCAGAGCACATTGGGAGAATTTTCTACCCAGGTGGGAGCCCTGAATGTGGGCCCATGAGGCAGCTGCAAGGAGGAGGAGAGAGACTACACCTACGGAAGTGTTGGGGTTCCTCCCCCCTGCCATGAGGTCATGGGAGAGGGGACCCTGGGGTAGAGGCATGGCCTGGGCACGGGGGGTCTCCCTGCTCCCTGCTCACATGTGCCCTAATCCTGTTCAGCACTGCTTATTTTGTGTTGCCTTGTGCGAGGAGGGCCCTGCTTGTGCCGTGATTGCTCAGTTCTTTGGCAGTGCCCCGCCCATGTGGCTGGAGAAGAAAGAGCTCTGAAACTTCTCTCAAGAATCGCTCCCTGTTTCTTTGCACGGGCCTCGCTGTCTATGGATGTTTCAGGAGACCCCACCGAAACACGGAAGGACTCTCAAATTATCCCAGCTTTCTCTGCACAGCGAGAGGTTTTAATATTTAGCATTGTTATCCTTTTCCTGTGTGTTTGTTAAAAAAAGAGGTTTTCTCTCTTTCACTTTCTTCCCAGGAAAATTCTTTTTTCCCAAACCTGGTGGGGGATGGCTGGGTGTAACCTGCCTTCTATCAGAGGATATTTTCCTCCAAATTTGTCCAAACTGGCACAGCCTGTCCTTTCCTGGGTGTCTGTTGCAGATGGAAGCTGCTGGTGCCATTGTCAGCTTGAAGCCCTCTTTTGATGCAAGCAGATGTTGCCAGGTGTGTTCAGCAGCTGTTGCTCAATGCTTATGCCAAGCTATTGTGTTCCTCATGGAACCAAGGAGCCATTGTGACACTGCAGGGGCTGATGGCATCAAGGAGACAATTGTCACAGTACAGAACCTCCTAGAAACAAGGCTCCATTGTGACACCGTGGGGAATCATGGAATCAAGGAGCCCATTGTGACACTGCCAGGCCGCATGGAACCAATGGTCCATGGTTACACTGCGGATTCAAGAAGAGCACGGTGACACCACGCAACATCATGGAACCGTACGTCCATTGTGACACAGCGGGGCCTCATGGAAACAAGGGGACCATTGTGGCAAAGCAGGGCCTAAAGGAAGCATGGAGAGCATTGTGACACTAAGGAAACTCCTGGAACCAAGATGACCACTGGCACATAATGGAACCTCATGGAAGCAAGCCTTCACGATGACTTTGGAGGGCCTCAGGGACCACAGGACCCATTGTGACACAGCAGGACCTGGTGGAACCAAGGAGCCTTTGTGATACTCCAGATCCACATGGAAGCCAGGGTGCAGAGACACAGCGGGGCCTTGTTGGAACCAAAGACACCTCTGCAAAAAGCAGGCTAGCTCATAGAAGCAAGGAGTCCATTGTTACAACATCAAACCTATGGAAGCAAGGGACCATTGTGACACTGCGGGGCCTCATGGAACTAATTGTCCATTATGACAATGCGGATCAAAGGAGACCATGGTGACACTGCGGAACCTAATGGAACCAAGGAGCCAGTGTGACACAGTGGGGCCTCATGGAATCAAGGAGACCATTGTGACCCAGGTGTTGCATGTGAAGGCAAGGAGCCATTGTGACACTTTGGGCTTCTTCCCTTGAGCTCTGCAGCTGGCTGTCCCAGCCCAGCGCACCATGTGCCACCTGCTCTCCTCAGGGCTCTGCCTGCACACAGCCCCAGGAGAAGTTTTCCTGTTTGGAAGGAAAGAATGGAAAAGCCGGAGCAGGTTTCCTAAACAACAAACCCCACTCAGGAGCCACATGCTCAGTACAGGCTGCCTGGAACGATGTCCCCTTTCTACAAGGGTCAGTGTGAGCAGGAATGAATGATCTCTGGGAGCAGAATTCTCGGAGTCTTTCCACTGAATTCTCTGTCCCTGTGTCTTGGGGTGACTTTATCATGTGTATCCCCTATTGCTGCTCTATGCCCAGAAGTGAACTTTGTGCATTTCTGTGCCTTTCAACTGAGCCTGAGAGGGAGGAGAGGAGAAAAAACCGGACAAACTTCTCAGAGCGTTTGTTCAAGGACACACATACACACTCCTCTGCATCCTGCTTGCAGCAAGAGCAGAGGGAAGCAACTTTGTTTCTTTTTAGCCAGTTTTCAGCTCCTTTTCTCTGGGGGGAGATGGAGAGTTGAACTTTGTTTTCCTGGGACTTTGGGGGTTTTTTTCCCTTCTTCTCTTCTTGACTCTTTCAACATCAGAGCACATTGGGAGAATTTTCTCCCGAGGTGGGGGCCCTGAATGTGGGCCCATGAGCCAGCTGCAAGGAGGAGGAGAGAGACTACACCTACGGAAGTGTTGGGGTTCCTCCCCCCTGCCATGAGGTCATGGGAGAGGGGACCCTGGGGTAGAGGCATGGCCTGGGCACGGGGTCTCCCTGCTCCCTGCTCACATGTGCCCTAATCCTGTTCAGCACTGCTTATTTTGTGTTGCCCTGTGCGAGGAGGGCCCTGGTTGTGCTGTGATTGCTCAGTTCTTTGGCAGTGCCCCGCCCATGTGGCTGGAGAAGAAAGAGCTCTGAAACTTCTCTCAAGAATCGCTCCCTGTTTCTTTGCACGGGCCTCGCTGTCTATGGATGTTTCAGGAGACCCCACCGAAACACGGAAGGACTCTCAAATTATCCCAGCTTTCTCTGCACAGCGAGAGCTTTTAATATTTAGCATTGTTATCCTTTTCCTGTGTGTTTGTTAAAAAAATAGTTTTTATCTCTTTCACTTTCTTCCCAGGAAAGTTCTTTTTTCCAAAAACCTGGTGGGGGAGGGCTGGGTGTAACCTGCCTTCTATCAGAGGATATTTTCCTCCACATTTGTCCAAACCGGCACAGCCTGTCCTTTCCTGGGTCTCTGTTGCAGATGGAAGCTGCTGGTGCCATTGTCAGCTTGAAGCCCTCTTTTGATGCAAGCAGATGTTGCCAGGTGTGTTCAGCAGCTGTTGCTCAATGCTTATGCCAAGCTATTGTGTTCCTCATGGAACCAAGGAGCCATTGTGACACTGCAGGGGCTGATGGCATCAAGGAGGCAATTGTGACAGTACAGAACCTCCTAGAAACAAGGCTCCATTGTGACACCGTGGGGAATCATGGAATCAAGGAGCCCATTGTGACACTGCCAGGCCGCATGGAACCAATGGTCCATGGTTACACTGCGGATTCAAGAAGAGCACGGTGACACCACGCAACATCATGGAACCGTACGTCCATTGTGACACAGCAGGGCCTCATGGAAACAAGGGGACCATTGTGGCAAAGCAGGGCCTAAAGGAAGCATGGAGAGCATTGTGACACTAAGGAAACTCCTGGAACCAAGATGACCACTGGCACATAATGGAACCTCATGGAAGCAAGCCTTCACGATGACTTTGGAGGGCCTCAGGGACCACAGGACCCATTGTGACACAGCAGGACCTGGTGGAACCAAGGAGCCTTTGTGATACTCCAGATCCACATGGAAGCCAGGGTGCACTGAGACACAGCGGGGCCTTGTTGGAACCAAAGACACCTCTGCAAAAAGCAGGCTAGCTCATAGAAGCAAGGAGTCCATTGTTACAACATCAAACCTATGGAAGCAAGGGACCATTGTGACACTGCGGGGCCTCATGGAACCAATTGTCCATGATGACAGTGCGGATCAAAGGAGACCATGGTGACACTGCGGAACCTGATGGAACCAAGGAGCCATTGTGACACAGTGGGGCCTCATGGAATCAAGGAGACCATTGTGACCCAGGTGTTGCATGTGAAGGCAAGGAGCCATTGTGACACTTTGGGCTTCTTCCCTTGAGCTCTGCAGCTGGCTGTCCCAGCCCAGCGCACCATGTGCCACCTGCTCTCCTCAGGGCTCTGCCTGCACACAGCCCCAGGAGAAGTTTTCCTGTTTGGAAGGAAAGAATGGAAAAGCCGGAGCAGGTTTCCTAAACAACAAACCCCACTCAGGAGCCACATGCTCAGTACAGGCTGCCTGGAACGATGTCCCCTTTCTACAAGGGTCAGTGTGAGCAGGAATGAATGATCTCTGGGAGCAGAATTCTCGGAGTCTTTCCACTGAATTCTCTGTCCCTGTGTCTTGGGGTGACTTTATCGTATGTATCCCCTATTGCTGCTCTATGCCCAGAAGTGAACTTTGTGCATTTCTGTGCCTTTCAACTGAGCCTGAGAGGGGGGAGAGGAAAAAAAACCGGACAAACTTCTCAGAGCGTTTGTTCAAGGACACACATACACACTCCTCTGCATCCTGCTTGCAGCAAGAGCAGAGGGAAGCAACTTTGTTTCTTTTTAGCCAGTTTTCAGCTCCTTTTCTCTGGGGGGAGATGGAGAGTTGAACTTTGTTTTCCTGGGACTTTGGGGGTTTTTTTCCCTTCTTCTCTTCTTGACTCTTTCAACATCAGAGCACATTGGGAGAATTTTCTCCCGAGGTGGGGGCCCTGAATGTGGGCCCATGAGCCAGCTGCAAGGAGGAGGAGAGAGACTACACCTACGGAAGTGTTGGGGTTCCTCCCCCCTGCCATGAGGTCATGGGAGAGGGGACCCTGGGGTAGAGGCATGGCCTGGGCACGGGGTCTCCCTGCTCCCTTCTCACATGTGCCCTAATCCTGTTCAGCACTGCTTATTTTGTGTTGCCCTGTGCGAGGAGGGCCCTGGTTGTGCTGTGATTGCTCAGTTCTTTGGCAGTGCCCCGCCCATGTGGCTGGAGAAGAAAGAGCTCTGAAACTTCTCTCAAGAATCGCTCCCTGTTTCTTTGCACGGGCCTCGCTGTCTATGGATGTTTCAGGAGACCCCACCGAAACACGGAAGGACTCTCAAATTATCCCAGCTTTCTCTGCACAGCGAGAGCTTTTAATATTTAGCATTGTTATCCTTTTCCTGTGTGTTTGTTAAAAAAATAGTTTTTATCTCTTTCACTTTCTTCCCAGGAAAGTTCTTTTTTCCAAAAACCTGGTGGGGGAGGGCTGGGTGTAACCTGCCTTCTATCAGAGGATATTTTCCTCCACATTTGTCCAAACCGGCACAGCCTGTCCTTTCCTGGGTCTCTGTTGCAGATGGAAGCTGCTGGTGCCATTGTCAGCTTGAAGCCCTCTTTTGATGCAAGCAGATGTTGCCAGGTGTGTTCAGCAGCTGTTGCTCAATGCTTATGCCAAGCTATTGTGTTCCTCATGGAACCAAGGAGCCATTGTGACACTGCAGGGGCTGATGGCATCAAGGAGGCAATTGTGACAGTACAGAACCTCCTAGAAACAAGGCTCCATTGTGACACCGTGGGGAATCATGGAATCAAGGAGCCCATTGTGACACTGCCAGGCCGCATGGAACCAATGGTCCATGGTTACACTGCGGATTCAAGAAGAGCACGGTGACACCACGCAACATCACGGAACCGTACGTCCATTGTGACACAGCAGGGCCTCATGGAAACAAGGGGACCATTGTGGCAAAGCAGGGCCTAAAGGAAGCATGGAGAGCATTGTGACACTAAGGAAACTCCTGGAACCAAGATGACCACTGGCACATAATGGAACCTCATGGAAGCAAGCCTTCACGATGACTTTGGAGGGCCTCAGGGACCACAGGACCCATTGTGACACAGCAGGACCTGGTGGAACCAAGGAGCCTTTGTGATACTCCACATCCACATGGAAGCCAGGGTGCACTGAGACACAGCGGGGCCTTGTTGGAACCAAAGACACCTCTGCAAAAAGCAGGCTAGCTCATAGAAGCAAGGAGTCCATTGTTACAACATCAAACCTATGGAAGCAAGGGACCATTGTGACACTGCGGGGCCTCATGGAACCAATTGTCCATGATGACAGTGCGGATCAAAGGAGACCATGGTGACACTGCGGAACCTGATGGAACCAAGGAGCCATTGTGACACAGTGGGGCCTCATGGAATCAAGGAGACCATTGTGACCCAGGTGTTGCATGTGAAGGCAAGGAGCCATTGTGACACTTTGGGCTTCTTCCCTTGAGCTCTGCAGCTGGCTGTCCCAGCCCAGCGCACCATGTGCCACCTGCTCTCCTCAGGGCTCTGCCTGCACACAGCCCCAGGAGAAGTTTTCCTGTTTGGAAGGAAAGAATGGAAAAGCCGGAGCAGGTTTCCTAAACAACAAACCCCACTCAGGAGCCACATGCTCAGTACAGGCTGCCTGGAACGATGTCCCCTTTCTACAAGGGTCAGTGTGAGCAGGAATGAATGATCTCTGGGAGCAGAATTCTCGGAGTCTTTCCACTGAATTCTCTGTCCCTGTGTCTTGGGGTGACTTTATCGTGTGTATCCCCTATTGCTGCTCTATGCCCAGAAGTGAACTTTGTGCATTTCTGTGCCTTTCAACTGAGCCTGAGAGGGGGGAGAGGAAAAAAAACCGGACAAACTTCTCAGAGCGTTTGTTCAAGGACACACATACACACTCCTCTGCATCCTGCTTGCAGCAAGAGCAGAGGGAAGCAACTTTGTTTCTTTTTAGCCAGTTTTCAGCTCCTTTTCTCTGGGGGGAGATGGAGAGTTGAACTTTGTTTTCCTGGGACTTTGGGGGTTTTTTTCCCTTCTTCTCTTCTTGACTCTTTCAACATCAGAGCACATTGGGAGAATTTTCTCCCGAGGTGGGGGCCCTGAATGTGGGCCCATGAGCCAGCTGCAAGGAGGAGGAGAGAGACTACACCTACGGAAGTGTTGGGGTTCCTCCCCCCTGCCATGAGGTCATGGGAGAGGGGACCCTGGGGTAGAGGCATGGCCTGGGCACGGGGTCTCCCTGCTCCCTTCTCACATGTGCCCTAATCCTGTTCAGCACTGCTTATTTTGTGTTGCCCTGTGCGAGGAGGGCCCTGGTTGTGCTGTGATTGCTCAGTTCTTTGGCAGTGCCCCGCCCATGTGGCTGGAGAAGAAAGAGCTCTGAAACTTCTCTCAAGAATCGCTCCCTGTTTCTTTGCACGGGCCTCGCTGTCTATGGATGTTTCAGGAGACCCCACCGAAACACGGAAGGACTCTCAAATTATCCCAGCTTTCTCTGCACAGCGAGAGGTTTTAATATTTAGCATTGTTATCCTTTTCCTGTGTGTTTGTTAAAAAAATAGTTTTTATCTCTTTCACTTTCTTCCCAGGAAAGTTCTTTTTTCCAAAAACCTGGTGGGGGAGGGCTGGGTGTAACCTGCCTTCTATCAGAGGATATTTTCCTCCACATTTGTCCAAACCGGCACAGCCTGTCCTTTCCTGGGTCTCTGTTGCAGATGGAAGCTGCTGGTGCCATTGTCAGCTTGAAGCCCTCTTTTGATGCAAGCAGATGTTGCCAGGTGTGTTCAGCAGCTGTTGCTCAATGCTTATGCCAAGCTATTGTGTTCCTCATGGAACCAAGGAGCCATTGTGACACTGCAGGGGCTGATGGCATCAAGGAGGCAATTGTGACAGTACAGAACCTCCTAGAAACAAGGCTCCATTGTGACACCGTGGGGAATCATGGAATCAAGGAGCCCATTGTGACACGGCTGCATGGAACCAATGGTCCATGGTTACAATGCGGATTCAAGAAGAGCACGGTGACACCACGCAACATCATGGAACCATAGGTCCATTGTGACACAGCGGGGCCTCATGGAAACAAGGGGACCATTGTGGCAAAGCAGGGCCTAATGGAAGCATGGAGAGCATTGTGACACTAAGGAAACTCCTGGAACCAAGATGACCACTGGCACATAATGGAACCTCATGGAAGCAAGCCTCCACAATGACTTTGGAGGGCCTCAGGGACCACAGGACCCATTGTGACACAGCAGGACCTGGTGGAACCAAGGAGCCTTTGTGATACTCCACATCCACATGGAAGCCAGGGTGCAGAGACACAGCGGGGCCTTGTTGGAACCAAAGACACCTCTGCAAAAAGCAGGCTAGCTCATAGAAGCAAGGAGTCCATTGTTACAACGTAAAAGCTATGGAAGCAAGGGACCATTGTGACACTGCGGGGCCTCATGGAACCAATTGTCCATGATGACAGTGCGGATCAAAGGAGACCATGGTGACACTGCGGAACCTGATGGAACCAAGGAGCCATTGTGACACAGTGGGGCCTCATGGAATCAAGGAGACCATTGTGACCCAGGTGTTGCATGTGAAGGCAAGGAGCCATTGTGACACTTTGGGCTTCTTCCCTTGAGCTCTGCAGCTGGCTGTCCCAGCCCAGCGCACCATGTGCCACCTGCTCTCCTCAGGGCTCTGCCTGCACACAGCCCCAGGAGAAGTTTTCCTGTTTGGAAGGAAAGAATGGAAAAGCCGGAGCAGGTTTCCTAAACAACAAACCCCACTCAGGAGCCACATGCTCAGTACAGGCTGCCTGGAACGATGTCCCCTTTCTACAAGGGTCAGTGTGAGCAGGAATGATCTCTGGGAGCAGAATTCTCGGAGTCTTTCCACTGAATTCTCTGTCCCTGTGTCTTGGGGTGACTTTATCATGTGTATCCCCTATTGCTGCTCTATGCCCAGAAGTGAACTTTGTGCATTTCTGTGCCTTTCAACTGAGCCTGAGAGGGGAGAGAGGAAAAAAAAAAAACGGACAAACTTCTCAGAGCGTTTGTTCAAGGACACACATACACACTCCTCTGCATCCTGCTTGCAGCAAGAGCGGTGGAAACAACCTTGTTTCTTTTTAGCCAGTTTTCAGCTCCTTTTCTCTGGAGGGAGATGGAGAGTTGAACTTTGTTTTCCTGGGACTTCGGGGGTTTTTTTCCCTTCTTCTCTTCTTGACTCTTTCAACATCAGAGCACATTGGGAGAATTTTCTACCCAGGTGGGAGCCCTGAATGTGGGCCCATGAGGCAGCTGCAAGGAGGAGGAGAGAGACTACACCTACGGAAGTGTTGGGGTTCCTCCCCCCTGCCATGAGGTCATGGGAAGAGGGGACCCTGGGGTAGAGGCATGGCCTGGGCACGGGGGGTCTCCCTGCTCCCTGCTCACATGTGCCCTAATCCTGTTCAGCACTGCTTATTTTGTGTTGCCTTGTGCGAGGAGGGCCCTGCTTGTGCCGTGATTGCTCAGTTCTTTGGCAGTGCCCCGCCCATGTGGCTGGAGAAGAAAGAGCTCTGAAACTTCTCTCAAGAATCGCTCCCTGTTTCTTTGCACGGGCCTCGCTGTCTATGGATGTTTCAGGAGACCCCACCGAAACACGGAAGGACTCTCAAATTATCCCAGCTTTCTCTGCACAGCGAGAGCTTTTAATATTTAGCATTGTTATCCTTTTCCTGTGTGTTTGTTAAAAAAAGAGGTTTTCTCTCTTTCACTTTCTTCCCAGGAAAATTCTTTTTTCCCAAACCTGGTGGGGGATGGCTGGGTGTAACCTGCCTTCTATCAGAGGATATTTTCCTCCAAATTTGTCCAAACTGGCACAGCCTGTCCTTTCCTGGGTGTCTGTTGCAGATGGAAGCTGCTGGTGCCATTGTCAGCTTGAAGCCCTCTTTTGATGCAAGCAGATGTTGCCAGGTGTGTTCAGCAGCTGTTGCTCAATGCTTATGCCAAGCTATTGTGTTCCTCATGGAACCAAGGAGCCATTGTGACACTGCAGGGGCTGATGGCATCAAGGAGACAATTGTCACAGTACAGAACCTCCTAGAAACAAGGCTCCATTGTGACACCGTGGGGAATCATGGAATCAAGGAGCCCATTGTGACACTGCCAGGCCGCATGGAACCAATGGTCCATGGTTACACTGCGGATTCAAGAAGAGCACGGTGACACCACGCAACATCATGGAACCGTACGTCCATTGTGACACAGCGGGGCCTCATGGAAACAAGGGGACCATTGTGGCAAAGCAGGGCCTAAAGGAAGCATGGAGAGCATTGTGACACTAAGGAAACTCCTGGAACCAAGATGACCACTGGCACATAATGGAACCTCATGGAAGCAAGCCTTCACGATGACTTTGGAGGGCCTCAGGGACCACAGGACCCATTGTGACACAGCAGGACCTGGTGGAACCAAGGAGCCTTTGTGATACTCCAGATCCACATGGAAGCCAGGGTGCACTGAGACACAGCGGGGCCTTGTTGGAACCAAAGACACCTCTGCAAAAAGCAGGCTAGCTCATAGAAGCATGGAGTCCATTGTTACAACATCAAACCTATGGAAGCAAGGGACCATTGTGACACTGCGGGGCCTCATGGAACTAATTGTCCATTATGACAATGCGGATCAAAGGAGACCATGGTGACACTGCGGAACCTGATGGAACCAAGGAGCCAGTGTGACACAGTGGGGCCTCATGGAATCAAGGAGACCATTGTGACCCAGGTGTTGCATGTGAAGGCAAGGAGCCATTGTGACACTTTGGGCTTCTTCCCTTGAGCTCTGCAGCTGGCTGTCCCAGCCCAGCGCACCATGTGCCACCTGCTCTCCTCAGGGCTCTGCCTGCACACAGCCCCAGGAGAAGTTTTCCTGTTTGGAAGGAAAGAATGGAAAAGCCGGAGCAGGTTTCCTAAACAACAAACCCCACTCAGGAGCCACATGCTCAGTACAGGCTGCCTGGAACGATGTCCCCTTTCTACAAGGGTCAGTGTGAGCAGGAATGAATGATCTCTGGGAGCAGAATTCTCGGAGTCTTTCCACTGAATTCTCTGTCCCTGTGTCTTGGGGTGACTTTATCATGTGTATCCCCTATTGCTGCTCTATGCCCAGAAGTGAACTTTGTGCATTTCTGTGCCTTTCAACTGAGCCTGAGAGGGAGGAGAGGAGAAAAAACCGGACAAACTTCTCAGAGCGTTTGTTCAAGGACACACATACACACTCCTCTGCATCCTGCTTGCAGCAAGAGCAGAGGGAAGCAACTTTGTTTCTTTTTAGCCAGTTTTCAGCTCCTTTTCTCTGGGGGGAGATGGAGAGTTGAACTTTGTTTTCCTGGGACTTTGGGGGTTTTTTTCCCTTCTTCTCTTCTTGACTCTTTCAACATCAGAGCACATTGGGAGAATTTTCTCCCGAGGTGGGGGCCCTGAATGTGGGCCCATGAGCCAGCTGCAAGGAGGAGGAGAGAGACTACACCTACGGAAGTGTTGGGGTTCCTCCCCCCTGCCATGAGGTCATGGGAGAGGGGACCCTGGGGTAGAGGCATGGCCTGGGCACGGGGTCTCCCTGCTCCCTTCTCACATGTGCCCTAATCCTGTTCAGCACTGCTTATTTTGTGTTGCCCTGTGCGAGGAGGGCCCTGGTTGTGCTGTGATTGCTCAGTTCTTTGGCAGTGCCCCGCCCATGTGGCTGGAGAAGAAAGAGCTCTGAAACTTCTCTCAAGAATCGCTCCCTGTTTCTTTGCACGGGCCTCGCTGTCTATGGATGTTTCAGGAGACCCCACCGAAACACGGAAGGACTCTCAAATTATCCCAGCTTTCTCTGCACAGCGAGAGCTTTTAATATTTAGCATTGTTATCCTTTTCCTGTGTGTTTGTTAAAAAAATAGTTTTTATCTCTTTCACTTTCTTCCCAGGAAAGTTCTTTTTTCCAAAAACCTGGTGGGGGAGGGCTGGGTGTAACCTGCCTTCTATCAGAGGATATTTTCCTCCACATTTGTCCAAACCGGCACAGCCTGTCCTTTCCTGGGTCTCTGTTGCAGATGGAAGCTGCTGGTGCCATTGTCAGCTTGAAGCCCTCTTTTGATGCAAGCAGATGTTGCCAGGTGTGTTCAGCAGCTGTTGCTCAATGCTTATGCCAAGCTATTGTGTTCCTCATGGAACCAAGGAGCCATTGTGACACTGCAGGGGCTGATGGCATCAAGGAGGCAATTGTGACAGTACAGAACCTCCTAGAAACAAGGCTCCATTGTGACACCGTGGGGAATCATGGAATCAAGGAGCCCATTGTGACACGGCTGCATGGAACCAATGGTCCATGGTTACAATGCGGATTCAAGAAGAGCACGGTGACACCACGCAACATCATGGAACCATAGGTCCATTGTGACACAGCGGGGCCTCATGGAAACAAGGGGACCATTGTGGCAAAGCAGGGCCTAATGGAAGCATGGAGAGCATTGTGACACTAAGGAAACTCCTGGAACCAAGATGACCACTGGCACATAATGGAACCTCATGGAAGCAAGCCTCCACAATGACTTTGGAGGGCCTCAGGGACCACAGGACCCATTGTGACACAGCAGGACCTGGTGGAACCAAGGAGCCTTTGTGATACTCCAGATCCACATGGAAGCCAGGGTGCAGAGACACAGCGGGGCCTTGTTGGAACCAAAGACACCTCTGCAAAAAGCAGGCTAGCTCATAGAAGCAAGGAGTCCATTGTTACAACGTAAAAGCTATGGAAGCAAGGGACCATTGTGACACTGCGGGGCCTCATGGAACCAATTGTCCATGATGACAGTGCGGATCAAAGGAGACCATGGTGACACTGCGGAACCTGATGGAACCAAGGAGCCATTGTGACACAGTGGGGCCTCATGGAATCAAGGAGACCATTGTGACCCAGGTGTTGCATGTGAAGGCAAGGAGCCATTGTGACACTTTGGGCTTCTTCCCTTGAGCTCTGCAGCTGGCTGTCCCAGCCCAGCGCACCATGTGCCACCTGCTCTCCTCAGGGCTCTGCCTGCACACAGCCCCAGGAGAAGTTTTCCTGTTTGGAAGGAAAGAATGGAAAAGCCGGAGCAGGTTTCCTAAACAACAAACCCCACTCAGGAGCCACATGCTCAGTACAGGCTGCCTGGAACGATGTCCCCTTTCTACAAGGGTCAGTGTGAGCAGGAATGATCTCTGGGAGCAGAATTCTCGGAGTCTTTCCACTGAATTCTCTGTCCCTGTGTCTTGGGGTGACTTTATCATGTGTATCCCCTATTGCTGCTCTATGCCCAGAAGTGAACTTTGTGCATTTCTGTGCCTTTCAACTGAGCCTGAGAGGGGAGAGAGGAAAAAAAAAAAACGGACAAACTTCTCAGAGCGTTTGTTCAAGGACACACATACACACTCCTCTGCATCCTGCTTGCAGCAAGAGCGGTGGAAACAACCTTGTTTCTTTTTAGCCAGTTTTCAGCTCCTTTTCTCTGGAGGGAGATGGAGAGTTGAACTTTGTTTTCCTGGGACTTCGGGGGTTTTTTTCCCTTCTTCTCTTCTTGACTCTTTCAACATCAGAGCACATTGGGAGAATTTTCTACCCAGGTGGGAGCCCTGAATGTGGGCCCATGAGGCAGCTGCAAGGAGGAGGAGAGAGACTACACCTACGGAAGTGTTGGGGTTCCTCCCCCCTGCCATGAGGTCATGGGAAGAGGGGACCCTGGGGTAGAGGCATGGCCTGGGCACGGGGGGGTCTCCCTGCTCCCTGCTCACATGTGCCCTAATCCTGTTCAGCACTGCTTATTTTGTGTTGCCTTGTGCGAGGAGGGCCCTGCTTGTGCCGTGATTGCTCAGTTCTTTGGCAGTGCCCCGCCCATGTGGCTGGAGAAGAAAGAGCTCTGAAACTTCTCTCAAGAATCGCTCCCTGTTTCTTTGCACGGGCCTCGCTGTCTATGGATGTTTCAGGAGACCCCACCGAAACACGGAAGGACTCTCAAATTATCCCAGCTTTCTCTGCACAGCGAGAGGTTTTAATATTTAGCATTGTTATCCTTTTCCTGTGTGTTTGTTAAAAAAAGAGGTTTTCTCTCTTTCACTTTCTTCCCAGGAAAATTCTTTTTTCCCAAACCTGGTGGGGGATGGCTGGGTGTAACCTGCCTTCTATCAGAGGATATTTTCCTCCAAATTTGTCCAAACTGGCACAGCCTGTCCTTTCCTGGGTGTCTGTTGCAGATGGAAGCTGCTGGTGCCATTGTCAGCTTGAAGCCCTCTTTTGATGCAAGCAGATGTTGCCAGGTGTGTTCAGCAGCTGTTGCTCAATGCTTATGCCAAGCTATTGTGTTCCTCATGGAACCAAGGAGCCATTGTGACACTGCAGGGGCTGATGGCATCAAGGAGACAATTGTCACAGTACAGAACCTCCTAGAAACAAGGCTCCATTGTGACACCGTGGGGAATCATGGAATCAAGGAGCCCATTGTGACACTGCCAGGCCGCATGGAACCAATGGTCCATGGTTACACTGCGGATTCAAGAAGAGCACGGTGACACCACGCAACATCATGGAACCGTACGTCCATTGTGACACAGCGGGGCCTCATGGAAACAAGGGGACCATTGTGGCAAAGCAGGGCCTAAAGGAAGCATGGAGAGCATTGTGACACTAAGGAAACTCCTGGAACCAAGATGACCACTGGCACATAATGGAACCTCATGGAAGCAAGCCTTCACGATGACTTTGGAGGGCCTCAGGGACCACAGGACCCATTGTGACACAGCAGGACCTGGTGGAACCAAGGAGCCTTTGTGATACTCCAGATCCACATGGAAGCCAGGGTGCACTGAGACACAGCGGGGCCTTGTTGGAACCAAAGACACCTCTGCAAAAAGCAGGCTAGCTCATAGAAGCATGGAGTCCATTGTTACAACATCAAACCTATGGAAGCAAGGGACCATTGTGACACTGCGGGGCCTCATGGAACTAATTGTCCATTATGACAATGCGGATCAAAGGAGACCATGGTGACACTGCGGAACCTGATGGAACCAAGGAGCCAGTGTGACACAGTGGGGCCTCATGGAATCAAGGAGACCATTGTGACCCAGGTGTTGCATGTGAAGGCAAGGAGCCATTGTGACACTTTGGGCTTCTTCCCTTGAGCTCTGCAGCTGGCTGTCCCAGCCCAGCGCACCATGTGCCACCTGCTCTCCTCAGGGCTCTGCCTGCACACAGCCCCAGGAGAAGTTTTCCTGTTTGGAAGGAAAGAATGGAAAAGCCGGAGCAGGTTTCCTAAACAACAAACCCCACTCAGGAGCCACATGCTCAGTACAGGCTGCCTGGAACGATGTCCCCTTTCTACAAGGGTCAGTGTGAGCAGGAATGAATGATCTCTGGGAGCAGAATTCTCGGAGTCTTTCCACTGAATTCTCTGTCCCTGTGTCTTGGGGTGACTTTATCATGTGTATCCCCTATTGCTGCTCTATGCCCAGAAGTGAACTTTGTGCATTTCTGTGCCTTTCAACTGAGCCTGAGAGGGAGGAGAGGAGAAAAAACCGGACAAACTTCTCAGAGCGTTTGTTCAAGGACACACATACACACTCCTCTGCATCCTGCTTGCAGCAAGAGCAGAGGGAAGCAACTTTGTTTCTTTTTAGCCAGTTTTCAGCTCCTTTTCTCTGGGGGGAGATGGAGAGTTGAACTTTGTTTTCCTGGGACTTTGGGGGTTTTTTTCCCTTCTTCTCTTCTTGACTCTTTCAACATCAGAGCACATTGGGAGAATTTTCTCCCGAGGTGGGGGCCCTGAATGTGGGCCCATGAGCCAGCTGCAAGGAGGAGGAGAGAGACTACACCTACGGAAGTGTTGGGGTTCCTCCCCCCTGCCATGAGGTCATGGGAGAGGGGACCCTGGGGTAGAGGCATGGCCTGGGCACGGGGTCTCCCTGCTCCCTTCTCACATGTGCCCTAATCCTGTTCAGCACTGCTTATTTTGTGTTGCCCTGTGCGAGGAGGGCCCTGGTTGTGCTGTGATTGCTCAGTTCTTTGGCAGTGCCCCGCCCATGTGGCTGGAGAAGAAAGAGCTCTGAAACTTCTCTCAAGAATCGCTCCCTGTTTCTTTGCACGGGCCTCGCTGTCTATGGATGTTTCAGGAGACCCCACCGAAACACGGAAGGACTCTCAAATTATCCCAGCTTTCTCTGCACAGCGAGAGCTTTTAATATTTAGCATTGTTATCCTTTTCCTGTGTGTTTGTTAAAAAAATAGTTTTTATCTCTTTCACTTTCTTCCCAGGAAAGTTCTTTTTTCCAAAAACCTGGTGGGGGAGGGCTGGGTGTAACCTGCCTTCTATCAGAGGATATTTTCCTCCACATTTGTCCAAACCGGCACAGCCTGTCCTTTCCTGGGTCTCTGTTGCAGATGGAAGCTGCTGGTGCCATTGTCAGCTTGAAGCCCTCTTTTGATGCAAGCAGATGTTGCCAGGTGTGTTCAGCAGCTGTTGCTCAATGCTTATGCCAAGCTATTGTGTTCCTCATGGAACCAAGGAGCCATTGTGACACTGCAGGGGCTGATGGCATCAAGGAGGCAATTGTGACAGTACAGAACCTCCTAGAAACAAGGCTCCATTGTGACACCGTGGGGAATCATGGAATCAAGGAGCCCATTGTGACACGGCTGCATGGAACCAATGGTCCATGGTTACAATGCGGATTCAAGAAGAGCACGGTGACACCACGCAACATCATGGAACCATAGGTCCATTGTGACACAGCGGGGCCTCATGGAAACAAGGGGACCATTGTGGCAAAGCAGGGCCTAATGGAAGCATGGAGAGCATTGTGACACTAAGGAAACTCCTGGAACCAAGATGACCACTGGCACATAATGGAACCTCATGGAAGCAAGCCTCCACAATGACTTTGGAGGGCCTCAGGGACCACAGGACCCATTGTGACACAGCAGGACCTGGTGGAACCAAGGAGCCTTTGTGATACTCCAGATCCACATGGAAGCCAGGGTGCAGAGACACAGCGGGGCCTTGTTGGAACCAAAGACACCTCTGCAAAAAGCAGGCTAGCTCATAGAAGCAAGGAGTCCATTGTTACAACGTAAAAGCTATGGAAGCAAGGGACCATTGTGACACTGCGGGGCCTCATGGAACCAATTGTCCATGATGACAGTGCGGATCAAAGGAGACCATGGTGACACTGCGGAACCTGATGGAACCAAGGAGCCATTGTGACACAGTGGGGCCTCATGGAATCAAGGAGACCATTGTGACCCAGGTGTTGCATGTGAAGGCAAGGAGCCATTGTGACACTTTGGGCTTCTTCCCTTGAGCTCTGCAGCTGGCTGTCCCAGCCCAGCGCACCATGTGCCACCTGCTCTCCTCAGGGCTCTGCCTGCACACAGCCCCAGGAGAAGTTTTCCTGTTTGGAAGGAAAGAATGGAAAAGCCGGAGCAGGTTTCCTAAACAACAAACCCCACTCAGGAGCCACATGCTCAGTACAGGCTGCCTGGAACGATGTCCCCTTTCTACAAGGGTCAGTGTGAGCAGGAATGATCTCTGGGAGCAGAATTCTCGGAGTCTTTCCACTGAATTCTCTGTCCCTGTGTCTTGGGGTGACTTTATCATGTGTATCCCCTATTGCTGCTCTATGCCCAGAAGTGAACTTTGTGCATTTCTGTGCCTTTCAACTGAGCCTGAGAGGGGAGAGAGGAAAAAAAAAAAACGGACAAACTTCTCAGAGCGTTTGTTCAAGGACACACATACACACTCCTCTGCATCCTGCTTGCAGCAAGAGCGGTGGAAACAACCTTGTTTCTTTTTAGCCAGTTTTCAGCTCCTTTTCTCTGGAGGGAGATGGAGAGTTGAACTTTGTTTTCCTGGGACTTCGGGGGTTTTTTTCCCTTCTTCTCTTCTTGACTCTTTCAACATCAGAGCACATTGGGAGAATTTTCTACCCAGGTGGGAGCCCTGAATGTGGGCCCATGAGGCAGCTGCAAGGAGGAGGAGAGAGACTACACCTACGGAAGTGTTGGGGTTCCTCCCCCCTGCCATGAGGTCATGGGAAGAGGGGACCCTGGGGTAGAGGCATGGCCTGGGCACGGGGGGTCTCCCTGCTCCCTGCTCACATGTGCCCTAATCCTGTTCAGCACTGCTTATTTTGTGTTGCCTTGTGCGAGGAGGGCCCTGCTTGTGCCGTGATTGCTCAGTTCTTTGGCAGTGCCCCGCCCATGTGGCTGGAGAAGAAAGAGCTCTGAAACTTCTCTCAAGAATCGCTCCCTGTTTCTTTGCACGGGCCTCGCTGTCTATGGATGTTTCAGGAGACCCCACCGAAACACGGAAGGACTCTCAAATTATCCCAGCTTTCTCTGCACAGCGAGAGCTTTTAATATTTAGCATTGTTATCCTTTTCCTGTGTGTTTGTTAAAAAAAGAGGTTTTCTCTCTTTCACTTTCTTCCCAGGAAAATTCTTTTTTCCCAAACCTGGTGGGGGATGGCTGGGTGTAACCTGCCTTCTATCAGAGGATATTTTCCTCCACATTTGTCCAAACCGGCACAGCCTGTCCTTTCCTGGGTCTCTGTTGCAGATGGAAGCTGCTGGTGCCATTGTCAGCTTGAAGCCCTCTTTTGATGCAAGCAGATGTTGCCAGGTGTGTTCAGCAGCTGTTGCTCAATGCTTATGCCAAGCTATTGTGTTCCTCATGGAACCAAGGAGCCATTGTGACACTGCAGGGGCTGATGGCATCAAGGAGGCAATTGTGACAGTACAGAACCTCCTAGAAACAAGGCTCCATTGTGACACCGTGGGGAATCATGGAATCAAGGAGCCCATTGTGACACGGCTGCATGGAACCAATGGTCCATGGTTACAATGCGGATTCAAGAAGAGCACGGTGACACCACGCAACATCATGGAACCATAGGTCCATTGTGACACAGCGGGGCCTCATGGAAACAAGGGGACCATTGTGGCAAAGCAGGGCCTAATGGAAGCATGGAGAGCATTGTGACACTAAGGAAACTCCTGGAACCAAGATGACCACTGGCACATAATGGAACCTCATGGAAGCAAGCCTCCACAATGACTTTGGAGGGCCTCAGGGACCACAGGACCCATTGTGACACAGCAGGACCTGGTGGAACCAAGGAGCCTTTGTGATACTCCAGATCCACATGGAAGCCAGGGTGCAGAGACACAGCGGGGCCTTGTTGGAACCAAAGACACCTCTGCAAAAAGCAGGCTAGCTCATAGAAGCAAGGAGTCCATTGTTACAACGTAAAAGCTATGGAAGCAAGGGACCATTGTGACACTGCGGGGCCTCATGGAACCAATTGTCCATGATGACAGTGCGGATCAAAGGAGACCATGGTGACACTGCGGAACCTGATGGAACCAAGGAGCCATTGTGACACAGTGGGGCCTCATGGAATCAAGGAGACCATTGTGACCCAGGTGTTGCATGTGAAGGCAAGGAGCCATTGTGACACTTTGGGCTTCTTCCCTTGAGCTCTGCAGCTGGCTGTCCCAGCCCAGCGCACCATGTGCCACCTGCTCTCCTCAGGGCTCTGCCTGCACACAGCCCCAGGAGAAGTTTTCCTGTTTGGAAGGAAAGAATGGAAAAGCCGGAGCAGGTTTCCTAAACAACAAACCCCACTCAGGAGCCACATGCTCAGTACAGGCTGCCTGGAACGATGTCCCCTTTCTACAAGGGTCAGTGTGAGCAGGAATGATCTCTGGGAGCAGAATTCTCGGAGTCTTTCCACTGAATTCTCTGTCCCTGTGTCTTGGGGTGACTTTATCATGTGTATCCCCTATTGCTGCTCTATGCCCAGAAGTGAACTTTGTGCATTTCTGTGCCTTTCAACTGAGCCTGAGAGGGGGGAGAGGAAAAAAAAAAAACGGACAAACTTCTCAGAGCGTTTGTTCAAGGACACACATACACACTCCTCTGCATCCTGCTTGCAGCAAGAGCGGTGGAAACAACCTTGTTTCTTTTTAGCCAGTTTTCAGCTCCTTTTCTCTGGAGGGAGATGGAGAGTTGAACTTTGTTTTCCTGGGACTTCGGGGGTTTTTTTCCCTTCTTCTCTTCTTGACTCTTTCAACATCAGAGCACATTGGGAGAATTTTCTACCCAGGTGGGAGCCCTGAATGTGGGCCCATGAGGCAGCTGCAAGGAGGAGGAGAGAGACTACACCTACGGAAGTGTTGGGGTTCCTCCCCCCTGCCATGAGGTCATGGGAAGAGGGGACCCTGGGGTAGAGGCATGGCCTGGGCACGGGGGGGTCTCCCTGCTCCCTGCTCACATGTGCCCTAATCCTGTTCAGCACTGCTTATTTTGTGTTGCCTTGTGCGAGGAGGGCCCTGCTTGTGCCGTGATTGCTCAGTTCTTTGGCAGTGCCCCGCCCATGTGGCTGGAGAAGAAAGAGCTCTGAAACTTCTCTCAAGAATCGCTCCCTGTTTCTTTGCACGGGCCTCGCTGTCTATGGATGTTTCAGGAGACCCCACCGAAACACGGAAGGACTCTCAAATTATCCCAGCTTTCTCTGCACAGCGAGAGGTTTTAATATTTAGCATTGTTATCCTTTTCCTGTGTGTTTGTTAAAAAAAGAGGTTTTCTCTCTTTCACTTTCTTCCCAGGAAAATTCTTTTTTCCCAAACCTGGTGGGGGATGGCTGGGTGTAACCTGCCTTCTATCAGAGGATATTTTCCTCCAAATTTGTCCAAACTGGCACAGCCTGTCCTTTCCTGGGTGTCTGTTGCAGATGGAAGCTGCTGGTGCCATTGTCAGCTTGAAGCCCTCTTTTGATGCAAGCAGATGTTGCCAGGTGTGTTCAGCAGCTGTTGCTCAATGCTTATGCCAAGCTATTGTGTTCCTCATGGAACCAAGGAGCCATTGTGACACTGCAGGGGCTGATGGCATCAAGGAGACAATTGTCACAGTACAGAACCTCCTAGAAACAAGGCTCCATTGTGACACCGTGGGGAATCATGGAATCAAGGAGCCCATTGTGACACTGCCAGGCCGCATGGAACCAATGGTCCATGGTTACACTGCGGATTCAAGAAGAGCACGGTGACACCACGCAACATCATGGAACCGTACGTCCATTGTGACACAGCGGGGCCTCATGGAAACAAGGGGACCATTGTGGCAAAGCAGGGCCTAAAGGAAGCATGGAGAGCATTGTGACACTAAGGAAACTCCTGGAACCAAGATGACCACTGGCACATAATGGAACCTCATGGAAGCAAGCCTTCACGATGACTTTGGAGGGCCTCAGGGACCACAGGACCCATTGTGACACAGCAGGACCTGGTGGAACCAAGGAGCCTTTGTGATACTCCAGATCCACATGGAAGCCAGGGTGCACTGAGACACAGCGGGGCCTTGTTGGAACCAAAGACACCTCTGCAAAAAGCAGGCTAGCTCATAGAAGCATGGAGTCCATTGTTACAACATCAAACCTATGGAAGCAAGGGACCATTGTGACACTGCGGGGCCTCATGGAACTAATTGTCCATTATGACAATGCGGATCAAAGGAGACCATGGTGACACTGCGGAACCTGATGGAACCAAGGAGCCAGTGTGACACAGTGGGGCCTCATGGAATCAAGGAGACCATTGTGACCCAGGTGTTGCATGTGAAGGCAAGGAGCCATTGTGACACTTTGGGCTTCTTCCCTTGAGCTCTGCAGCTGGCTGTCCCAGCCCAGCGCACCATGTGCCACCTGCTCTCCTCAGGGCTCTGCCTGCACACAGCCCCAGGAGAAGTTTTCCTGTTTGGAAGGAAAGAATGGAAAAGCCGGAGCAGGTTTCCTAAACAACAAACCCCACTCAGGAGCCACATGCTCAGTACAGGCTGCCTGGAACGATGTCCCCTTTCTACAAGGGTCAGTGTGAGCAGGAATGAATGATCTCTGGGAGCAGAATTCTCGGAGTCTTTCCACTGAATTCTCTGTCCCTGTGTCTTGGGGTGACTTTATCATGTGTATCCCCTATTGCTGCTCTATGCCCAGAAGTGAACTTTGTGCATTTCTGTGCCTTTCAACTGAGCCTGAGAGGGAGGAGAGGAGAAAAAACCGGACAAACTTCTCAGAGCGTTTGTTCAAGGACACACATACACACTCCTCTGCATCCTGCTTGCAGCAAGAGCAGAGGGAAGCAACTTTGTTTCTTTTTAGCCAGTTTTCAGCTCCTTTTCTCTGGGGGGAGATGGAGAGTTGAACTTTGTTTTCCTGGGACTTTGGGGGTTTTTTTCCCTTCTTCTCTTCTTGACTCTTTCAACATCAGAGCACATTGGGAGAATTTTCTCCCGAGGTGGGGGCCCTGAATGTGGGCCCATGAGCCAGCTGCAAGGAGGAGGAGAGAGACTACACCTACGGAAGTGTTGGGGTTCCTCCCCCCTGCCATGAGGTCATGGGAGAGGGGACCCTGGGGTAGAGGCATGGCCTGGGCACGGGGTCTCCCTGCTCCCTTCTCACATGTGCCCTAATCCTGTTCAGCACTGCTTATTTTGTGTTGCCCTGTGCGAGGAGGGCCCTGGTTGTGCTGTGATTGCTCAGTTCTTTGGCAGTGCCCCGCCCATGTGGCTGGAGAAGAAAGAGCTCTGAAACTTCTCTCAAGAATCGCTCCCTGTTTCTTTGCACGGGCCTCGCTGTCTATGGATGTTTCAGGAGACCCCACCGAAACACGGAAGGACTCTCAAATTATCCCAGCTTTCTCTGCACAGCGAGAGCTTTTAATATTTAGCATTGTTATCCTTTTCCTGTGTGTTTGTTAAAAAAATAGTTTTTATCTCTTTCACTTTCTTCCCAGGAAAGTTCTTTTTTCCAAAAACCTGGTGGGGGAGGGCTGGGTGTAACCTGCCTTCTATCAGAGGATATTTTCCTCCACATTTGTCCAAACCGGCACAGCCTGTCCTTTCCTGGGTCTCTGTTGCAGATGGAAGCTGCTGGTGCCATTGTCAGCTTGAAGCCCTCTTTTGATGCAAGCAGATGTTGCCAGGTGTGTTCAGCAGCTGTTGCTCAATGCTTATGCCAAGCTATTGTGTTCCTCATGGAACCAAGGAGCCATTGTGACACTGCAGGGGCTGATGGCATCAAGGAGGCAATTGTGACAGTACAGAACCTCCTAGAAACAAGGCTCCATTGTGACACCGTGGGGAATCATGGAATCAAGGAGCCCATTGTGACACGGCTGCATGGAACCAATGGTCCATGGTTACAATGCGGATTCAAGAAGAGCACGGTGACACCACGCAACATCATGGAACCATAGGTCCATTGTGACACAGCGGGGCCTCATGGAAACAAGGGGACCATTGTGGCAAAGCAGGGCCTAATGGAAGCATGGAGAGCATTGTGACACTAAGGAAACTCCTGGAACCAAGATGACCACTGGCACATAATGGAACCTCATGGAAGCAAGCCTCCACAATGACTTTGGAGGGCCTCAGGGACCACAGGACCCATTGTGACACAGCAGGACCTGGTGGAACCAAGGAGCCTTTGTGATACTCCAGATCCACATGGAAGCCAGGGTGCAGAGACACAGCGGGGCCTTGTTGGAACCAAAGACACCTCTGCAAAAAGCAGGCTAGCTCATAGAAGCAAGGAGTCCATTGTTACAACGTAAAAGCTATGGAAGCAAGGGACCATTGTGACACTGCGGGGCCCATGGAACCAATTGTCCATGATGACAGTGCGGATCAAAGGAGACCATGGTGACACTGCGGAACCTGATGGAACCAAGGAGCCATTGTGACACAGTGGGGCCTCATGGAATCAAGGAGACCATTGTGACCCAGGTGTTGCATGTGAAGGCAAGGAGCCATTGTGACACTTTGGGCTTCTTCCCTTGAGCTCTGCAGCTGGCTGTCCCAGCCCAGCGCACCATGTGCCACCTGCTCTCCTCAGGGCTCTGCCTGCACACAGCCCCAGGAGAAGTTTTCCTGTTTGGAAGGAAAGAATGGAAAAGCCGGAGCAGGTTTCCTAAACAACAAACCCCACTCAGGAGCCACATGCTCAGTACAGGCTGCCTGGAACGATGTCCCCTTTCTACAAGGGTCAGTGTGAGCAGGAATGATCTCTGGGAGCAGAATTCTCGGAGTCTTTCCACTGAATTCTCTGTCCCTGTGTCTTGGGGTGACTTTATCATGTGTATCCCCTATTGCTGCTCTATGCCCAGAAGTGAACTTTGTGCATTTCTGTGCCTTTCAACTGAGCCTGAGAGGGGAGAGAGGAAAAAAAAAAAACGGACAAACTTCTCAGAGCGTTTGTTCAAGGACACACATACACACTCCTCTGCATCCTGCTTGCAGCAAGAGCGGTGGAAACAACCTTGTTTCTTTTTAGCCAGTTTTCAGCTCCTTTTCTCTGGAGGGAGATGGAGAGTTGAACTTTGTTTTCCTGGGACTTCGGGGGTTTTTTTCCCTTCTTCTCTTCTTGACTCTTTCAACATCAGAGCACATTGGGAGAATTTTCTACCCAGGTGGGAGCCCTGAATGTGGGCCCATGAGGCAGCTGCAAGGAGGAGGAGAGAGACTACACCTACGGAAGTGTTGGGGTTCCTCCCCCCTGCCATGAGGTCATGGGAAGAGGGGACCCTGGGGTAGAGGCATGGCCTGGGCACGGGGGGTCTCCCTGCTCCCTGCTCACATGTGCCCTAATCCTGTTCAGCACTGCTTATTTTGTGTTGCCTTGTGCGAGGAGGGCCCTGCTTGTGCCGTGATTGCTCAGTTCTTTGGCAGTGCCCCGCCCATGTGGCTGGAGAAGAAAGAGCTCTGAAACTTCTCTCAAGAATCGCTCCCTGTTTCTTTGCACGGGCCTCGCTGTCTATGGATGTTTCAGGAGACCCCACCGAAACACGGAAGGACTCTCAAATTATCCCAGCTTTCTCTGCACAGCGAGAGCTTTTAATATTTAGCATTGTTATCCTTTTCCTGTGTGTTTGTTAAAAAAAGAGGTTTTCTCTCTTTCACTTTCTTCCCAGGAAAATTCTTTTTTCCCAAACCTGGTGGGGGATGGCTGGGTGTAACCTGCCTTCTATCAGAGGATATTTTCCTCCACATTTGTCCAAACCGGCACAGCCTGTCCTTTCCTGGGTCTCTGTTGCAGATGGAAGCTGCTGGTGCCATTGTCAGCTTGAAGCCCTCTTTTGATGCAAGCAGATGTTGCCAGGTGTGTTCAGCAGCTGTTGCTCAATGCTTATGCCAAGCTATTGTGTTCCTCATGGAACCAAGGAGCCATTGTGACACTGCAGGGGCTGATGGCATCAAGGAGGCAATTGTGACAGTACAGAACCTCCTAGAAACAAGGCTCCATTGTGACACCGTGGGGAATCATGGAATCAAGGAGCCCATTGTGACACTGCCAGGCCGCATGGAACCAATGGTCCATGGTTACACTGCGGATTCAAGAAGAGCACGGTGACACCACGCAACATCATGGAACCGTACGTCCATTGTGACACAGCAGGGCCTCATGGAAACAAGGGGACCATTGTGGCAAAGCAGGGCCTAAAGGAAGCATGGAGAGCATTGTGACACTAAGGAAACTCCTGGAACCAAGATGACCACTGGCACATAATGGAACCTCATGGAAGCAAGCCTTCACGATGACTTTGGAGGGCCTCAGGGACCACAGGACCCATTGTGACACAGCAGGACCTGGTGGAACCAAGGAGCCTTTGTGATACTCCACATCCACATGGAAGCCAGGGTGCACTGAGACACAGCGGGGCCTTGTTGGAACCAAAGACACCTCTGCAAAAAGCAGGCTAGCTCATAGAAGCAAGGAGTCCATTGTTACAACATCAAACCTATGGAAGCAAGGGACCATTGTGACACTGCGGGGCCTCATGGAACCAATTGTCCATGATGACAGTGCGGATCAAAGGAGACCATGGTGACACTGCGGAACCTGATGGAACCAAGGAGCCATTGTGACACAGTGGGGCCTCATGGAATCAAGGAGACCATTGTGACCCAGGTGTTGCATGTGAAGGCAAGGAGCCATTGTGACACTTTGGGCTTCTTCCCTTGAGCTCTGCAGCTGGCTGTCCCAGCCCAGCGCACCATGTGCCACCTGCTCTCCTCAGGGCTCTGCCTGCACACAGCCCCAGGAGAAGTTTTCCTGTTTGGAAGGAAAGAATGGAAAAGCCGGAGCAGGTTTCCTAAACAACAAACCCCACTCAGGAGCCACATGCTCAGTACAGGCTGCCTGGAACGATGTCCCCTTTCTACAAGGGTCAGTGTGAGCAGGAATGAATGATCTCTGGGAGCAGAATTCTCGGAGTCTTTCCACTGAATTCTCTGTCCCTGTGTCTTGGGGTGACTTTATCATGTGTATCCCCTATTGCTGCTCTATGCCCAGAAGTGAACTTTGTGCATTTCTGTGCCTTTCAACTGAGCCTGAGAGGGGGGAGAGGAAAAAAAACCGGACAAACTTCTCAGAGCGTTTGTTCAAGGACACACATACACACTCCTCTGCATCCTGCTTGCAGCAAGAGCAGAGGGAAGCAACTTTGTTTCTTTTTAGCCAGTTTTCAGCTCCTTTTCTCTGGGGGGAGATGGAGAGTTGAACTTTGTTTTCCTGGGACTTTGGGGGTTTTTTTCCCTTCTTCTCTTCTTGACTCTTTCAACATCAGAGCACATTGGGAGAATTTTCTCCCGAGGTGGGGGCCCTGAATGTGGGCCCATGAGCCAGCTGCAAGGAGGAGGAGAGAGACTACACCTACGGAAGTGTTGGGGTTCCTCCCCCCTGCCATGAGGTCATGGGAGAGGGGACCCTGGGGTAGAGGCATGGCCTGGGCACGGGGTCTCCCTGCTCCCTTCTCACATGTGCCCTAATCCTGTTCAGCACTGCTTATTTTGTGTTGCCCTGTGCGAGGAGGGCCCTGGTTGTGCTGTGATTGCTCAGTTCTTTGGCAGTGCCCCGCCCATGTGGCTGGAGAAGAAAGAGCTCTGAAACTTCTCTCAAGAATCGCTCCCTGTTTCTTTGCACGGGCCTCGCTGTCTATGGATGTTTCAGGAGACCCCACCGAAACACGGAAGGACTCTCAAATTATCCCAGCTTTCTCTGCACAGCGAGAGCTTTTAATATTTAGCATTGTTATCCTTTTCCTGTGTGTTTGTTAAAAAAATAGTTTTTATCTCTTTCACTTTCTTCCCAGGAAAGTTCTTTTTTCCAAAAACCTGGTGGGGGAGGGCTGGGTGTAACCTGCCTTCTATCAGAGGATATTTTCCTCCACATTTGTCCAAACCGGCACAGCCTGTCCTTTCCTGGGTCTCTGTTGCAGATGGAAGCTGCTGGTGCCATTGTCAGCTTGAAGCCCTCTTTTGATGCAAGCAGATGTTGCCAGGTGTGTTCAGCAGCTGTTGCTCAATGCTTATGCCAAGCTATTGTGTTCCTCATGGAACCAAGGAGCCATTGTGACACTGCAGGGGCTGATGGCATCAAGGAGGCAATTGTGACAGTACAGAACCTCCTAGAAACAAGGCTCCATTGTGACACCGTGGGGAATCATGGAATCAAGGAGCCCATTGTGACACTGCCAGGCCGCATGGAACCAATGGTCCATGGTTACACTGCGGATTCAAGAAGAGCACGGTGACACCACGCAACATCATGGAACCGTACGTCCATTGTGACACAGCAGGGCCTCATGGAAACAAGGGGACCATTGTGGCAAAGCAGGGCCTAAAGGAAGCATGGAGAGCATTGTGACACTAAGGAAACTCCTGGAACCAAGATGACCACTGGCACATAATGGAACCTCATGGAAGCAAGCCTTCACGATGACTTTGGAGGGCCTCAGGGACCACAGGACCCATTGTGACACAGCAGGACCTGGTGGAACCAAGGAGCCTTTGTGATACTCCACATCCACATGGAAGCCAGGGTGCACTGAGACACAGCGGGGCCTTGTTGGAACCAAAGACACCTCTGCAAAAAGCAGGCTAGCTCATAGAAGCAAGGAGTCCATTGTTACAACATCAAACCTATGGAAGCAAGGGACCATTGTGACACTGCGGGGCCTCATGGAACCAATTGTCCATGATGACAGTGCGGATCAAAGGAGACCATGGTGACACTGCGGAACCTGATGGAACCAAGGAGCCATTGTGACACAGTGGGGCCTCATGGAATCAAGGAGACCATTGTGACCCAGGTGTTGCATGTGAAGGCAAGGAGCCATTGTGACACTTTGGGCTTCTTCCCTTGAGCTCTGCAGCTGGCTGTCCCAGCCCAGCGCACCATGTGCCACCTGCTCTCCTCAGGGCTCTGCCTGCACACAGCCCCAGGAGAAGTTTTCCTGTTTGGAAGGAAAGAATGGAAAAGCCGGAGCAGGTTTCCTAAACAACAAACCCCACTCAGGAGCCACATGCTCAGTACAGGCTGCCTGGAACGATGTCCCCTTTCTACAAGGGTCAGTGTGAGCAGGAATGATCTCTGGGAGCAGAATTCTCGGAGTCTTTCCACTGAATTCTCTGTCCCTGTGTCTTGGGGTGACTTTATCATGTGTATCCCCTATTGCTGCTCTATGCCCAGAAGTGAACTTTGTGCATTTCTGTGCCTTTCAACTGAGCCTGAGAGGGGAGAGAGGAAAAAAAAAAAACGGACAAACTTCTCAGAGCGTTTGTTCAAGGACACACATACACACTCCTCTGCATCCTGCTTGCAGCAAGAGCGGTGGAAACAACCTTGTTTCTTTTTAGCCAGTTTTCAGCTCCTTTTCTCTGGAGGGAGATGGAGAGTTGAACTTTGTTTTCCTGGGACTTCGGGGGTTTTTTTCCCTTCTTCTCTTCTTGACTCTTTCAACATCAGAGCACATTGGGAGAATTTTCTACCCAGGTGGGAGCCCTGAATGTGGGCCCATGAGGCAGCTGCAAGGAGGAGGAGAGAGACTACACCTACGGAAGTGTTGGGGTTCCTCCCCCCTGCCATGAGGTCATGGGAAGAGGGGACCCTGGGGTAGAGGCATGGCCTGGGCACGGGGGGTCTCCCTGCTCCCTGCTCACATGTGCCCTAATCCTGTTCAGCACTGCTTATTTTGTGTTGCCTTGTGCGAGGAGGGCCCTGCTTGTGCCGTGATTGCTCAGTTCTTTGGCAGTGCCCCGCCCATGTGGCTGGAGAAGAAAGAGCTCTGAAACTTCTCTCAAGAATCGCTCCCTGTTTCTTTGCACGGGCCTCGCTGTCTATGGATGTTTCAGGAGACCCCACCGAAACACGGAAGGACTCTCAAATTATCCCAGCTTTCTCTGCACAGCGAGAGCTTTTAATATTTAGCATTGTTATCCTTTTCCTGTGTGTTTGTTAAAAAAAGAGGTTTTCTCTCTTTCACTTTCTTCCCAGGAAAATTCTTTTTTCCCAAACCTGGTGGGGGATGGCTGGGTGTAACCTGCCTTCTATCAGAGGATATTTTCCTCCACATTTGTCCAAACCGGCACAGCCTGTCCTTTCCTGGGTCTCTGTTGCAGATGGAAGCTGCTGGTGCCATTGTCAGCTTGAAGCCCTCTTTTGATGCAAGCAGATGTTGCCAGGTGTGTTCAGCAGCTGTTGCTCAATGCTTATGCCAAGCTATTGTGTTCCTCATGGAACCAAGGAGCCATTGTGACACTGCAGGGGCTGATGGCATCAAGGAGGCAATTGTGACAGTACAGAACCTCCTAGAAACAAGGCTCCATTGTGACACCGTGGGGAATCATGGAATCAAGGAGCCCATTGTGACACTGCCAGGCCGCATGGAACCAATGGTCCATGGTTACACTGCGGATTCAAGAAGAGCACGGTGACACCACGCAACATCATGGAACCGTACGTCCATTGTGACACAGCAGGGCCTCATGGAAACAAGGGGACCATTGTGGCAAAGCAGGGCCTAAAGGAAGCATGGAGAGCATTGTGACACTAAGGAAACTCCTGGAACCAAGATGACCACTGGCACATAATGGAACCTCATGGAAGCAAGCCTTCACGATGACTTTGGAGGGCCTCAGGGACCACAGGACCCATTGTGACACAGCAGGACCTGGTGGAACCAAGGAGCCTTTGTGATACTCCACATCCACATGGAAGCCAGGGTGCACTGAGACACAGCGGGGCCTTGTTGGAACCAAAGACACCTCTGCAAAAAGCAGGCTAGCTCATAGAAGCAAGGAGTCCATTGTTACAACATCAAACCTATGGAAGCAAGGGACCATTGTGACACTGCGGGGCCTCATGGAACCAATTGTCCATGATGACAGTGCGGATCAAAGGAGACCATGGTGACACTGCGGAACCTGATGGAACCAAGGAGCCATTGTGACACAGTGGGGCCTCATGGAATCAAGGAGACCATTGTGACCCAGGTGTTGCATGTGAAGGCAAGGAGCCATTGTGACACTTTGGGCTTCTTCCCTTGAGCTCTGCAGCTGGCTGTCCCAGCCCAGCGCACCATGTGCCACCTGCTCTCCTCAGGGCTCTGCCTGCACACAGCCCCAGGAGAAGTTTTCCTGTTTGGAAGGAAAGAATGGAAAAGCCGGAGCAGGTTTCCTAAACAACAAACCCCACTCAGGAGCCACATGCTCAGTACAGGCTGCCTGGAACGATGTCCCCTTTCTACAAGGGTCAGTGTGAGCAGGAATGAATGATCTCTGGGAGCAGAATTCTCGGAGTCTTTCCACTGAATTCTCTGTCCCTGTGTCTTGGGGTGACTTTATCGTGTGTATCCCCTATTGCTGCTCTATGCCCAGAAGTGAACTTTGTGCATTTCTGTGCCTTTCAACTGAGCCTGAGAGGGGGGAGAGGAAAAAAAACCGGACAAACTTCTCAGAGCGTTTGTTCAAGGACACACATACACACTCCTCTGCATCCTGCTTGCAGCAAGAGCAGAGGGAAGCAACTTTGTTTCTTTTTAGCCAGTTTTCAGCTCCTTTTCTCTGGGGGGAGATGGAGAGTTGAACTTTGTTTTCCTGGGACTTTGGGGGTTTTTTTCCCTTCTTCTCTTCTTGACTCTTTCAACATCAGAGCACATTGGGAGAATTTTCTCCCGAGGTGGGGGCCCTGAATGTGGGCCCATGAGCCAGCTGCAAGGAGGAGGAGAGAGACTACACCTACGGAAGTGTTGGGGTTCCTCCCCCCTGCCATGAGGTCATGGGAGAGGGGACCCTGGGGTAGAGGCATGGCCTGGGCACGGGGTCTCCCTGCTCCCTTCTCACATGTGCCCTAATCCTGTTCAGCACTGCTTATTTTGTGTTGCCCTGTGCGAGGAGGGCCCTGGTTGTGCTGTGATTGCTCAGTTCTTTGGCAGTGCCCCGCCCATGTGGCTGGAGAAGAAAGAGCTCTGAAACTTCTCTCAAGAATCGCTCCCTGTTTCTTTGCACGGGCCTCGCTGTCTATGGATGTTTCAGGAGACCCCACCGAAACACAGAAGGACTCTCAAATTATCCCAGCTTTCTCTGCACAGCGAGAGCTTTTAATATTTAGCATTGTTATCCTTTTCCTGTGTGTTTGTTAAAAAAATAGTTTTTATCTCTTTCACTTTCTTCCCAGGAAAGTTCTTTTTTCCAAAAACCTGGTGGGGGAGGGCTGGGTGTAACCTGCCTTCTATCAGAGGATATTTTCCTCCACATTTGTCCAAACCGGCACAGCCTGTCCTTTCCTGGGTCTCTGTTGCAGATGGAAGCTGCTGGTGCCATTGTCAGCTTGAAGCCCTCTTTTGATGCAAGCAGATGTTGCCAGGTGTGTTCAGCAGCTGTTGCTCAATGCTTATGCCAAGCTATTGTGTTCCTCATGGAACCAAGGAGCCATTGTGACACTGCAGGGGCTGATGGCATCAAGGAGGCAATTGTGACAGTACAGAACCTCCTAGAAACAAGGCTCCATTGTGACACCGTGGGGAATCATGGAATCACGGAGCCCATTGTGACACTGCCAGGCCGCATGGAACCAATGGTCCATGGTTACACTGCGGATTCAAGAAGAGCACGGTGACACCACGCAACATCATGGAACCGTACGTCCATTGTGACACAGCAGGGCCTCATGGAAACAAGGGGACCATTGTGGCAAAGCAGGGCCTAAAGGAAGCATGGAGAGCATTGTGACACTAAGGAAACTCCTGGAACCAAGATGACCACTGGCACATAATGGAACCTCATGGAAGCAAGCCTTCACGATGACTTTGGAGGGCCTCAGGGACCACAGGACCCATTGTGACACAGCAGGACCTGGTGGAACCAAGGAGCCTTTGTGATACTCCACATCCACATGGAAGCCAGGGTGCACTGAGACACAGTGGGGCCTTGTTGGAACCAAAGACACCTCTGCAAAAAGCAGGCTAGCTCATAGAAGCAAGGAGTCCATTGTTACAACATCAAACCTATGGAAGCAAGGGACCATTGTGACACTGCGGGGCCTCATGGAACCAATTGTCCATGATGACAGTGCGGATCAAAGGAGACCATGGTGACACTGCGGAACCTGATGGAACCAAGGAGCCATTGTGACACAGTGGGGCCTCATGGAATCAAGGAGACCATTGTGACCCAGGTGTTGCATGTGAAGGCAAGGAGCCATTGTGACACTTTGGGCTTCTTCCCTTGAGCTCTGCAGCTGGCTGTCCCAGCCCAGCGCACCATGTGCCACCTGCTCTCCTCAGGGCTCTGCCTGCACACAGCCCCAGGAGAAGTTTTCCTGTTTGGAAGGAAAGAATGGAAAAGCCGGAGCAGGTTTCCTAAACAACAAACCCCACTCAGGAGCCACATGCTCAGTACAGGCTGCCTGGAACGATGTCCCCTTTCTACAAGGGTCAGTGTGAGCAGGAATGAATGATCTCTGGGAGCAGAATTCTCGGAGTCTTTCCACTGAATTCTCTGTCCCTGTGTCTTGGGGTGACTTTATCGTGTGTATCCCCTATTGCTGCTCTATGCCCAGAAGTGAACTTTGTGCATTTCTGTGCCTTTCAACTGAGCCTGAGAGGGGGGAGAGGAAAAAAAACCGGACAAACTTCTCAGAGCGTTTGTTCAAGGACACACATACACACTCCTCTGCATCCTGCTTGCAGCAAGAGCAGAGGGAAGCAACTTTGTTTCTTTTTAGCCAGTTTTCAGCTCCTTTTCTCTGGGGGGAGATGGAGAGTTGAACTTTGTTTTCCTGGGACTTTGGGGGTTTTTTTCCCTTCTTCTCTTCTTGACTCTTTCAACATCAGAGCACATTGGGAGAATTTTCTCCCGAGGTGGGGGCCCTGAATGTGGGCCCATGAGCCAGCTGCAAGGAGGAGGAGAGAGACTACACCTACGGAAGTGTTGGGGTTCCTCCCCCCTGCCATGAGGTCATGGGAGAGGGGACCCTGGGGTAGAGGCATGGCCTGGGCACGGGGTCTCCCTGCTCCCTTCTCACATGTGCCCTAATCCTGTTCAGCACTGCTTATTTTGTGTTGCCCTGTGCGAGGAGGGCCCTGGTTGTGCTGTGATTGCTCAGTTCTTTGGCAGTGCCCCGCCCATGTGGCTGGAGAAGAAAGAGCTCTGAAACTTCTCTCAAGAATCGCTCCCTGTTTCTTTGCACGGGCCTCGCTGTCTATGGATGTTTCAGGAGACCCCACCGAAACACGGAAGGACTCTCAAATTATCCCAGCTTTCTCTGCACAGCGAGAGCTTTTAATATTTAGCATTGTTATCCTTTTCCTGTGTGTTTGTTAAAAAAATAGTTTTTATCTCTTTCACTTTCTTCCCAGGAAAGTTCTTTTTTCCAAAAACCTGGTGGGGGAGGGCTGGGTGTAACCTGCCTTCTATCAGAGGATATTTTCCTCCACATTTGTCCAAACCGGCACAGCCTGTCCTTTCCTGGGTCTCTGTTGCAGATGGAAGCTGCTGGTGCCATTGTCAGCTTGAAGCCCTCTTTTGATGCAAGCAGATGTTGCCAGGTGTGTTCAGCAGCTGTTGCTCAATGCTTATGCCAAGCTATTGTGTTCCTCATGGAACCAAGGAGCCATTGTGACACTGCAGGGGCTGATGGCATCAAGGAGGCAATTGTGACAGTACAGAACCTCCTAGAAACAAGGCTCCATTGTGACACCGTGGGGAATCATGGAATCAAGGAGCCCATTGTGACACGGCTGCATGGAACCAATGGTCCATGGTTACAATGCGGATTCAAGAAGAGCACGGTGACACCACGCAACATCATGGAACCATAGGTCCATTGTGACACAGCGGGGCCTCATGGAAACAAGGGGACCATTGTGGCAAAGCAGGGCCTAATGGAAGCATGGAGAGCATTGTGACACTAAGGAAACTCCTGGAACCAAGATGACCACTGGCACATAATGGAACCTCATGGAAGCAAGCCTCCACAATGACTTTGGAGGGCCTCAGGGACCACAGGACCCATTGTGACACAGCAGGACCTGGTGGAACCAAGGAGCCTTTGTGATACTCCAGATCCACATGGAAGCCAGGGTGCAGAGACACAGCGGGGCCTTGTTGGAACCAAAGACACCTCTGCAAAAAGCAGGCTAGCTCATAGAAGCAAGGAGTCCATTGTTACAACGTAAAAGCTATGGAAGCAAGGGACCATTGTGACACTGCGGGGCCTCATGGAACCAATTGTCCATGATGACAGTGCGGATCAAAGGAGACCATGGTGACACTGCGGAACCTGATGGAACCAAGGAGCCATTGTGACACAGTGGGGCCTCATGGAATCAAGGAGACCATTGTGACCCAGGTGTTGCATGTGAAGGCAAGGAGCCATTGTGACACTTTGGGCTTCTTCCCTTGAGCTCTGCAGCTGGCTGTCCCAGCCCAGCGCACCATGTGCCACCTGCTCTCCTCAGGGCTCTGCCTGCACACAGCCCCAGGAGAAGTTTTCCTGTTTGGAAGGAAAGAATGGAAAAGCCGGAGCAGGTTTCCTAAACAACAAACCCCACTCAGGAGCCACATGCTCAGTACAGGCTGCCTGGAACGATGTCCCCTTTCTACAAGGGTCAGTGTGAGCAGGAATGATCTCTGGGAGCAGAATTCTCGGAGTCTTTCCACTGAATTCTCTGTCCCTGTGTCTTGGGGTGACTTTATCATGTGTATCCCCTATTGCTGCTCTATGCCCAGAAGTGAACTTTGTGCATTTCTGTGCCTTTCAACTGAGCCTGAGAGGGGAGAGAGGAAAAAAAAAAAACGGACAAACTTCTCAGAGCGTTTGTTCAAGGACACACATACACACTCCTCTGCATCCTGCTTGCAGCAAGAGCGGTGGAAACAACCTTGTTTCTTTTTAGCCAGTTTTCAGCTCCTTTTCTCTGGAGGGAGATGGAGAGTTGAACTTTGTTTTCCTGGGACTTCGGGGGTTTTTTTCCCTTCTTCTCTTCTTGACTCTTTCAACATCAGAGCACATTGGGAGAATTTTCTACCCAGGTGGGAGCCCTGAATGTGGGCCCATGAGGCAGCTGCAAGGAGGAGGAGAGAGACTACACCTACGGAAGTGTTGGGGTTCCTCCCCCCTGCCATGAGGTCATGGGAAGAGGGGACCCTGGGGTAGAGGCATGGCCTGGGCACGGGGGGGTCTCCCTGCTCCCTGCTCACATGTGCCCTAATCCTGTTCAGCACTGCTTATTTTGTGTTGCCTTGTGCGAGGAGGGCCCTGCTTGTGCCGTGATTGCTCAGTTCTTTGGCAGTGCCCCGCCCATGTGGCTGGAGAAGAAAGAGCTCTGAAACTTCTCTCAAGAATCGCTCCCTGTTTCTTTGCACGGGCCTCGCTGTCTATGGATGTTTCAGGAGACCCCACCGAAACACGGAAGGACTCTCAAATTATCCCAGCTTTCTCTGCACAGCGAGAGGTTTTAATATTTAGCATTGTTATCCTTTTCCTGTGTGTTTGTTAAAAAAAGAGGTTTTCTCTCTTTCACTTTCTTCCCAGGAAAATTCTTTTTTCCCAAACCTGGTGGGGGATGGCTGGGTGTAACCTGCCTTCTATCAGAGGATATTTTCCTCCAAATTTGTCCAAACTGGCACAGCCTGTCCTTTCCTGGGTGTCTGTTGCAGATGGAAGCTGCTGGTGCCATTGTCAGCTTGAAGCCCTCTTTTGATGCAAGCAGATGTTGCCAGGTGTGTTCAGCAGCTGTTGCTCAATGCTTATGCCAAGCTATTGTGTTCCTCATGGAACCAAGGAGCCATTGTGACACTGCAGGGGCTGATGGCATCAAGGAGACAATTGTCACAGTACAGAACCTCCTAGAAACAAGGCTCCATTGTGACACCGTGGGGAATCATGGAATCAAGGAGCCCATTGTGACACTGCCAGGCCGCATGGAACCAATGGTCCATGGTTACACTGCGGATTCAAGAAGAGCACGGTGACACCACGCAACATCATGGAACCGTACGTCCATTGTGACACAGCGGGGCCTCATGGAAACAAGGGGACCATTGTGGCAAAGCAGGGCCTAAAGGAAGCATGGAGAGCATTGTGACACTAAGGAAACTCCTGGAACCAAGATGACCACTGGCACATAATGGAACCTCATGGAAGCAAGCCTTCACGATGACTTTGGAGGGCCTCAGGGACCACAGGACCCATTGTGACACAGCAGGACCTGGTGGAACCAAGGAGCCTTTGTGATACTCCAGATCCACATGGAAGCCAGGGTGCACTGAGACACAGCGGGGCCTTGTTGGAACCAAAGACACCTCTGCAAAAAGCAGGCTAGCTCATAGAAGCATGGAGTCCATTGTTACAACATCAAACCTATGGAAGCAAGGGACCATTGTGACACTGCGGGGCCTCATGGAACTAATTGTCCATTATGACAATGCGGATCAAAGGAGACCATGGTGACACTGCGGAACCTGATGGAACCAAGGAGCCAGTGTGACACAGTGGGGCCTCATGGAATCAAGGAGACCATTGTGACCCAGGTGTTGCATGTGAAGGCAAGGAGCCATTGTGACACTTTGGGCTTCTTCCCTTGAGCTCTGCAGCTGGCTGTCCCAGCCCAGCGCACCATGTGCCACCTGCTCTCCTCAGGGCTCTGCCTGCACACAGCCCCAGGAGAAGTTTTCCTGTTTGGAAGGAAAGAATGGAAAAGCCGGAGCAGGTTTCCTAAACAACAAACCCCACTCAGGAGCCACATGCTCAGTACAGGCTGCCTGGAACGATGTCCCCTTTCTACAAGGGTCAGTGTGAGCAGGAATGAATGATCTCTGGGAGCAGAATTCTCGGAGTCTTTCCACTGAATTCTCTGTCCCTGTGTCTTGGGGTGACTTTATCATGTGTATCCCCTATTGCTGCTCTATGCCCAGAAGTGAACTTTGTGCATTTCTGTGCCTTTCAACTGAGCCTGAGAGGGAGGAGAGGAGAAAAAACCGGACAAACTTCTCAGAGCGTTTGTTCAAGGACACACATACACACTCCTCTGCATCCTGCTTGCAGCAAGAGCAGAGGGAAGCAACTTTGTTTCTTTTTAGCCAGTTTTCAGCTCCTTTTCTCTGGGGGGAGATGGAGAGTTGAACTTTGTTTTCCTGGGACTTTGGGGGTTTTTTTCCCTTCTTCTCTTCTTGACTCTTTCAACATCAGAGCACATTGGGAGAATTTTCTCCCGAGGTGGGGGCCCTGAATGTGGGCCCATGAGCCAGCTGCAAGGAGGAGGAGAGAGACTACACCTACGGAAGTGTTGGGGTTCCTCCCCCCTGCCATGAGGTCATGGGAGAGGGGACCCTGGGGTAGAGGCATGGCCTGGGCACGGGGTCTCCCTGCTCCCTTCTCACATGTGCCCTAATCCTGTTCAGCACTGCTTATTTTGTGTTGCCCTGTGCGAGGAGGGCCCTGGTTGTGCTGTGATTGCTCAGTTCTTTGGCAGTGCCCCGCCCATGTGGCTGGAGAAGAAAGAGCTCTGAAACTTCTCTCAAGAATCGCTCCCTGTTTCTTTGCACGGGCCTCGCTGTCTATGGATGTTTCAGGAGACCCCACCGAAACACGGAAGGACTCTCAAATTATCCCAGCTTTCTCTGCACAGCGAGAGCTTTTAATATTTAGCATTGTTATCCTTTTCCTGTGTGTTTGTTAAAAAAATAGTTTTTATCTCTTTCACTTTCTTCCCAGGAAAGTTCTTTTTTCCAAAAACCTGGTGGGGGAGGGCTGGGTGTAACCTGCCTTCTATCAGAGGATATTTTCCTCCACATTTGTCCAAACCGGCACAGCCTGTCCTTTCCTGGGTCTCTGTTGCAGATGGAAGCTGCTGGTGCCATTGTCAGCTTGAAGCCCTCTTTTGATGCAAGCAGATGTTGCCAGGTGTGTTCAGCAGCTGTTGCTCAATGCTTATGCCAAGCTATTGTGTTCCTCATGGAACCAAGGAGCCATTGTGACACTGCAGGGGCTGATGGCATCAAGGAGGCAATTGTGACAGTACAGAACCTCCTAGAAACAAGGCTCCATTGTGACACCGTGGGGAATCATGGAATCAAGGAGCCCATTGTGACACGGCTGCATGGAACCAATGGTCCATGGTTACAATGCGGATTCAAGAAGAGCACGGTGACACCACGCAACATCATGGAACCATAGGTCCATTGTGACACAGCGGGGCCTCATGGAAACAAGGGGACCATTGTGGCAAAGCAGGGCCTAATGGAAGCATGGAGAGCATTGTGACACTAAGGAAACTCCTGGAACCAAGATGACCACTGGCACATAATGGAACCTCATGGAAGCAAGCCTCCACAATGACTTTGGAGGGCCTCAGGGACCACAGGACCCATTGTGACACAGCAGGACCTGGTGGAACCAAGGAGCCTTTGTGATACTCCAGATCCACATGGAAGCCAGGGTGCAGAGACACAGCGGGGCCTTGTTGGAACCAAAGACACCTCTGCAAAAAGCAGGCTAGCTCATAGAAGCAAGGAGTCCATTGTTACAACGTAAAAGCTATGGAAGCAAGGGACCATTGTGACACTGCGGGGCCCATGGAACCAATTGTCCATGATGACAGTGCGGATCAAAGGAGACCATGGTGACACTGCGGAACCTGATGGAACCAAGGAGCCATTGTGACACAGTGGGGCCTCATGGAATCAAGGAGACCATTGTGACCCAGGTGTTGCATGTGAAGGCAAGGAGCCATTGTGACACTTTGGGCTTCTTCCCTTGAGCTCTGCAGCTGGCTGTCCCAGCCCAGCGCACCATGTGCCACCTGCTCTCCTCAGGGCTCTGCCTGCACACAGCCCCAGGAGAAGTTTTCCTGTTTGGAAGGAAAGAATGGAAAAGCCGGAGCAGGTTTCCTAAACAACAAACCCCACTCAGGAGCCACATGCTCAGTACAGGCTGCCTGGAACGATGTCCCCTTTCTACAAGGGTCAGTGTGAGCAGGAATGATCTCTGGGAGCAGAATTCTCGGAGTCTTTCCACTGAATTCTCTGTCCCTGTGTCTTGGGGTGACTTTATCATGTGTATCCCCTATTGCTGCTCTATGCCCAGAAGTGAACTTTGTGCATTTCTGTGCCTTTCAACTGAGCCTGAGAGGGGAGAGAGGAAAAAAAAAAAACGGACAAACTTCTCAGAGCGTTTGTTCAAGGACACACATACACACTCCTCTGCATCCTGCTTGCAGCAAGAGCGGTGGAAACAACCTTGTTTCTTTTTAGCCAGTTTTCAGCTCCTTTTCTCTGGAGGGAGATGGAGAGTTGAACTTTGTTTTCCTGGGACTTCGGGGGTTTTTTTCCCTTCTTCTCTTCTTGACTCTTTCAACATCAGAGCACATTGGGAGAATTTTCTACCCAGGTGGGAGCCCTGAATGTGGGCCCATGAGGCAGCTGCAAGGAGGAGGAGAGAGACTACACCTACGGAAGTGTTGGGGTTCCTCCCCCCTGCCATGAGGTCATGGGAAGAGGGGACCCTGGGGTAGAGGCATGGCCTGGGCACGGGGGGTCTCCCTGCTCCCTGCTCACATGTGCCCTAATCCTGTTCAGCACTGCTTATTTTGTGTTGCCTTGTGCGAGGAGGGCCCTGCTTGTGCCGTGATTGCTCAGTTCTTTGGCAGTGCCCCGCCCATGTGGCTGGAGAAGAAAGAGCTCTGAAACTTCTCTCAAGAATCGCTCCCTGTTTCTTTGCACGGGCCTCGCTGTCTATGGATGTTTCAGGAGACCCCACCGAAACACGGAAGGACTCTCAAATTATCCCAGCTTTCTCTGCACAGCGAGAGCTTTTAATATTTAGCATTGTTATCCTTTTCCTGTGTGTTTGTTAAAAAAAGAGGTTTTCTCTCTTTCACTTTCTTCCCAGGAAAATTCTTTTTTCCCAAACCTGGTGGGGGATGGCTGGGTGTAACCTGCCTTCTATCAGAGGATATTTTCCTCCACATTTGTCCAAACCGGCACAGCCTGTCCTTTCCTGGGTCTCTGTTGCAGATGGAAGCTGCTGGTGCCATTGTCAGCTTGAAGCCCTCTTTTGATGCAAGCAGATGTTGCCAGGTGTGTTCAGCAGCTGTTGCTCAATGCTTATGCCAAGCTATTGTGTTCCTCATGGAACCAAGGAGCCATTGTGACACTGCAGGGGCTGATGGCATCAAGGAGGCAATTGTGACAGTACAGAACCTCCTAGAAACAAGGCTCCATTGTGACACCGTGGGGAATCATGGAATCAAGGAGCCCATTGTGACACTGCCAGGCCGCATGGAACCAATGGTCCATGGTTACACTGCGGATTCAAGAAGAGCACGGTGACACCACGCAACATCATGGAACCGTACGTCCATTGTGACACAGCAGGGCCTCATGGAAACAAGGGGACCATTGTGGCAAAGCAGGGCCTAAAGGAAGCATGGAGAGCATTGTGACACTAAGGAAACTCCTGGAACCAAGATGACCACTGGCACATAATGGAACCTCATGGAAGCAAGCCTTCACGATGACTTTGGAGGGCCTCAGGGACCACAGGACCCATTGTGACACAGCAGGACCTGGTGGAACCAAGGAGCCTTTGTGATACTCCACATCCACATGGAAGCCAGGGTGCACTGAGACACAGCGGGGCCTTGTTGGAACCAAAGACACCTCTGCAAAAAGCAGGCTAGCTCATAGAAGCAAGGAGTCCATTGTTACAACATCAAACCTATGGAAGCAAGGGACCATTGTGACACTGCGGGGCCTCATGGAACCAATTGTCCATGATGACAGTGCGGATCAAAGGAGACCATGGTGACACTGCGGAACCTGATGGAACCAAGGAGCCATTGTGACACAGTGGGGCCTCATGGAATCAAGGAGACCATTGTGACCCAGGTGTTGCATGTGAAGGCAAGGAGCCATTGTGACACTTTGGGCTTCTTCCCTTGAGCTCTGCAGCTGGCTGTCCCAGCCCAGCGCACCATGTGCCACCTGCTCTCCTCAGGGCTCTGCCTGCACACAGCCCCAGGAGAAGTTTTCCTGTTTGGAAGGAAAGAATGGAAAAGCCGGAGCAGGTTTCCTAAACAACAAACCCCACTCAGGAGCCACATGCTCAGTACAGGCTGCCTGGAACGATGTCCCCTTTCTACAAGGGTCAGTGTGAGCAGGAATGAATGATCTCTGGGAGCAGAATTCTCGGAGTCTTTCCACTGAATTCTCTGTCCCTGTGTCTTGGGGTGACTTTATCATGTGTATCCCCTATTGCTGCTCTATGCCCAGAAGTGAACTTTGTGCATTTCTGTGCCTTTCAACTGAGCCTGAGAGGGGAGAGAGGAAAAAAAAAAAAACGGACAAACTTCTCAGAGCGTTTGTTCAAGGACACACATACACACTCCTCTGCATCCTGCTTGCAGCAAGAGCGGTGGAAACAACCTTGTTTCTTTTTAGCCAGTTTTCAGCTCCTTTTCTCTGGAGGGAGATGGAGAGTTGAACTTTGTTTTCCTGGGACTTCGGGGGTTTTTTTCCCTTCTTCTCTTCTTGACTCTTTCAACATCAGAGCACATTGGGAGAATTTTCTACCCAGGTGGGAGCCCTGAATGTGGGCCCATGAGGCAGCTGCAAGGAGGAGGAGAGAGACTACACCTACGGAAGTGTTGGGGTTCCTCCCCCCTGCCATGAGGTCATGGGAAGAGGGGACCCTGGGGTAGAGGCATGGCCTGGGCACGGGGGGTCTCCCTGCTCCCTGCTCACATGTGCCCTAATCCTGTTCAGCACTGCTTATTTTGTGTTGCCTTGTGCGAGGAGGGCCCTGCTTGTGCCGTGATTGCTCAGTTCTTTGGCAGTGCCCCGCCCATGTGGCTGGAGAAGAAAGAGCTCTGAAACTTCTCTCAAGAATCGCTCCCTGTTTCTTTGCACGGGCCTCGCTGTCTATGGATGTTTCAGGAGACCCCACCGAAACACGGAAGGACTCTCAAATTATCCCAGCTTTCTCTGCACAGCGAGAGCTTTTAATATTTAGCATTGTTATCCTTTTCCTGTGTGTTTGTTAAAAAAAGAGGTTTTCTCTCTTTCACTTTCTTCCCAGGAAAATTCTTTTTTCCCAAACCTGGTGGGGGATGGCTGGGTGTAACCTGCCTTCTATCAGAGGATATTTTCCTCCACATTTGTCCAAACCGGCACAGCCTGTCCTTTCCTGGGTCTCTGTTGCAGATGGAAGCTGCTGGTGCCATTGTCAGCTTGAAGCCCTCTTTTGATGCAAGCAGATGTTGCCAGGTGTGTTCAGCAGCTGTTGCTCAATGCTTATGCCAAGCTATTGTGTTCCTCATGGAACCAAGGAGCCATTGTGACACTGCAGGGGCTGATGGCATCAAGGAGGCAATTGTGACAGTACAGAACCTCCTAGAAACAAGGCTCCATTGTGACACCGTGGGGAATCATGGAATCAAGGAGCCCATTGTGACACTGCCAGGCCGCATGGAACCAATGGTCCATGGTTACACTGCGGATTCAAGAAGAGCACGGTGACACCACGCAACATCATGGAACCGTACGTCCATTGTGACACAGCAGGGCCTCATGGAAACAAGGGGACCATTGTGGCAAAGCAGGGCCTAAAGGAAGCATGGAGAGCATTGTGACACTAAGGAAACTCCTGGAACCAAGATGACCACTGGCACATAATGGAACCTCATGGAAGCAAGCCTTCACGATGACTTTGGAGGGCCTCAGGGACCACAGGACCCATTGTGACACAGCAGGACCTGGTGGAACCAAGGAGCCTTTGTGATACTCCACATCCACATGGAAGCCAGGGTGCACTGAGACACAGCGGGGCCTTGTTGGAACCAAAGACACCTCTGCAAAAAGCAGGCTAGCTCATAGAAGCAAGGAGTCCATTGTTACAACATCAAACCTATGGAAGCAAGGGACCATTGTGACACTGCGGGGCCTCATGGAACCAATTGTCCATGATGACAGTGCGGATCAAAGGAGACCATGGTGACACTGCGGAACCTGATGGAACCAAGGAGCCATTGTGACACAGTGGGGCCTCATGGAATCAAGGAGACCATTGTGACCCAGGTGTTGCATGTGAAGGCAAGGAGCCATTGTGACGCTTTGGGCTTCTTCCCTTGAGCTCTGCAGCTGGCTGTCCCAGCCCAGCGCACCATGTGCCACCTGCTCTCCTCAGGGCTCTGCCTGCACACAGCCCCAGGAGAAGTTTTCCTGTTTGGAAGGAAAGAATGGAAAAGCCGGAGCAGGTTTCCTAAACAACAAACCCCACTCAGGAGCCACATGCTCAGTACAGGCTGCCTGGAACGATGTCCCCTTTCTACAAGGGTCAGTGTGAGCAGGAATGAATGATCTCTGGGAGCAGAATTCTCGGAGTCTTTCCACTGAATTCTCTGTCCCTGTGTCTTGGGGTGACTTTATCGTGTGTATCCCCTATTGCTGCTCTATGCCCAGAAGTGAACTTTGTGCATTTCTGTGCCTTTCAACTGAGCCTGAGAGGGGGGAGAGGAAAAAAAACCGGACAAACTTCTCAGAGCGTTTGTTCAAGGACACACATACACACTCCTCTGCATCCTGCTTGCAGCAAGAGCAGAGGGAAGCAACTTTGTTTCTTTTTAGCCAGTTTTCAGCTCCTTTTCTCTGGGGGGAGATGGAGAGTTGAACTTTGTTTTCCTGGGACTTTGGGGGTTTTTTTCCCTTCTTCTCTTCTTGACTCTTTCAACATCAGAGCACATTGGGAGAATTTTCTCCCGAGGTGGGGGCCCTGAATGTGGGCCCATGAGCCAGCTGCAAGGAGGAGGAGAGAGACTACACCTACGGAAGTGTTGGGGTTCCTCCCCCCTGCCATGAGGTCATGGGAGAGGGGACCCTGGGGTAGAGGCATGGCCTGGGCACGGGGTCTCCCTGCTCCCTTCTCACATGTGCCCTAATCCTGTTCAGCACTGCTTATTTTGTGTTGCCCTGTGCGAGGAGGGCCCTGGTTGTGCTGTGATTGCTCAGTTCTTTGGCAGTGCCCCACCCATGTGGCTGGAGAAGAAAGAGCTCTGAAACTTCTCTCAAGAATCGCTCCCTGTTTCTTTGCACGGGCCTCGCTGTCTATGGATGTTTCAGGAGACCCCACCGAAACACGGAAGGACTCTCAAATTATCCCAGCTTTCTCTGCACAGCGAGAGCTTTTAATATTTAGCATTGTTATCCTTTTCCTGTGTGTTTGTTAAAAAAATAGTTTTTATCTCTTTCACTTTCTTCCCAGGAAAGTTCTTTTTTCCAAAAACCTGGTGGGGGAGGGCTGGGTGTAACCTGCCTTCTATCAGAGGATATTTTCCTCCACATTTGTCCAAACCGGCACAGCCTGTCCTTTCCTGGGTCTCTGTTGCAGATGGAAGCTGCTGGTGCCATTGTCAGCTTGAAGCCCTCTTTTGATGCAAGCAGATGTTGCCAGGTGTGTTCAGCAGCTGTTGCTCAATGCTTATGCCAAGCTATTGTGTTCCTCATGGAACCAAGGAGCCATTGTGACACTGCAGGGGCTGATGGCATCAAGGAGGCAATTGTGACAGTACAGAACCTCCTAGAAACAAGGCTCCATTGTGACACCGTGGGGAATCATGGAATCAAGGAGCCCATTGTGACACTGCCAGGCCGCATGGAACCAATGGTCCATGGTTACACTGCGGATTCAAGAAGAGCACGGTGACACCACGCAACATCATGGAACCGTACGTCCATTGTGACACAGCAGGGCCTCATGGAAACAAGGGGACCATTGTGGCAAAGCAGGGCCTAAAGGAAGCATGGAGAGCATTGTGACACTAAGGAAACTCCTGGAACCAAGATGACCACTGGCACATAATGGAACCTCATGGAAGCAAGCCTTCACGATGACTTTGGAGGGCCTCAGGGACCACAGGACCCATTGTGACACAGCAGGACCTGGTGGAACCAAGGAGCCTTTGTGATACTCCAGATCCACATGGAAGCCAGGGTGCACTGAGACACAGCGGGGCCTTGTTGGAACCAAAGACACCTCTGCAAAAAGCAGGCTAGCTCATAGAAGCAAGGAGTCCATTGTTACAACATCAAACCTATGGAAGCAAGGGACCATTGTGACACTGCGGGGCCTCATGGAACCAATTGTCCATGATGACAGTGCGGATCAAAGGAGACCATGGTGACACTGCGGAACCTGATGGAACCAAGGAGCCATTGTGACACAGTGGGGCCTCATGGAATCAAGGAGACCATTGTGACCCAGGTGTTGCATGTGAAGGCAAGGAGCCATTGTGACACTTTGGGCTTCTTCCCTTGAGCTCTGCAGCTGGCTGTCCCAGCCCAGCGCACCATGTGCCACCTGCTCTCCTCAGGGCTCTGCCTGCACACAGCCCCAGGAGAAGTTTTCCTGTTTGGAAGGAAAGAATGGAAAAGCCGGAGCAGGTTTCCTAAACAACAAACCCCACTCAGGAGCCACATGCTCAGTACAGGCTGCCTGGAACGATGTCCCCTTTCTACAAGGGTCAGTGTGAGCAGGAATGAATGATCTCTGGGAGCAGAATTCTCGGAGTCTTTCCACTGAATTCTCTGTCCCTGTGTCTTGGGGTGACTTTATCGTGTGTATCCCCTATTGCTGCTCTATGCCCAGAAGTGAACTTTGTGCATTTCTGTGCCTTTCAACTGAGCCTGAGAGGGGGGAGAGGAAAAAAAACCGGACAAACTTCTCAGAGCGTTTGTTCAAGGACACACATACACACTCCTCTGCATCCTGCTTGCAGCAAGAGCAGAGGGAAGCAACTTTGTTTCTTTTTAGCCAGTTTTCAGCTCCTTTTCTCTGGGGGGAGATGGAGAGTTGAACTTTGTTTTCCTGGGACTTTGGGGGTTTTTTTCCCTTCTTCTCTTCTTGACTCTTTCAACATCAGAGCACATTGGGAGAATTTTCTCCCGAGGTGGGGGCCCTGAATGTGGGCCCATGAGCCAGCTGCAAGGAGGAGGAGAGAGACTACACCTACGGAAGTGTTGGGGTTCCTCCCCCCTGCCATGAGGTCATGGGAGAGGGGACCCTGGGGTAGAGGCATGGCCTGGGCACGGGGTCTCCCTGCTCCCTTCTCACATGTGCCCTAATCCTGTTCAGCACTGCTTATTTTGTGTTGCCCTGTGCGAGGAGGGCCCTGGTTGTGCTGTGATTGCTCAGTTCTTTGGCAGTGCCCCGCCCATGTGGCTGGAGAAGAAAGAGCTCTGAAACTTCTCTCAAGAATCGCTCCCTGTTTCTTTGCACGGGCCTCGCTGTCTATGGATGTTTCAGGAGACCCCACCGAAACACGGAAGGACTCTCAAATTATCCCAGCTTTCTCTGCACAGCGAGAGCTTTTAATATTTAGCATTGTTATCCTTTTCCTGTGTGTTTGTTAAAAAAATAGTTTTTATCTCTTTCACTTTCTTCCCAGGAAAGTTCTTTTTTCCAAAAACCTGGTGGGGGAGGGCTGGGTGTAACCTGCCTTCTATCAGAGGATATTTTCCTCCACATTTGTCCAAACCGGCACAGCCTGTCCTTTCCTGGGTCTCTGTTGCAGATGGAAGCTGCTGGTGCCATTGTCAGCTTGAAGCCCTCTTTTGATGCAAGCAGATGTTGCCAGGTGTGTTCAGCAGCTGTTGCTCAATGCTTATGCCAAGCTATTGTGTTCCTCATGGAACCAAGGAGCCATTGTGACACTGCAGGGGCTGATGGCATCAAGGAGGCAATTGTGACAGTACAGAACCTCCTAGAAACAAGGCTCCATTGTGACACCGTGGGGAATCATGGAATCAAGGAGCCCATTGTGACACTGCCAGGCCGCATGGAACCAATGGTCCATGGTTACACTGCGGATTCAAGAAGAGCACGGTGACACCACGCAACATCATGGAACCGTACGTCCATTGTGACACAGCAGGGCCTCATGGAAACAAGGGGACCATTGTGGCAAAGCAGGGCCTAAAGGAAGCATGGAGAGCATTGTGACACTAAGGAAACTCCTGGAACCAAGATGACCACTGGCACATAATGGAACCTCATGGAAGCAAGCCTTCACGATGACTTTGGAGGGCCTCAGGGACCACAGGACCCATTGTGACACAGCAGGACCTGGTGGAACCAAGGAGCCTTTGTGATACTCCACATCCACATGGAAGCCAGGGTGCACTGAGACACAGCGGGGCCTTGTTGGAACCAAAGACACCTCTGCAAAAAGCAGGCTAGCTCATAGAAGCAAGGAGTCCATTGTTACAACATCAAACCTATGGAAGCAAGGGACCATTGTGACACTGCGGGGCCTCATGGAACCAATTGTCCATGATGACAGTGCGGATCAAAGGAGACCATGGTGACACTGCGGAACCTGATGGAACCAAGGAGCCATTGTGACACAGTGGGGCCTCATGGAATCAAGGAGACCATTGTGACCCAGGTGTTGCATGTGAAGGCAAGGAGCCATTGTGACACTTTGGGCTTCTTCCCTTGAGCTCTGCAGCTGGCTGTCCCAGCCCAGCGCACCATGTGCCACCTGCTCTCCTCAGGGCTCTGCCTGCACACAGCCCCAGGAGAAGTTTTCCTGTTTGGAAGGAAAGAATGGAAAAGCCGGAGCAGGTTTCCTAAACAACAAACCCCACTCAGGAGCCACATGCTCAGTACAGGCTGCCTGGAACGATGTCCCCTTTCTACAAGGGTCAGTGTGAGCAGGAATGAATGATCTCTGGGAGCAGAATTCTCGGAGTCTTTCCACTGAATTCTCTGTCCCTGTGTCTTGGGGTGACTTTATCGTGTGTATCCCCTATTGCTGCTCTATGCCCAGAAGTGAACTTTGTGCATTTCTGTGCCTTTCAACTGAGCCTGAGAGGGGGGAGAGGAAAAAAAACCGGACAAACTTCTCAGAGCGTTTGTTCAAGGACACACATACACACTCCTCTGCATCCTGCTTGCAGCAAGAGCAGAGGGAAGCAACTTTGTTTCTTTTTAGCCAGTTTTCAGCTCCTTTTCTCTGGGGGGAGATGGAGAGTTGAACTTTGTTTTCCTGGGACTTTGGGGGTTTTTTTCCCTTCTTCTCTTCTTGACTCTTTCAACATCAGAGCACATTGGGAGAATTTTCTCCCGAGGTGGGGGCCCTGAATGTGGGCCCATGAGCCAGCTGCAAGGAGGAGGAGAGAGACTACACCTACGGAAGTGTTGGGGTTCCTCCCCCCTGCCATGAGGTCATGGGAGAGGGGACCCTGGGGTAGAGGCATGGCCTGGGCACGGGGTCTCCCTGCTCCCTTCTCACATGTGCCCTAATCCTGTTCAGCACTGCTTATTTTGTGTTGCCCTGTGCGAGGAGGGCCCTGGTTGTGCTGTGATTGCTCAGTTCTTTGGCAGTGCCCCGCCCATGTGGCTGGAGAAGAAAGAGCTCTGAAACTTCTCTCAAGAATCGCTCCCTGTTTCTTTGCACGGGCCTCGCTGTCTATGGATGTTTCAGGAGACCCCACCGAAACACGGAAGGACTCTCAAATTATCCCAGCTTTCTCTGCACAGCGAGAGCTTTTAATATTTAGCATTGTTATCCTTTTCCTGTGTGTTTGTTAAAAAAATAGTTTTTATCTCTTTCACTTTCTTCCCAGGAAAGTTCTTTTTTCCAAAAACCTGGTGGGGGAGGGCTGGGTGTAACCTGCCTTCTATCAGAGGATATTTTCCTCCACATTTGTCCAAACCGGCACAGCCTGTCCTTTCCTGGGTCTCTGTTGCAGATGGAAGCTGCTGGTGCCATTGTCAGCTTGAAGCCCTCTTTTGATGCAAGCAGATGTTGCCAGGTGTGTTCAGCAGCTGTTGCTCAATGCTTATGCCAAGCTATTGTGTTCCTCATGGAACCAAGGAGCCATTGTGACACTGCAGGGGCTGATGGCATCAAGGAGGCAATTGTGACAGTACAGAACCTCCTAGAAACAAGGCTCCATTGTGACACCGTGGGGAATCATGGAATCAAGGAGCCCATTGTGACACTGCCAGGCCGCATGGAACCAATGGTCCATGGTTACACTGCGGATTCAAGAAGAGCACGGTGACACCACGCAACATCATGGAACCGTACGTCCATTGTGACACAGCAGGGCCTCATGGAAACAAGGGGACCATTGTGGCAAAGCAGGGCCTAAAGGAAGCATGGAGAGCATTGTGACACTAAGGAAACTCCTGGAACCAAGATGACCACTGGCACATAATGGAACCTCATGGAAGCAAGCCTTCACGATGACTTTGGAGGGCCTCAGGGACCACAGGACCCATTGTGACACAGCAGGACCTGGTGGAACCAAGGAGCCTTTGTGATACTCCAGATCCACATGGAAGCCAGGGTGCACTGAGACACAGCGGGGCCTTGTTGGAACCAAAGACACCTCTGCAAAAAGCAGGCTAGCTCATAGAAGCAAGGAGTCCATTGTTACAACATCAAACCTATGGAAGCAAGGGACCATTGTGACACTGCGGGGCCTCATGGAACCAATTGTCCATGATGACAGTGCGGATCAAAGGAGACCATGGTGACACTGCGGAACCTGATGGAACCAAGGAGCCATTGTGACACAGTGGGGCCTCATGGAATCAAGGAGACCATTGTGACCCAGGTGTTGCATGTGAAGGCAAGGAGCCATTGTGACACTTTGGGCTTCTTCCCTTGAGCTCTGCAGCTGGCTGTCCCAGCCCAGCGCACCATGTGCCACCTGCTCTCCTCAGGGCTCTGCCTGCACACAGCCCCAGGAGAAGTTTTCCTGTTTGGAAGGAAAGAATGGAAAAGCCGGAGCAGGTTTCCTAAACAACAAACCCCACTCAGGAGCCACATGCTCAGTACAGGCTGCCTGGAACGATGTCCCCTTTCTACAAGGGTCAGTGTGAGCAGGAATGAATGATCTCTGGGAGCAGAATTCTCGGAGTCTTTCCACTGAATTCTCTGTCCCTGTGTCTTGGGGTGACTTTATCGTGTGTATCCCCTATTGCTGCTCTATGCCCAGAAGTGAACTTTGTGCATTTCTGTGCCTTTCAACTGAGCCTGAGAGGGGGGAGAGGAAAAAAAACCGGACAAACTTCTCAGAGCGTTTGTTCAAGGACACACATACACACTCCTCTGCATCCTGCTTGCAGCAAGAGCAGAGGGAAGCAACTTTGTTTCTTTTTAGCCAGTTTTCAGCTCCTTTTCTCTGGGGGGAGATGGAGAGTTGAACTTTGTTTTCCTGGGACTTTGGGGGTTTTTTTCCCTTCTTCTCTTCTTGACTCTTTCAACATCAGAGCACATTGGGAGAATTTTCTCCCGAGGTGGGGGCCCTGAATGTGGGCCCATGAGCCAGCTGCAAGGAGGAGGAGAGAGACTACACCTACGGAAGTGTTGGGGTTCCTCCCCCCTGCCATGAGGTCATGGGAGAGGGGACCCTGGGGTAGAGGCATGGCCTGGGCACGGGGTCTCCCTGCTCCCTTCTCACATGTGCCCTAATCCTGTTCAGCACTGCTTATTTTGTGTTGCCCTGTGCGAGGAGGGCCCTGGTTGTGCTGTGATTGCTCAGTTCTTTGGCAGTGCCCCGCCCATGTGGCTGGAGAAGAAAGAGCTCTGAAACTTCTCTCAAGAATCGCTCCCTGTTTCTTTGCACGGGCCTCGCTGTCTATGGATGTTTCAGGAGACCCCACCGAAACACGGAAGGACTCTCAAATTATCCCAGCTTTCTCTGCACAGCGAGAGCTTTTAATATTTAGCATTGTTATCCTTTTCCTGTGTGTTTGTTAAAAAAATAGTTTTTATCTCTTTCACTTTCTTCCCAGGAAAGTTCTTTTTTCCAAAAACCTGGTGGGGGAGGGCTGGGTGTAACCTGCCTTCTATCAGAGGATATTTTCCTCCACATTTGTCCAAACCGGCACAGCCTGTCCTTTCCTGGGTCTCTGTTGCAGATGGAAGCTGCTGGTGCCATTGTCAGCTTGAAGCCCTCTTTTGATGCAAGCAGATGTTGCCAGGTGTGTTCAGCAGCTGTTGCTCAATGCTTATGCCAAGCTATTGTGTTCCTCATGGAACCAAGGAGCCATTGTGACACTGCAGGGGCTGATGGCATCAAGGAGGCAATTGTGACAGTACAGAACCTCCTAGAAACAAGGCTCCATTGTGACACCGTGGGGAATCATGGAATCAAGGAGCCCATTGTGACACGGCTGCATGGAACCAATGGTCCATGGTTACAATGCGGATTCAAGAAGAGCACGGTGACACCACGCAACATCATGGAACCATAGGTCCATTGTGACACAGCGGGGCCTCATGGAAACAAGGGGACCATTGTGGCAAAGCAGGGCCTAATGGAAGCATGGAGAGCATTGTGACACTAAGGAAACTCCTGGAACCAAGATGACCACTGGCACATAATGGAACCTCATGGAAGCAAGCCTCCACAATGACTTTGGAGGGCCTCAGGGACCACAGGACCCATTGTGACACAGCAGGACCTGGTGGAACCAAGGAGCCTTTGTGATACTCCAGATCCACATGGAAGCCAGGGTGCAGAGACACAGCGGGGCCTTGTTGGAACCAAAGACACCTCTGCAAAAAGCAGGCTAGCTCATAGAAGCAAGGAGTCCATTGTTACAACGTAAAAGCTATGGAAGCAAGGGACCATTGTGACACTGCGGGGCCTCATGGAACCAATTGTCCATGATGACAGTGCGGATCAAAGGAGACCATGGTGACACTGCGGAACCTGATGGAACCAAGGAGCCATTGTGACACAGTGGGGCCTCATGGAATCAAGGAGACCATTGTGACCCAGGTGTTGCATGTGAAGGCAAGGAGCCATTGTGACACTTTGGGCTTCTTCCCTTGAGCTCTGCAGCTGGCTGTCCCAGCCCAGCGCACCATGTGCCACCTGCTCTCCTCAGGGCTCTGCCTGCACACAGCCCCAGGAGAAGTTTTCCTGTTTGGAAGGAAAGAATGGAAAAGCCGGAGCAGGTTTCCTAAACAACAAACCCCACTCAGGAGCCACATGCTCAGTACAGGCTGCCTGGAACGATGTCCCCTTTCTACAAGGGTCAGTGTGAGCAGGAATGATCTCTGGGAGCAGAATTCTCGGAGTCTTTCCACTGAATTCTCTGTCCCTGTGTCTTGGGGTGACTTTATCATGTGTATCCCCTATTGCTGCTCTATGCCCAGAAGTGAACTTTGTGCATTTCTGTGCCTTTCAACTGAGCCTGAGAGGGGAGAGAGGAAAAAAAAAAAACGGACAAACTTCTCAGAGCGTTTGTTCAAGGACACACATACACACTCCTCTGCATCCTGCTTGCAGCAAGAGCGGTGGAAACAACCTTGTTTCTTTTTAGCCAGTTTTCAGCTCCTTTTCTCTGGAGGGAGATGGAGAGTTGAACTTTGTTTTCCTGGGACTTCGGGGGTTTTTTTCCCTTCTTCTCTTCTTGACTCTTTCAACATCAGAGCACATTGGGAGAATTTTCTACCCAGGTGGGAGCCCTGAATGTGGGCCCATGAGGCAGCTGCAAGGAGGAGGAGAGAGACTACACCTACGGAAGTGTTGGGGTTCCTCCCCCCTGCCATGAGGTCATGGGAAGAGGGGACCCTGGGGTAGAGGCATGGCCTGGGCACGGGGGGGTCTCCCTGCTCCCTGCTCACATGTGCCCTAATCCTGTTCAGCACTGCTTATTTTGTGTTGCCTTGTGCGAGGAGGGCCCTGCTTGTGCCGTGATTGCTCAGTTCTTTGGCAGTGCCCCGCCCATGTGGCTGGAGAAGAAAGAGCTCTGAAACTTCTCTCAAGAATCGCTCCCTGTTTCTTTGCACGGGCCTCGCTGTCTATGGATGTTTCAGGAGACCCCACCGAAACACGGAAGGACTCTCAAATTATCCCAGCTTTCTCTGCACAGCGAGAGGTTTTAATATTTAGCATTGTTATCCTTTTCCTGTGTGTTTGTTAAAAAAAGAGGTTTTCTCTCTTTCACTTTCTTCCCAGGAAAATTCTTTTTTCCCAAACCTGGTGGGGGATGGCTGGGTGTAACCTGCCTTCTATCAGAGGATATTTTCCTCCAAATTTGTCCAAACTGGCACAGCCTGTCCTTTCCTGGGTGTCTGTTGCAGATGGAAGCTGCTGGTGCCATTGTCAGCTTGAAGCCCTCTTTTGATGCAAGCAGATGTTGCCAGGTGTGTTCAGCAGCTGTTGCTCAATGCTTATGCCAAGCTATTGTGTTCCTCATGGAACCAAGGAGCCATTGTGACACTGCAGGGGCTGATGGCATCAAGGAGACAATTGTCACAGTACAGAACCTCCTAGAAACAAGGCTCCATTGTGACACCGTGGGGAATCATGGAATCAAGGAGCCCATTGTGACACTGCCAGGCCGCATGGAACCAATGGTCCATGGTTACACTGCGGATTCAAGAAGAGCACGGTGACACCACGCAACATCATGGAACCGTACGTCCATTGTGACACAGCGGGGCCTCATGGAAACAAGGGGACCATTGTGGCAAAGCAGGGCCTAAAGGAAGCATGGAGAGCATTGTGACACTAAGGAAACTCCTGGAACCAAGATGACCACTGGCACATAATGGAACCTCATGGAAGCAAGCCTTCACGATGACTTTGGAGGGCCTCAGGGACCACAGGACCCATTGTGACACAGCAGGACCTGGTGGAACCAAGGAGCCTTTGTGATACTCCAGATCCACATGGAAGCCAGGGTGCACTGAGACACAGCGGGGCCTTGTTGGAACCAAAGACACCTCTGCAAAAAGCAGGCTAGCTCATAGAAGCATGGAGTCCATTGTTACAACATCAAACCTATGGAAGCAAGGGACCATTGTGACACTGCGGGGCCTCATGGAACTAATTGTCCATTATGACAATGCGGATCAAAGGAGACCATGGTGACACTGCGGAACCTGATGGAACCAAGGAGCCAGTGTGACACAGTGGGGCCTCATGGAATCAAGGAGACCATTGTGACCCAGGTGTTGCATGTGAAGGCAAGGAGCCATTGTGACACTTTGGGCTTCTTCCCTTGAGCTCTGCAGCTGGCTGTCCCAGCCCAGCGCACCATGTGCCACCTGCTCTCCTCAGGGCTCTGCCTGCACACAGCCCCAGGAGAAGTTTTCCTGTTTGGAAGGAAAGAATGGAAAAGCCGGAGCAGGTTTCCTAAACAACAAACCCCACTCAGGAGCCACATGCTCAGTACAGGCTGCCTGGAACGATGTCCCCTTTCTACAAGGGTCAGTGTGAGCAGGAATGAATGATCTCTGGGAGCAGAATTCTCGGAGTCTTTCCACTGAATTCTCTGTCCCTGTGTCTTGGGGTGACTTTATCATGTGTATCCCCTATTGCTGCTCTATGCCCAGAAGTGAACTTTGTGCATTTCTGTGCCTTTCAACTGAGCCTGAGAGGGAGGAGAGGAGAAAAAACCGGACAAACTTCTCAGAGCGTTTGTTCAAGGACACACATACACACTCCTCTGCATCCTGCTTGCAGCAAGAGCAGAGGGAAGCAACTTTGTTTCTTTTTAGCCAGTTTTCAGCTCCTTTTCTCTGGGGGGAGATGGAGAGTTGAACTTTGTTTTCCTGGGACTTTGGGGGTTTTTTTCCCTTCTTCTCTTCTTGACTCTTTCAACATCAGAGCACATTGGGAGAATTTTCTCCCGAGGTGGGGGCCCTGAATGTGGGCCCATGAGCCAGCTGCAAGGAGGAGGAGAGAGACTACACCTACGGAAGTGTTGGGGTTCCTCCCCCCTGCCATGAGGTCATGGGAGAGGGGACCCTGGGGTAGAGGCATGGCCTGGGCACGGGGTCTCCCTGCTCCCTTCTCACATGTGCCCTAATCCTGTTCAGCACTGCTTATTTTGTGTTGCCCTGTGCGAGGAGGGCCCTGGTTGTGCTGTGATTGCTCAGTTCTTTGGCAGTGCCCCGCCCATGTGGCTGGAGAAGAAAGAGCTCTGAAACTTCTCTCAAGAATCGCTCCCTGTTTCTTTGCACGGGCCTCGCTGTCTATGGATGTTTCAGGAGACCCCACCGAAACACGGAAGGACTCTCAAATTATCCCAGCTTTCTCTGCACAGCGAGAGCTTTTAATATTTAGCATTGTTATCCTTTTCCTGTGTGTTTGTTAAAAAAATAGTTTTTATCTCTTTCACTTTCTTCCCAGGAAAGTTCTTTTTTCCAAAAACCTGGTGGGGGAGGGCTGGGTGTAACCTGCCTTCTATCAGAGGATATTTTCCTCCACATTTGTCCAAACCGGCACAGCCTGTCCTTTCCTGGGTCTCTGTTGCAGATGGAAGCTGCTGGTGCCATTGTCAGCTTGAAGCCCTCTTTTGATGCAAGCAGATGTTGCCAGGTGTGTTCAGCAGCTGTTGCTCAATGCTTATGCCAAGCTATTGTGTTCCTCATGGAACCAAGGAGCCATTGTGACACTGCAGGGGCTGATGGCATCAAGGAGGCAATTGTGACAGTACAGAACCTCCTAGAAACAAGGCTCCATTGTGACACCGTGGGGAATCATGGAATCAAGGAGCCCATTGTGACACTGCCAGGCCGCATGGAACCAATGGTCCATGGTTACACTGCGGATTCAAGAAGAGCACGGTGACACCACGCAACATCATGGAACCGTACGTCCATTGTGACACAGCAGGGCCTCATGGAAACAAGGGGACCATTGTGGCAAAGCAGGGCCTAAAGGAAGCATGGAGAGCATTGTGACACTAAGGAAACTCCTGGAACCAAGATGACCACTGGCACATAATGGAACCTCATGGAAGCAAGCCTTCACGATGACTTTGGAGGGCCTCAGGGACCACAGGACCCATTGTGACACAGCAGGACCTGGTGGAACCAAGGAGCCTTTGTGATACTCCACATCCACATGGAAGCCAGGGTGCACTGAGACACAGCGGGGCCTTGTTGGAACCAAAGACACCTCTGCAAAAAGCAGGCTAGCTCATAGAAGCAAGGAGTCCATTGTTACAACATCAAACCTATGGAAGCAAGGGACCATTGTGACACTGCGGGGCCTCATGGAACCAATTGTCCATGATGACAGTGCGGATCAAAGGAGACCATGGTGACACTGCGGAACCTGATGGAACCAAGGAGCCATTGTGACACAGTGGGGCCTCATGGAATCAAGGAGACCATTGTGACCCAGGTGTTGCATGTGAAGGCAAGGAGCCATTGTGACACTTTGGGCTTCTTCCCTTGAGCTCTGCAGCTGGCTGTCCCAGCCCAGCGCACCATGTGCCACCTGCTCTCCTCAGGGCTCTGCCTGCACACAGCCCCAGGAGAAGTTTTCCTGTTTGGAAGGAAAGAATGGAAAAGCCGGAGCAGGTTTCCTAAACAACAAACCCCACTCAGGAGCCACATGCTCAGTACAGGCTGCCTGGAACGATGTCCCCTTTCTACAAGGGTCAGTGTGAGCAGGAATGAATGATCTCTGGGAGCAGAATTCTCGGAGTCTTTCCACTGAATTCTCTGTCCCTGTGTCTTGGGGTGACTTTATCGTGTGTATCCCCTATTGCTGCTCTATGCCCAGAAGTGAACTTTGTGCATTTCTGTGCCTTTCAACTGAGCCTGAGAGGGGGGAGAGGAAAAAAAACCGGACAAACTTCTCAGAGCGTTTGTTCAAGGACACACATACACACTCCTCTGCATCCTGCTTGCAGCAAGAGCAGAGGGAAGCAACTTTGTTTCTTTTTAGCCAGTTTTCAGCTCCTTTTCTCTGGGGGGAGATGGAGAGTTGAACTTTGTTTTCCTGGGACTTTGGGGGTTTTTTTCCCTTCTTCTCTTCTTGACTCTTTCAACATCAGAGCACATTGGGAGAATTTTCTCCCGAGGTGGGGGCCCTGAATGTGGGCCCATGAGCCAGCTGCAAGGAGGAGGAGAGAGACTACACCTACGGAAGTGTTGGGGTTCCTCCCCCCTGCCATGAGGTCATGGGAGAGGGGACCCTGGGGTAGAGGCATGGCCTGGGCACGGGGTCTCCCTGCTCCCTTCTCACATGTGCCCTAATCCTGTTCAGCACTGCTTATTTTGTGTTGCCCTGTGCCAGGAGGGCCCTGGTTGTGCTGTGATTGCTCAGTTCTTTGGCAGTGCCCCGCCCATGTGGCTGGAGAAGAAAGAGCTCTGAAACTTCTCTCAAGAATCGCTCCCTGTTTCTTTGCACGGGCCTCGCTGTCTATGGATGTTTCAGGAGACCCCACCGAAACACGGAAGGACTCTCAAATTATCCCAGCTTTCTCTGCACAGCGAGAGCTTTTAATATTTAGCATTGTTATCCTTTTCCTGTGTGTTTGTTAAAAAAATAGTTTTTATCTCTTTCACTTTCTTCCCAGGAAAGTTCTTTTTTCCAAAAACCTGGTGGGGGAGGGCTGGGTGTAACCTGCCTTCTATCAGAGGATATTTTCCTCCACATTTGTCCAAACCGGCACAGCCTGTCCTTTCCTGGGTCTCTGTTGCAGATGGAAGCTGCTGGTGCCATTGTCAGCTTGAAGCCCTCTTTTGATGCAAGCAGATGTTGCCAGGTGTGTTCAGCAGCTGTTGCTCAATGCTTATGCCAAGCTATTGTGTTCCTCATGGAACCAAGGAGCCATTGTGACACTGCAGGGGCTGATGGCATCAAGGAGGCAATTGTGACAGTACAGAACCTCCTAGAAACAAGGCTCCATTGTGACACCGTGGGGAATCATGGAATCAAGGAGCCCATTGTGACACGGCTGCATGGAACCAATGGTCCATGGTTACAATGCGGATTCAAGAAGAGCACGGTGACACCACGCAACATCATGGAACCATAGGTCCATTGTGACACAGCGGGGCCTCATGGAAACAAGGGGACCATTGTGGCAAAGCAGGGCCTAATGGAAGCATGGAGAGCATTGTGACACTAAGGAAACTCCTGGAACCAAGATGACCACTGGCACATAATGGAACCTCATGGAAGCAAGCCTCCACAATGACTTTGGAGGGCCTCAGGGACCACAGGACCCATTGTGACACAGCAGGACCTGGTGGAACCAAGGAGCCTTTGTGATACTCCAGATCCACATGGAAGCCAGGGTGCAGAGACACAGCGGGGCCTTGTTGGAACCAAAGACACCTCTGCAAAAAGCAGGCTAGCTCATAGAAGCAAGGAGTCCATTGTTACAACGTAAAAGCTATGGAAGCAAGGGACCATTGTGACACTGCGGGGCCTCATGGAACCAATTGTCCATGATGACAGTGCGGATCAAAGGAGACCATGGTGACACTGCGGAACCTGATGGAACCAAGGAGCCATTGTGACACAGTGGGGCCTCATGGAATCAAGGAGACCATTGTGACCCAGGTGTTGCATGTGAAGGCAAGGAGCCATTGTGACACTTTGGGCTTCTTCCCTTGAGCTCTGCAGCTGGCTGTCCCAGCCCAGCGCACCATGTGCCACCTGCTCTCCTCAGGGCTCTGCCTGCACACAGCCCCAGGAGAAGTTTTCCTGTTTGGAAGGAAAGAATGGAAAAGCCGGAGCAGGTTTCCTAAACAACAAACCCCACTCAGGAGCCACATGCTCAGTACAGGCTGCCTGGAACGATGTCCCCTTTCTACAAGGGTCAGTGTGAGCAGGAATGATCTCTGGGAGCAGAATTCTCGGAGTCTTTCCACTGAATTCTCTGTCCCTGTGTCTTGGGGTGACTTTATCATGTGTATCCCCTATTGCTGCTCTATGCCCAGAAGTGAACTTTGTGCATTTCTGTGCCTTTCAACTGAGCCTGAGAGGGGGGAGAGGAAAAAAAAAAAACGGACAAACTTCTCAGAGCGTTTGTTCAAGGACACACATACACACTCCTCTGCATCCTGCTTGCAGCAAGAGCGGTGGAAACAACCTTGTTTCTTTTTAGCCAGTTTTCAGCTCCTTTTCTCTGGAGGGAGATGGAGAGTTGAACTTTGTTTTCCTGGGACTTCGGGGGTTTTTTTCCCTTCTTCTCTTCTTGACTCTTTCAACATCAGAGCACATTGGGAGAATTTTCTACCCAGGTGGGAGCCCTGAATGTGGGCCCATGAGGCAGCTGCAAGGAGGAGGAGAGAGACTACACCTACGGAAGTGTTGGGGTTCCTCCCCCCTGCCATGAGGTCATGGGAAGAGGGGACCCTGGGGTAGAGGCATGGCCTGGGCACGGGGGGGTCTCCCTGCTCCCTGCTCACATGTGCCCTAATCCTGTTCAGCACTGCTTATTTTGTGTTGCCCTGTGCGAGGAGGGCCCTGGTTGTGCTGTGATTGCTCAGTTCTTTGGCAGTGCCCCGCCCATGTGGCTGGAGAAGAAAGAGCTCTGAAACTTCTCTCAAGAATCGCTCCCTGTTTCTTTGCACGGGCCTCGCTGTCTATGGATGTTTCAGGAGACCCCACCGAAACACGGAAGGACTCTCAAATTATCCCAGCTTTCTCTGCACAGCGAGAGGTTTTAATATTTAGCATTGTTATCCTTTTCCTGTGTGTTTGTTAAAAAAAGAGGTTTTCTCTCTTTCACTTTCTTCCCAGGAAAATTCTTTTTTCCCAAACCTGGTGGGGGATGGCTGGGTGTAACCTGCCTTCTATCAGAGGATATTTTCCTCCAAATTTGTCCAAACTGGCACAGCCTGTCCTTTCCTGGGTGTCTGTTGCAGATGGAAGCTGCTGGTGCCATTGTCAGCTTGAAGCCCTCTTTTGATGCAAGCAGATGTTGCCAGGTGTGTTCAGCAGCTGTTGCTCAATGCTTATGCCAAGCTATTGTGTTCCTCATGGAACCAAGGAGCCATTGTGACACTGCAGGGGCTGATGGCATCAAGGAGACAATTGTCACAGTACAGAACCTCCTAGAAACAAGGCTCCATTGTGACACCGTGGGGAATCATGGAATCAAGGAGCCCATTGTGACACTGCCAGGCCGCATGGAACCAATGGTCCATGGTTACACTGCGGATTCAAGAAGAGCACGGTGACACCACGCAACATCATGGAACCGTACGTCCATTGTGACACAGCGGGGCCTCATGGAAACAAGGGGACCATTGTGGCAAAGCAGGGCCTAAAGGAAGCATGGAGAGCATTGTGACACTAAGGAAACTCCTGGAACCAAGATGACCACTGGCACATAATGGAACCTCATGGAAGCAAGCCTTCACGATGACTTTGGAGGGCCTCAGGGACCACAGGACCCATTGTGACACAGCAGGACCTGGTGGAACCAAGGAGCCTTTGTGATACTCCACATCCACATGGAAGCCAGGGTGCACTGAGACACAGCGGGGCCTTGTTGGAACCAAAGACACCTCTGCAAAAAGCAGGCTAGCTCATAGAAGCATGGAGTCCATTGTTACAACATCAAACCTATGGAAGCAAGGGACCATTGTGACACTGCGGGGCCTCATGGAACTAATTGTCCATTATGACAATGCGGATCAAAGGAGACCATGGTGACACTGCGGAACCTGATGGAACCAAGGAGCCAGTGTGACACAGTGGGGCCTCATGGAATCAAGGAGACCATTGTGACCCAGGTGTTGCATGTGAAGGCAAGGAGCCATTGTGACACTTTGGGCTTCTTCCCTTGAGCTCTGCAGCTGGCTGTCCCAGCCCAGCGCACCATGTGCCACCTGCTCTCCTCAGGGCTCTGCCTGCACACAGCCCCAGGAGAAGTTTTCCTGTTTGGAAGGAAAGAATGGAAAAGCCGGAGCAGGTTTCCTAAACAACAAACCCCACTCAGGAGCCACATGCTCAGTACAGGCTGCCTGGAACGATGTCCCCTTTCTACAAGGGTCAGTGTGAGCAGGAATGAATGATCTCTGGGAGCAGAATTCTCGGAGTCTTTCCACTGAATTCTCTGTCCCTGTGTCTTGGGGTGACTTTATCATGTGTATCCCCTATTGCTGCTCTATGCCCAGAAGTGAACTTTGTGCATTTCTGTGCCTTTCAACTGAGCCTGAGAGGGAGGAGAGGAGAAAAAACCGGACAAACTTCTCAGAGCGTTTGTTCAAGGACACACATACACACTCCTCTGCATCCTGCTTGCAGCAAGAGCAGAGGGAAGCAACTTTGTTTCTTTTTAGCCAGTTTTCAGCTCCTTTTCTCTGGGGGGAGATGGAGAGTTGAACTTTGTTTTCCTGGGACTTTGGGGGTTTTTTTCCCTTCTTCTCTTCTTGACTCTTTCAACATCAGAGCACATTGGGAGAATTTTCTCCCGAGGTGGGGGCCCTGAATGTGGGCCCATGAGCCAGCTGCAAGGAGGAGGAGAGAGACTACACCTACGGAAGTGTTGGGGTTCCTCCCCCCTGCCATGAGGTCATGGGAGAGGGGACCCTGGGGTAGAGGCATGGCCTGGGCACGGGGTCTCCCTGCTCCCTTCTCACATGTGCCCTAATCCTGTTCAGCACTGCTTATTTTGTGTTGCCCTGTGCGAGGAGGGCCCTGGTTGTGCTGTGATTGCTCAGTTCTTTGGCAGTGCCCCGCCCATGTGGCTGGAGAAGAAAGAGCTCTGAAACTTCTCTCAAGAATCGCTCCCTGTTTCTTTGCACGGGCCTCGCTGTCTATGGATGTTTCAGGAGACCCCACCGAAACACGGAAGGACTCTCAAATTATCCCAGCTTTCTCTGCACAGCGAGAGCTTTTAATATTTAGCATTGTTATCCTTTTCCTGTGTGTTTGTTAAAAAAATAGTTTTTATCTCTTTCACTTTCTTCCCAGGAAAGTTCTTTTTTCCAAAAACCTGGTGGGGGAGGGCTGGGTGTAACCTGCCTTCTATCAGAGGATATTTTCCTCCACATTTGTCCAAACCGGCACAGCCTGTCCTTTCCTGGGTCTCTGTTGCAGATGGAAGCTGCTGGTGCCATTGTCAGCTTGAAGCCCTCTTTTGATGCAAGCAGATGTTGCCAGGTGTGTTCAGCAGCTGTTGCTCAATGCTTATGCCAAGCTATTGTGTTCCTCATGGAACCAAGGAGCCATTGTGACACTGCAGGGGCTGATGGCATCAAGGAGGCAATTGTGACAGTACAGAACCTCCTAGAAACAAGGCTCCATTGTGACACCGTGGGGAATCATGGAATCAAGGAGCCCATTGTGACACGGCTGCATGGAACCAATGGTCCATGGTTACAATGCGGATTCAAGAAGAGCACGGTGACACCACGCAACATCATGGAACCATAGGTCCATTGTGACACAGCGGGGCCTCATGGAAACAAGGGGACCATTGTGGCAAAGCAGGGCCTAATGGAAGCATGGAGAGCATTGTGACACTAAGGAAACTCCTGGAACCAAGATGACCACTGGCACATAATGGAACCTCATGGAAGCAAGCCTCCACAATGACTTTGGAGGGCCTCAGGGACCACAGGACCCATTGTGACACAGCAGGACCTGGTGGAACCAAGGAGCCTTTGTGATACTCCAGATCCACATGGAAGCCAGGGTGCAGAGACACAGCGGGGCCTTGTTGGAACCAAAGACACCTCTGCAAAAAGCAGGCTAGCTCATAGAAGCAAGGAGTCCATTGTTACAACGTAAAAGCTATGGAAGCAAGGGACCATTGTGACACTGCGGGGCCCATGGAACCAATTGTCCATGATGACAGTGCGGATCAAAGGAGACCATGGTGACACTGCGGAACCTGATGGAACCAAGGAGCCATTGTGACACAGTGGGGCCTCATGGAATCAAGGAGACCATTGTGACCCAGGTGTTGCATGTGAAGGCAAGGAGCCATTGTGACACTTTGGGCTTCTTCCCTTGAGCTCTGCAGCTGGCTGTCCCAGCCCAGCGCACCATGTGCCACCTGCTCTCCTCAGGGCTCTGCCTGCACACAGCCCCAGGAGAAGTTTTCCTGTTTGGAAGGAAAGAATGGAAAAGCCGGAGCAGGTTTCCTAAACAACAAACCCCACTCAGGAGCCACATGCTCAGTACAGGCTGCCTGGAACGATGTCCCCTTTCTACAAGGGTCAGTGTGAGCAGGAATGATCTCTGGGAGCAGAATTCTCGGAGTCTTTCCACTGAATTCTCTGTCCCTGTGTCTTGGGGTGACTTTATCATGTGTATCCCCTATTGCTGCTCTATGCCCAGAAGTGAACTTTGTGCATTTCTGTGCCTTTCAACTGAGCCTGAGAGGGGAGAGAGGAAAAAAAAAAAACGGACAAACTTCTCAGAGCGTTTGTTCAAGGACACACATACACACTCCTCTGCATCCTGCTTGCAGCAAGAGCGGTGGAAACAACCTTGTTTCTTTTTAGCCAGTTTTCAGCTCCTTTTCTCTGGAGGGAGATGGAGAGTTGAACTTTGTTTTCCTGGGACTTCGGGGGTTTTTTTCCCTTCTTCTCTTCTTGACTCTTTCAACATCAGAGCACATTGGGAGAATTTTCTACCCAGGTGGGAGCCCTGAATGTGGGCCCATGAGGCAGCTGCAAGGAGGAGGAGAGAGACTACACCTACGGAAGTGTTGGGGTTCCTCCCCCCTGCCATGAGGTCATGGGAAGAGGGGACCCTGGGGTAGAGGCATGGCCTGGGCACGGGGGGTCTCCCTGCTCCCTGCTCACATGTGCCCTAATCCTGTTCAGCACTGCTTATTTTGTGTTGCCTTGTGCGAGGAGGGCCCTGCTTGTGCCGTGATTGCTCAGTTCTTTGGCAGTGCCCCGCCCATGTGGCTGGAGAAGAAAGAGCTCTGAAACTTCTCTCAAGAATCGCTCCCTGTTTCTTTGCACGGGCCTCGCTGTCTATGGATGTTTCAGGAGACCCCACCGAAACACGGAAGGACTCTCAAATTATCCCAGCTTTCTCTGCACAGCGAGAGCTTTTAATATTTAGCATTGTTATCCTTTTCCTGTGTGTTTGTTAAAAAAAGAGGTTTTCTCTCTTTCACTTTCTTCCCAGGAAAATTCTTTTTTCCCAAACCTGGTGGGGGATGGCTGGGTGTAACCTGCCTTCTATCAGAGGATATTTTCCTCCACATTTGTCCAAACCGGCACAGCCTGTCCTTTCCTGGGTCTCTGTTGCAGATGGAAGCTGCTGGTGCCATTGTCAGCTTGAAGCCCTCTTTTGATGCAAGCAGATGTTGCCAGGTGTGTTCAGCAGCTGTTGCTCAATGCTTATGCCAAGCTATTGTGTTCCTCATGGAACCAAGGAGCCATTGTGACACTGCAGGGGCTGATGGCATCAAGGAGGCAATTGTGACAGTACAGAACCTCCTAGAAACAAGGCTCCATTGTGACACCGTGGGGAATCATGGAATCAAGGAGCCCATTGTGACACTGCCAGGCCGCATGGAACCAATGGTCCATGGTTACACTGCGGATTCAAGAAGAGCACGGTGACACCACGCAACATCATGGAACCGTACGTCCATTGTGACACAGCAGGGCCTCATGGAAACAAGGGGACCATTGTGGCAAAGCAGGGCCTAAAGGAAGCATGGAGAGCATTGTGACACTAAGGAAACTCCTGGAACCAAGATGACCACTGGCACATAATGGAACCTCATGGAAGCAAGCCTTCACGATGACTTTGGAGGGCCTCAGGGACCACAGGACCCATTGTGACACAGCAGGACCTGGTGGAACCAAGGAGCCTTTGTGATACTCCACATCCACATGGAAGCCAGGGTGCACTGAGACACAGCGGGGCCTTGTTGGAACCAAAGACACCTCTGCAAAAAGCAGGCTAGCTCATAGAAGCAAGGAGTCCATTGTTACAACATCAAACCTATGGAAGCAAGGGACCATTGTGACACTGCGGGGCCTCATGGAACCAATTGTCCATGATGACAGTGCGGATCAAAGGAGACCATGGTGACACTGCGGAACCTGATGGAACCAAGGAGCCATTGTGACACAGTGGGGCCTCATGGAATCAAGGAGACCATTGTGACCCAGGTGTTGCATGTGAAGGCAAGGAGCCATTGTGACACTTTGGGCTTCTTCCCTTGAGCTCTGCAGCTGGCTGTCCCAGCCCAGCGCACCATGTGCCACCTGCTCTCCTCAGGGCTCTGCCTGCACACAGCCCCAGGAGAAGTTTTCCTGTTTGGAAGGAAAGAATGGAAAAGCCGGAGCAGGTTTCCTAAACAACAAACCCCACTCAGGAGCCACATGCTCAGTACAGGCTGCCTGGAACGATGTCCCCTTTCTACAAGGGTCAGTGTGAGCAGGAATGAATGATCTCTGGGAGCAGAATTCTCGGAGTCTTTCCACTGAATTCTCTGTCCCTGTGTCTTGGGGTGACTTTATCATGTGTATCCCCTATTGCTGCTCTATGCCCAGAAGTGAACTTTGTGCATTTCTGTGCCTTTCAACTGAGCCTGAGAGGGGGGAGAGGAAAAAAAACCGGACAAACTTCTCAGAGCGTTTGTTCAAGGACACACATACACACTCCTCTGCATCCTGCTTGCAGCAAGAGCAGAGGGAAGCAACTTTGTTTCTTTTTAGCCAGTTTTCAGCTCCTTTTCTCTGGGGGGAGATGGAGAGTTGAACTTTGTTTTCCTGGGACTTTGGGGGTTTTTTTCCCTTCTTCTCTTCTTGACTCTTTCAACATCAGAGCACATTGGGAGAATTTTCTCCCGAGGTGGGGGCCCTGAATGTGGGCCCATGAGCCAGCTGCAAGGAGGAGGAGAGAGACTACACCTACGGAAGTGTTGGGGTTCCTCCCCCCTGCCATGAGGTCATGGGAGAGGGGACCCTGGGGTAGAGGCATGGCCTGGGCACGGGGTCTCCCTGCTCCCTTCTCACATGTGCCCTAATCCTGTTCAGCACTGCTTATTTTGTGTTGCCCTGTGCGAGGAGGGCCCTGGTTGTGCTGTGATTGCTCAGTTCTTTGGCAGTGCCCCGCCCATGTGGCTGGAGAAGAAAGAGCTCTGAAACTTCTCTCAAGAATCGCTCCCTGTTTCTTTGCACGGGCCTCGCTGTCTATGGATGTTTCAGGAGACCCCACCGAAACACGGAAGGACTCTCAAATTATCCCAGCTTTCTCTGCACAGCGAGAGCTTTTAATATTTAGCATTGTTATCCTTTTCCTGTGTGTTTGTTAAAAAAATAGTTTTTATCTCTTTCACTTTCTTCCCAGGAAAGTTCTTTTTTCCAAAAACCTGGTGGGGGAGGGCTGGGTGTAACCTGCCTTCTATCAGAGGATATTTTCCTCCACATTTGTCCAAACCGGCACAGCCTGTCCTTTCCTGGGTCTCTGTTGCAGATGGAAGCTGCTGGTGCCATTGTCAGCTTGAAGCCCTCTTTTGATGCAAGCAGATGTTGCCAGGTGTGTTCAGCAGCTGTTGCTCAATGCTTATGCCAAGCTATTGTGTTCCTCATGGAACCAAGGAGCCATTGTGACACTGCAGGGGCTGATGGCATCAAGGAGGCAATTGTGACAGTACAGAACCTCCTAGAAACAAGGCTCCATTGTGACACCGTGGGGAATCATGGAATCAAGGAGCCCATTGTGACACTGCCAGGCCGCATGGAACCAATGGTCCATGGTTACACTGCGGATTCAAGAAGAGCACGGTGACACCACGCAACATCATGGAACCGTACGTCCATTGTGACACAGCAGGGCCTCATGGAAACAAGGGGACCATTGTGGCAAAGCAGGGCCTAAAGGAAGCATGGAGAGCATTGTGACACTAAGGAAACTCCTGGAACCAAGATGACCACTGGCACATAATGGAACCTCATGGAAGCAAGCCTTCACGATGACTTTGGAGGGCCTCAGGGACCACAGGACCCATTGTGACACAGCAGGACCTGGTGGAACCAAGGAGCCTTTGTGATACTCCACATCCACATGGAAGCCAGGGTGCACTGAGACACAGCGGGGCCTTGTTGGAACCAAAGACACCTCTGCAAAAAGCAGGCTAGCTCATAGAAGCAAGGAGTCCATTGTTACAACATCAAACCTATGGAAGCAAGGGACCATTGTGACACTGCGGGGCCTCATGGAACCAATTGTCCATGATGACAGTGCGGATCAAAGGAGACCATGGTGACACTGCGGAACCTGATGGAACCAAGGAGCCATTGTGACACAGTGGGGCCTCATGGAATCAAGGAGACCATTGTGACCCAGGTGTTGCATGTGAAGGCAAGGAGCCATTGTGACACTTTGGGCTTCTTCCCTTGAGCTCTGCAGCTGGCTGTCCCAGCCCAGCGCACCATGTGCCACCTGCTCTCCTCAGGGCTCTGCCTGCACACAGCCCCAGGAGAAGTTTTCCTGTTTGGAAGGAAAGAATGGAAAAGCCGGAGCAGGTTTCCTAAACAACAAACCCCACTCAGGAGCCACATGCTCAGTACAGGCTGCCTGGAACGATGTCCCCTTTCTACAAGGGTCAGTGTGAGCAGGAATGAATGATCTCTGGGAGCAGAATTCTCGGAGTCTTTCCACTGAATTCTCTGTCCCTGTGTCTTGGGGTGACTTTATCGTGTGTATCCCCTATTGCTGCTCTATGCCCAGAAGTGAACTTTGTGCATTTCTGTGCCTTTCAACTGAGCCTGAGAGGGGGGAGAGGAAAAAAAACCGGACAAACTTCTCAGAGCGTTTGTTCAAGGACACACATACACACTCCTCTGCATCCTGCTTGCAGCAAGAGCAGAGGGAAGCAACTTTGTTTCTTTTTAGCCAGTTTTCAGCTCCTTTTCTCTGGGGGGAGATGGAGAGTTGAACTTTGTTTTCCTGGGACTTTGGGGGTTTTTTTCCCTTCTTCTCTTCTTGACTCTTTCAACATCAGAGCACATTGGGAGAATTTTCTCCCGAGGTGGGGGCCCTGAATGTGGGCCCATGAGCCAGCTGCAAGGAGGAGGAGAGAGACTACACCTACGGAAGTGTTGGGGTTCCTCCCCCCTGCCATGAGGTCATGGGAGAGGGGACCCTGGGGTAGAGGCATGGCCTGGGCACGGGGTCTCCCTGCTCCCTTCTCACATGTGCCCTAATCCTGTTCAGCACTGCTTATTTTGTGTTGCCCTGTGCGAGGAGGGCCCTGGTTGTGCTGTGATTGCTCAGTTCTTTGGCAGTGCCCCGCCCATGTGGCTGGAGAAGAAAGAGCTCTGAAACTTCTCTCAAGAATCGCTCCCTGTTTCTTTGCACGGGCCTCGCTGTCTATGGATGTTTCAGGAGACCCCACCGAAACACGGAAGGACTCTCAAATTATCCCAGCTTTCTCTGCACAGCGAGAGCTTTTAATATTTAGCATTGTTATCCTTTTCCTGTGTGTTTGTTAAAAAAATAGTTTTTATCTCTTTCACTTTCTTCCCAGGAAAGTTCTTTTTTCCAAAAACCTGGTGGGGGAGGGCTGGGTGTAACCTGCCTTCTATCAGAGGATATTTTCCTCCACATTTGTCCAAACCGGCACAGCCTGTCCTTTCCTGGGTCTCTGTTGCAGATGGAAGCTGCTGGTGCCATTGTCAGCTTGAAGCCCTCTTTTGATGCAAGCAGATGTTGCCAGGTGTGTTCAGCAGCTGTTGCTCAATGCTTATGCCAAGCTATTGTGTTCCTCATGGAACCAAGGAGCCATTGTGACACTGCAGGGGCTGATGGCATCAAGGAGGCAATTGTGACAGTACAGAACCTCCTAGAAACAAGGCTCCATTGTGACACCGTGGGGAATCATGGAATCAAGGAGCCCATTGTGACACGGCTGCATGGAACCAATGGTCCATGGTTACAATGCGGATTCAAGAAGAGCACGGTGACACCACGCAACATCATGGAACCATAGGTCCATTGTGACACAGCGGGGCCTCATGGAAACAAGGGGACCATTGTGGCAAAGCAGGGCCTAATGGAAGCATGGAGAGCATTGTGACACTAAGGAAACTCCTGGAACCAAGATGACCACTGGCACATAATGGAACCTCATGGAAGCAAGCCTCCACAATGACTTTGGAGGGCCTCAGGGACCACAGGACCCATTGTGACACAGCAGGACCTGGTGGAACCAAGGAGCCTTTGTGATACTCCAGATCCACATGGAAGCCAGGGTGCAGAGACACAGCGGGGCCTTGTTGGAACCAAAGACACCTCTGCAAAAAGCAGGCTAGCTCATAGAAGCAAGGAGTCCATTGTTACAACGTAAAAGCTATGGAAGCAAGGGACCATTGTGACACTGCGGGGCCTCATGGAACCAATTGTCCATGATGACAGTGCGGATCAAAGGAGACCATGGTGACACTGCGGAACCTGATGGAACCAAGGAGCCATTGTGACACAGTGGGGCCTCATGGAATCAAGGAGACCATTGTGACCCAGGTGTTGCATGGGAAGGCAAGGAGCCATTGTGACACTTTGGGCTTCTTCCCTTGAGCTCTGCAGCTGGCTGTCCCAGCCCAGCGCACCATGTGCCACCTGCTCTCCTCAGGGCTCTGCCTGCACACAGCCCCAGGAGAAGTTTTCCTGTTTGGAAGGAAAGAATGGAAAAGCCGGAGCAGGTTTCCTAAACAACAAACCCCACTCAGGAGCCACATGCTCAGTACAGGCTGCCTGGAACGATGTCCCCTTTCTACAAGGGTCAGTGTGAGCAGGAATGATCTCTGGGAGCAGAATTCTCGGAGTCTTTCCACTGAATTCTCTGTCCCTGTGTCTTGGGGTGACTTTATCATGTGTATCCCCTATTGCTGCTCTATGCCCAGAAGTGAACTTTGTGCATTTCTGTGCCTTTCAACTGAGCCTGAGAGGGGAGAGAGGAAAAAAAAAAAACGGACAAACTTCTCAGAGCGTTTGTTCAAGGACACACATACACACTCCTCTGCATCCTGCTTGCAGCAAGAGGGGTGGAAACAACCTTGTTTCTTTTTAGCCAGTTTTCAGCTCCTTTTCTCTGGAGGGAGATGGAGAGTTGAACTTTGTTTTCCTGGGACTTCGGGGGTTTTTTTCCCTTCTTCTCTTCTTGACTCTTTCAACATCAGAGCACATTGGGAGAATTTTCTACCCAGGTGGGAGCCCTGAATGTGGGCCCATGAGGCAGCTGCAAGGAGGAGGAGAGAGACTACACCTACGGAAGTGTTGGGGTTCCTCCCCCCTGCCATGAGGTCATGGGAAGAGGGGACCCTGGGGTAGAGGCATGGCCTGGGCACGGGGGGGTCTCCCTGCTCCCTGCTCACATGTGCCCTAATCCTGTTCAGCACTGCTTATTTTGTGTTGCCTTGTGCGAGGAGGGCCCTGCTTGTGCCGTGATTGCTCAGTTCTTTGGCAGTGCCCCGCCCATGTGGCTGGAGAAGAAAGAGCTCTGAAACTTCTCTCAAGAATCGCTCCCTGTTTCTTTGCACGGGCCTCGCTGTCTATGGATGTTTCAGGAGACCCCACCGAAACACGGAAGGACTCTCAAATTATCCCAGCTTTCTCTGCACAGCGAGAGGTTTTAATATTTAGCATTGTTATCCTTTTCCTGTGTGTTTGTTAAAAAAAGAGGTTTTCTCTCTTTCACTTTCTTCCCAGGAAAATTCTTTTTTCCCAAACCTGGTGGGGGATGGCTGGGTGTAACCTGCCTTCTATCAGAGGATATTTTCCTCCAAATTTGTCCAAACTGGCACAGCCTGTCCTTTCCTGGGTGTCTGTTGCAGATGGAAGCTGCTGGTGCCATTGTCAGCTTGAAGCCCTCTTTTGATGCAAGCAGATGTTGCCAGGTGTGTTCAGCAGCTGTTGCTCAATGCTTATGCCAAGCTATTGTGTTCCTCATGGAACCAAGGAGCCATTGTGACACTGCAGGGGCTGATGGCATCAAGGAGACAATTGTCACAGTACAGAACCTCCTAGAAACAAGGCTCCATTGTGACACCGTGGGGAATCATGGAATCAAGGAGCCCATTGTGACACTGCCAGGCCGCATGGAACCAATGGTCCATGGTTACACTGCGGATTCAAGAAGAGCACGGTGACACCACGCAACATCATGGAACCGTACGTCCATTGTGACACAGCGGGGCCTCATGGAAACAAGGGGACCATTGTGGCAAAGCAGGGCCTAAAGGAAGCATGGAGAGCATTGTGACACTAAGGAAACTCCTGGAACCAAGATGACCACTGGCACATAATGGAACCTCATGGAAGCAAGCCTTCACGATGACTTTGGAGGGCCTCAGGGACCACAGGACCCATTGTGACACAGCAGGACCTGGTGGAACCAAGGAGCCTTTGTGATACTCCAGATCCACATGGAAGCCAGGGTGCACTGAGACACAGCGGGGCCTTGTTGGAACCAAAGACACCTCTGCAAAAAGCAGGCTAGCTCATAGAAGCATGGAGTCCATTGTTACAACATCAAACCTATGGAAGCAAGGGACCATTGTGACACTGCGGGGCCTCATGGAACTAATTGTCCATTATGACAATGCGGATCAAAGGAGACCATGGTGACACTGCGGAACCTGATGGAACCAAGGAGCCAGTGTGACACAGTGGGGCCTCATGGAATCAAGGAGACCATTGTGACCCAGGTGTTGCATGTGAAGGCAAGGAGCCATTGTGACACTTTGGGCTTCTTCCCTTGAGCTCTGCAGCTGGCTGTCCCAGCCCAGCGCACCATGTGCCACCTGCTCTCCTCAGGGCTCTGCCTGCACACAGCCCCAGGAGAAGTTTTCCTGTTTGGAAGGAAAGAATGGAAAAGCCGGAGCAGGTTTCCTAAACAACAAACCCCACTCAGGAGCCACATGCTCAGTACAGGCTGCCTGGAACGATGTCCCCTTTCTACAAGGGTCAGTGTGAGCAGGAATGAATGATCTCTGGGAGCAGAATTCTCGGAGTCTTTCCACTGAATTCTCTGTCCCTGTGTCTTGGGGTGACTTTATCATGTGTATCCCCTATTGCTGCTCTATGCCCAGAAGTGAACTTTGTGCATTTCTGTGCCTTTCAACTGAGCCTGAGAGGGAGGAGAGGAGAAAAAACCGGACAAACTTCTCAGAGCGTTTGTTCAAGGACACACATACACACTCCTCTGCATCCTGCTTGCAGCAAGAGCAGAGGGAAGCAACTTTGTTTCTTTTTAGCCAGTTTTCAGCTCCTTTTCTCTGGGGGGAGATGGAGAGTTGAACTTTGTTTTCCTGGGACTTTGGGGGTTTTTTTCCCTTCTTCTCTTCTTGACTCTTTCAACATCAGAGCACATTGGGAGAATTTTCTCCCGAGGTGGGGGCCCTGAATGTGGGCCCATGAGCCAGCTGCAAGGAGGAGGAGAGAGACTACACCTACGGAAGTGTTGGGGTTCCTCCCCCCTGCCATGAGGTCATGGGAGAGGGGACCCTGGGGTAGAGGCATGGCCTGGGCACGGGGTCTCCCTGCTCCCTTCTCACATGTGCCCTAATCCTGTTCAGCACTGCTTATTTTGTGTTGCCCTGTGCGAGGAGGGCCCTGGTTGTGCTGTGATTGCTCAGTTCTTTGGCAGTGCCCCGCCCATGTGGCTGGAGAAGAAAGAGCTCTGAAACTTCTCTCAAGAATCGCTCCCTGTTTCTTTGCACGGGCCTCGCTGTCTATGGATGTTTCAGGAGACCCCACCGAAACACGGAAGGACTCTCAAATTATCCCAGCTTTCTCTGCACAGCGAGAGCTTTTAATATTTAGCATTGTTATCCTTTTCCTGTGTGTTTGTTAAAAAAATAGTTTTTATCTCTTTCACTTTCTTCCCAGGAAAGTTCTTTTTTCCAAAAACCTGGTGGGGGAGGGCTGGGTGTAACCTGCCTTCTATCAGAGGATATTTTCCTCCACATTTGTCCAAACCGGCACAGCCTGTCCTTTCCTGGGTCTCTGTTGCAGATGGAAGCTGCTGGTGCCATTGTCAGCTTGAAGCCCTCTTTTGATGCAAGCAGATGTTGCCAGGTGTGTTCAGCAGCTGTTGCTCAATGCTTATGCCAAGCTATTGTGTTCCTCATGGAACCAAGGAGCCATTGTGACACTGCAGGGGCTGATGGCATCAAGGAGGCAATTGTGACAGTACAGAACCTCCTAGAAACAAGGCTCCATTGTGACACCGTGGGGAATCATGGAATCAAGGAGCCCATTGTGACACGGCTGCATGGAACCAATGGTCCATGGTTACAATGCGGATTCAAGAAGAGCACGGTGACACCACGCAACATCATGGAACCATAGGTCCATTGTGACACAGCGGGGCCTCATGGAAACAAGGGGACCATTGTGGCAAAGCAGGGCCTAATGGAAGCATGGAGAGCATTGTGACACTAAGGAAACTCCTGGAACCAAGATGACCACTGGCACATAATGGAACCTCATGGAAGCAAGCCTCCACAATGACTTTGGAGGGCCTCAGGGACCACAGGACCCATTGTGACACAGCAGGACCTGGTGGAACCAAGGAGCCTTTGTGATACTCCAGATCCACATGGAAGCCAGGGTGCAGAGACACAGCGGGGCCTTGTTGGAACCAAAGACACCTCTGCAAAAAGCAGGCTAGCTCATAGAAGCAAGGAGTCCATTGTTACAACGTAAAAGCTATGGAAGCAAGGGACCATTGTGACACTGCGGGGCCCATGGAACCAATTGTCCATGATGACAGTGCGGATCAAAGGAGACCATGGTGACACTGCGGAACCTGATGGAACCAAGGAGCCATTGTGACACAGTGGGGCCTCATGGAATCAAGGAGACCATTGTGACCCAGGTGTTGCATGTGAAGGCAAGGAGCCATTGTGACACTTTGGGCTTCTTCCCTTGAGCTCTGCAGCTGGCTGTCCCAGCCCAGCGCACCATGTGCCACCTGCTCTCCTCAGGGCTCTGCCTGCACACAGCCCCAGGAGAAGTTTTCCTGTTTGGAAGGAAAGAATGGAAAAGCCGGAGCAGGTTTCCTAAACAACAAACCCCACTCAGGAGCCACATGCTCAGTACAGGCTGCCTGGAACGATGTCCCCTTTCTACAAGGGTCAGTGTGAGCAGGAATGATCTCTGGGAGCAGAATTCTCGGAGTCTTTCCACTGAATTCTCTGTCCCTGTGTCTTGGGGTGACTTTATCATGTGTATCCCCTATTGCTGCTCTATGCCCAGAAGTGAACTTTGTGCATTTCTGTGCCTTTCAACTGAGCCTGAGAGGGGAGAGAGGAAAAAAAAAAAACGGACAAACTTCTCAGAGCGTTTGTTCAAGGACACACATACACACTCCTCTGCATCCTGCTTGCAGCAAGAGCGGTGGAAACAACCTTGTTTCTTTTTAGCCAGTTTTCAGCTCCTTTTCTCTGGAGGGAGATGGAGAGTTGAACTTTGTTTTCCTGGGACTTCGGGGGTTTTTTTCCCTTCTTCTCTTCTTGACTCTTTCAACATCAGAGCACATTGGGAGAATTTTCTACCCAGGTGGGAGCCCTGAATGTGGGCCCATGAGGCAGCTGCAAGGAGGAGGAGAGAGACTACACCTACGGAAGTGTTGGGGTTCCTCCCCCCTGCCATGAGGTCATGGGAAGAGGGGACCCTGGGGTAGAGGCATGGCCTGGGCACGGGGGGTCTCCCTGCTCCCTGCTCACATGTGCCCTAATCCTGTTCAGCACTGCTTATTTTGTGTTGCCTTGTGCGAGGAGGGCCCTGCTTGTGCCGTGATTGCTCAGTTCTTTGGCAGTGCCCCGCCCATGTGGCTGGAGAAGAAAGAGCTCTGAAACTTCTCTCAAGAATCGCTCCCTGTTTCTTTGCACGGGCCTCGCTGTCTATGGATGTTTCAGGAGACCCCACCGAAACACGGAAGGACTCTCAAATTATCCCAGCTTTCTCTGCACAGCGAGAGCTTTTAATATTTAGCATTGTTATCCTTTTCCTGTGTGTTTGTTAAAAAAAGAGGTTTTCTCTCTTTCACTTTCTTCCCAGGAAAATTCTTTTTTCCCAAACCTGGTGGGGGATGGCTGGGTGTAACCTGCCTTCTATCAGAGGATATTTTCCTCCACATTTGTCCAAACCGGCACAGCCTGTCCTTTCCTGGGTCTCTGTTGCAGATGGAAGCTGCTGGTGCCATTGTCAGCTTGAAGCCCTCTTTTGATGCAAGCAGATGTTGCCAGGTGTGTTCAGCAGCTGTTGCTCAATGCTTATGCCAAGCTATTGTGTTCCTCATGGAACCAAGGAGCCATTGTGACACTGCAGGGGCTGATGGCATCAAGGAGGCAATTGTGACAGTACAGAACCTCCTAGAAACAAGGCTCCATTGTGACACCGTGGGGAATCATGGAATCAAGGAGCCCATTGTGACACTGCCAGGCCGCATGGAACCAATGGTCCATGGTTACACTGCGGATTCAAGAAGAGCACGGTGACACCACGCAACATCATGGAACCGTACGTCCATTGTGACACAGCAGGGCCTCATGGAAACAAGGGGACCATTGTGGCAAAGCAGGGCCTAAAGGAAGCATGGAGAGCATTGTGACACTAAGGAAACTCCTGGAACCAAGATGACCACTGGCACATAATGGAACCTCATGGAAGCAAGCCTTCACGATGACTTTGGAGGGCCTCAGGGACCACAGGACCCATTGTGACACAGCAGGACCTGGTGGAACCAAGGAGCCTTTGTGATACTCCACATCCACATGGAAGCCAGGGTGCACTGAGACACAGCGGGGCCTTGTTGGAACCAAAGACACCTCTGCAAAAAGCAGGCTAGCTCATAGAAGCAAGGAGTCCATTGTTACAACATCAAACCTATGGAAGCAAGGGACCATTGTGACACTGCGGGGCCTCATGGAACCAATTGTCCATGATGACAGTGCGGATCAAAGGAGACCATGGTGACACTGCGGAACCTGATGGAACCAAGGAGCCATTGTGACACAGTGGGGCCTCATGGAATCAAGGAGACCATTGTGACCCAGGTGTTGCATGTGAAGGCAAGGAGCCATTGTGACACTTTGGGCTTCTTCCCTTGAGCTCTGCAGCTGGCTGTCCCAGCCCAGCGCACCATGTGCCACCTGCTCTCCTCAGGGCTCTGCCTGCACACAGCCCCAGGAGAAGTTTTCCTGTTTGGAAGGAAAGAATGGAAAAGCCGGAGCAGGTTTCCTAAACAACAAACCCCACTCAGGAGCCACATGCTCAGTACAGGCTGCCTGGAACGATGTCCCCTTTCTACAAGGGTCAGTGTGAGCAGGAATGAATGATCTCTGGGAGCAGAATTCTCGGAGTCTTTCCACTGAATTCTCTGTCCCTGTGTCTTGGGGTGACTTTATCATGTGTATCCCCTATTGCTGCTCTATGCCCAGAAGTGAACTTTGTGCATTTCTGTGCCTTTCAACTGAGCCTGAGAGGGGAGAGAGGAAAAAAAAAAAACGGACAAACTTCTCAGAGCGTTTGTTCAAGGACACACATACACACTCCTCTGCATCCTGCTTGCAGCAAGAGCGGTGGAAACAACCTTGTTTCTTTTTAGCCAGTTTTCAGCTCCTTTTCTCTGGAGGGAGATGGAGAGTTGAACTTTGTTTTCCTGGGACTTCGGGGGTTTTTTTCCCTTCTTCTCTTCTTGACTCTTTCAACATCAGAGCACATTGGGAGAATTTTCTACCCAGGTGGGAGCCCTGAATGTGGGCCCATGAGGCAGCTGCAAGGAGGAGGAGAGAGACTACACCTACGGAAGTGTTGGGGTTCCTCCCCCCTGCCATGAGGTCATGGGAAGAGGGGACCCTGGGGTAGAGGCATGGCCTGGGCACGGGGGGTCTCCCTGCTCCCTGCTCACATGTGCCCTAATCCTGTTCAGCACTGCTTATTTTGTGTTGCCTTGTGCGAGGAGGGCCCTGCTTGTGCCGTGATTGCTCAGTTCTTTGGCAGTGCCCCGCCCATGTGGCTGGAGAAGAAAGAGCTCTGAAACTTCTCTCAAGAATCGCTCCCTGTTTCTTTGCACGGGCCTCGCTGTCTATGGATGTTTCAGGAGACCCCACCGAAACACGGAAGGACTCTCAAATTATCCCAGCTTTCTCTGCACAGCGAGAGCTTTTAATATTTAGCATTGTTATCCTTTTCCTGTGTGTTTGTTAAAAAAAGAGGTTTTCTCTCTTTCACTTTCTTCCCAGGAAAATTCTTTTTTCCCAAACCTGGTGGGGGATGGCTGGGTGTAACCTGCCTTCTATCAGAGGATATTTTCCTCCACATTTGTCCAAACCGGCACAGCCTGTCCTTTCCTGGGTCTCTGTTGCAGATGGAAGCTGCTGGTGCCATTGTCAGCTTGAAGCCCTCTTTTGATGCAAGCAGATGTTGCCAGGTGTGTTCAGCAGCTGTTGCTCAATGCTTATGCCAAGCTATTGTGTTCCTCATGGAACCAAGGAGCCATTGTGACACTGCAGGGGCTGATGGCATCAAGGAGGCAATTGTGACAGTACAGAACCTCCTAGAAACAAGGCTCCATTGTGACACCGTGGGGAATCATGGAATCAAGGAGCCCATTGTGACACTGCCAGGCCGCATGGAACCAATGGTCCATGGTTACACTGCGGATTCAAGAAGAGCACGGTGACACCACGCAACATCATGGAACCGTACGTCCATTGTGACACAGCAGGGCCTCATGGAAACAAGGGGACCATTGTGGCAAAGCAGGGCCTAAAGGAAGCATGGAGAGCATTGTGACACTAAGGAAACTCCTGGAACCAAGATGACCACTGGCACATAATGGAACCTCATGGAAGCAAGCCTTCACGATGACTTTGGAGGGCCTCAGGGACCACAGGACCCATTGTGACACAGCAGGACCTGGTGGAACCAAGGAGCCTTTGTGATACTCCACATCCACATGGAAGCCAGGGTGCACTGAGACACAGCGGGGCCTTGTTGGAACCAAAGACACCTCTGCAAAAAGCAGGCTAGCTCATAGAAGCAAGGAGTCCATTGTTACAACATCAAACCTATGGAAGCAAGGGACCATTGTGACACTGCGGGGCCTCATGGAACCAATTGTCCATGATGACAGTGCGGATCAAAGGAGACCATGGTGACACTGCGGAACCTGATGGAACCAAGGAGCCATTGTGACACAGTGGGGCCTCATGGAATCAAGGAGACCATTGTGACCCAGGTGTTGCATGTGAAGGCAAGGAGCCATTGTGACACTTTGGGCTTCTTCCCTTGAGCTCTGCAGCTGGCTGTCCCAGCCCAGCGCACCATGTGCCACCTGCTCTCCTCAGGGCTCTGCCTGCACACAGCCCCAGGAGAAGTTTTCCTGTTTGGAAGGAAAGAATGGAAAAGCCGGAGCAGGTTTCCTAAACAACAAACCCCACTCAGGAGCCACATGCTCAGTACAGGCTGCCTGGAACGATGTCCCCTTTCTACAAGGGTCAGTGTGAGCAGGAATGAATGATCTCTGGGAGCAGAATTCTCGGAGTCTTTCCACTGAATTCTCTGTCCCTGTGTCTTGGGGTGACTTTATCGTGTGTATCCCCTATTGCTGCTCTATGCCCAGAAGTGAACTTTGTGCATTTCTGTGCCTTTCAACTGAGCCTGAGAGGGGGGAGAGGAAAAAAAACCGGACAAACTTCTCAGAGCGTTTGTTCAAGGACACACATACACACTCCTCTGCATCCTGCTTGCAGCAAGAGCAGAGGGAAGCAACTTTGTTTCTTTTTAGCCAGTTTTCAGCTCCTTTTCTCTGGGGGGAGATGGAGAGTTGAACTTTGTTTTCCTGGGACTTTGGGGGTTTTTTTCCCTTCTTCTCTTCTTGACTCTTTCAACATCAGAGCACATTGGGAGAATTTTCTCCCGAGGTGGGGGCCCTGAATGTGGGCCCATGAGCCAGCTGCAAGGAGGAGGAGAGAGACTACACCTACGGAAGTGTTGGGGTTCCTCCCCCCTGCCATGAGGTCATGGGAGAGGGGACCCTGGGGTAGAGGCATGGCCTGGGCACGGGGTCTCCCTGCTCCCTTCTCACATGTGCCCTAATCCTGTTCAGCACTGCTTATTTTGTGTTGCCCTGTGCGAGGAGGGCCCTGGTTGTGCTGTGATTGCTCAGTTCTTTGGCAGTGCCCCACCCATGTGGCTGGAGAAGAAAGAGCTCTGAAACTTCTCTCAAGAATCGCTCCCTGTTTCTTTGCACGGGCCTCGCTGTCTATGGATGTTTCAGGAGACCCCACCGAAACACGGAAGGACTCTCAAATTATCCCAGCTTTCTCTGCACAGCGAGAGCTTTTAATATTTAGCATTGTTATCCTTTTCCTGTGTGTTTGTTAAAAAAATAGTTTTTATCTCTTTCACTTTCTTCCCAGGAAAGTTCTTTTTTCCAAAAACCTGGTGGGGGAGGGCTGGGTGTAACCTGCCTTCTATCAGAGGATATTTTCCTCCACATTTGTCCAAACCGGCACAGCCTGTCCTTTCCTGGGTCTCTGTTGCAGATGGAAGCTGCTGGTGCCATTGTCAGCTTGAAGCCCTCTTTTGATGCAAGCAGATGTTGCCAGGTGTGTTCAGCAGCTGTTGCTCAATGCTTATGCCAAGCTATTGTGTTCCTCATGGAACCAAGGAGCCATTGTGACACTGCAGGGGCTGATGGCATCAAGGAGGCAATTGTGACAGTACAGAACCTCCTAGAAACAAGGCTCCATTGTGACACCGTGGGGAATCATGGAATCAAGGAGCCCATTGTGACACTGCCAGGCCGCATGGAACCAATGGTCCATGGTTACACTGCGGATTCAAGAAGAGCACGGTGACACCACGCAACATCATGGAACCGTACGTCCATTGTGACACAGCAGGGCCTCATGGAAACAAGGGGACCATTGTGGCAAAGCAGGGCCTAAAGGAAGCATGGAGAGCATTGTGACACTAAGGAAACTCCTGGAACCAAGATGACCACTGGCACATAATGGAACCTCATGGAAGCAAGCCTTCACGATGACTTTGGAGGGCCTCAGGGACCACAGGACCCATTGTGACACAGCAGGACCTGGTGGAACCAAGGAGCCTTTGTGATACTCCACATCCACATGGAAGCCAGGGTGCACTGAGACACAGCGGGGCCTTGTTGGAACCAAAGACACCTCTGCAAAAAGCAGGCTAGCTCATAGAAGCAAGGAGTCCATTGTTACAACATCAAACCTATGGAAGCAAGGGACCATTGTGACACTGCGGGGCCTCATGGAACCAATTGTCCATGATGACAGTGCGGATCAAAGGAGACCATGGTGACACTGCGGAACCTGATGGAACCAAGGAGCCATTGTGACACAGTGGGGCCTCATGGAATCAAGGAGACCATTGTGACCCAGGTGTTGCATGTGAAGGCAAGGAGCCATTGTGACACTTTGGGCTTCTTCCCTTGAGCTCTGCAGCTGGCTGTCCCAGCCCAGCGCACCATGTGCCACCTGCTCTCCTCAGGGCTCTGCCTGCACACAGCCCCAGGAGAAGTTTTCCTGTTTGGAAGGAAAGAATGGAAAAGCCGGAGCAGGTTTCCTAAACAACAAACCCCACTCAGGAGCCACATGCTCAGTACAGGCTGCCTGGAACGATGTCCCCTTTCTACAAGGGTCAGTGTGAGCAGGAATGAATGATCTCTGGGAGCAGAATTCTCGGAGTCTTTCCACTGAATTCTCTGTCCCTGTGTCTTGGGGTGACTTTATCGTGTGTATCCCCTATTGCTGCTCTATGCCCAGAAGTGAACTTTGTGCATTTCTGTGCCTTTCAACTGAGCCTGAGAGGGGGGAGAGGAAAAAAAACCGGACAAACTTCTCAGAGCGTTTGTTCAAGGACACACATACACACTCCTCTGCATCCTGCTTGCAGCAAGAGCAGAGGGAAGCAACTTTGTTTCTTTTTAGCCAGTTTTCAGCTCCTTTTCTCTGGGGGGAGATGGAGAGTTGAACTTTGTTTTCCTGGGACTTTGGGGGTTTTTTTCCCTTCTTCTCTTCTTGACTCTTTCAACATCAGAGCACATTGGGAGAATTTTCTCCCGAGGTGGGGGCCCTGAATGTGGGCCCATGAGCCAGCTGCAAGGAGGAGGAGAGAGACTACACCTACGGAAGTGTTGGGGTTCCTCCCCCCTGCCATGAGGTCATGGGAGAGGGGACCCTGGGGTAGAGGCATGGCCTGGGCACGGGGTCTCCCTGCTCCCTTCTCACATGTGCCCTAATCCTGTTCAGCACTGCTTATTTTGTGTTGCCCTGTGCGAGGAGGGCCCTGGTTGTGCTGTGATTGCTCAGTTCTTTGGCAGTGCCCCACCCATGTGGCTGGAGAAGAAAGAGCTCTGAAACTTCTCTCAAGAATCGCTCCCTGTTTCTTTGCACGGGCCTCGCTGTCTATGGATGTTTCAGGAGACCCCACCGAAACACGGAAGGACTCTCAAATTATCCCAGCTTTCTCTGCACAGCGAGAGCTTTTAATATTTAGCATTGTTATCCTTTTCCTGTGTGTTTGTTAAAAAAATAGTTTTTATCTCTTTCACTTTCTTCCCAGGAAAGTTCTTTTTTCCAAAAACCTGGTGGGGGAGGGCTGGGTGTAACCTGCCTTCTATCAGAGGATATTTTCCTCCACATTTGTCCAAACCGGCACAGCCTGTCCTTTCCTGGGTCTCTGTTGCAGATGGAAGCTGCTGGTGCCATTGTCAGCTTGAAGCCCTCTTTTGATGCAAGCAGATGTTGCCAGGTGTGTTCAGCAGCTGTTGCTCAATGCTTATGCCAAGCTATTGTGTTCCTCATGGAACCAAGGAGCCATTGTGACACTGCAGGGGCTGATGGCATCAAGGAGGCAATTGTGACAGTACAGAACCTCCTAGAAACAAGGCTCCATTGTGACACCGTGGGGAATCATGGAATCAAGGAGCCCATTGTGACACTGCCAGGCCGCATGGAACCAATGGTCCATGGTTACACTGCGGATTCAAGAAGAGCACGGTGACACCACGCAACATCATGGAACCGTACGTCCATTGTGACACAGCAGGGCCTCATGGAAACAAGGGGACCATTGTGGCAAAGCAGGGCCTAAAGGAAGCATGGAGAGCATTGTGACACTAAGGAAACTCCTGGAACCAAGATGACCACTGGCACATAATGGAACCTCATGGAAGCAAGCCTTCACGATGACTTTGGAGGGCCTCAGGGACCACAGGACCCATTGTGACACAGCAGGACCTGGTGGAACCAAGGAGCCTTTGTGATACTCCACATCCACATGGAAGCCAGGGTGCACTGAGACACAGCGGGGCCTTGTTGGAACCAAAGACACCTCTGCAAAAAGCAGGCTAGCTCATAGAAGCAAGGAGTCCATTGTTACAACATCAAACCTATGGAAGCAAGGGACCATTGTGACACTGCGGGGCCTCATGGAACCAATTGTCCATGATGACAGTGCGGATCAAAGGAGACCATGGTGACACTGCGGAACCTGATGGAACCAAGGAGCCATTGTGACACAGTGGGGCCTCATGGAATCAAGGAGACCATTGTGACCCAGGTGTTGCATGTGAAGGCAAGGAGCCATTGTGACACTTTGGGCTTCTTCCCTTGAGCTCTGCAGCTGGCTGTCCCAGCCCAGCGCACCATGTGCCACCTGCTCTCCTCAGGGCTCTGCCTGCACACAGCCCCAGGAGAAGTTTTCCTGTTTGGAAGGAAAGAATGGAAAAGCCGGAGCAGGTTTCCTAAACAACAAACCCCACTCAGGAGCCACATGCTCAGTACAGGCTGCCTGGAACGATGTCCCCTTTCTACAAGGGTCAGTGTGAGCAGGAATGAATGATCTCTGGGAGCAGAATTCTCGGAGTCTTTCCACTGAATTCTCTGTCCCTGTGTCTTGGGGTGACTTTATCGTGTGTATCCCCTATTGCTGCTCTATGCCCAGAAGTGAACTTTGTGCATTTCTGTGCCTTTCAACTGAGCCTGAGAGGGGGGAGAGGAAAAAAAACCGGACAAACTTCTCAGAGCGTTTGTTCAAGGACACACATACACACTCCTCTGCATCCTGCTTGCAGCAAGAGCAGAGGGAAGCAACTTTGTTTCTTTTTAGCCAGTTTTCAGCTCCTTTTCTCTGGGGGGAGATGGAGAGTTGAACTTTGTTTTCCTGGGACTTTGGGGGTTTTTTTCCCTTCTTCTCTTCTTGACTCTTTCAACATCAGAGCACATTGGGAGAATTTTCTCCCGAGGTGGGGGCCCTGAATGTGGGCCCATGAGCCAGCTGCAAGGAGGAGGAGAGAGACTACACCTACGGAAGTGTTGGGGTTCCTCCCCCCTGCCATGAGGTCATGGGAGAGGGGACCCTGGGGTAGAGGCATGGCCTGGGCACGGGGTCTCCCTGCTCCCTTCTCACATGTGCCCTAATCCTGTTCAGCACTGCTTATTTTGTGTTGCCCTGTGCGAGGAGGGCCCTGGTTGTGCTGTGATTGCTCAGTTCTTTGGCAGTGCCCCACCCATGTGGCTGGAGAAGAAAGAGCTCTGAAACTTCTCTCAAGAATCGCTCCCTGTTTCTTTGCACGGGCCTCGCTGTCTATGGATGTTTCAGGAGACCCCACCGAAACACGGAAGGACTCTCAAATTATCCCAGCTTTCTCTGCACAGCGAGAGCTTTTAATATTTAGCATTGTTATCCTTTTCCTGTGTGTTTGTTAAAAAAATAGTTTTTATCTCTTTCACTTTCTTCCCAGGAAAGTTCTTTTTTCCAAAAACCTGGTGGGGGAGGGCTGGGTGTAACCTGCCTTCTATCAGAGGATATTTTCCTCCACATTTGTCCAAACCGGCACAGCCTGTCCTTTCCTGGGTCTCTGTTGCAGATGGAAGCTGCTGGTGCCATTGTCAGCTTGAAGCCCTCTTTTGATGCAAGCAGATGTTGCCAGGTGTGTTCAGCAGCTGTTGCTCAATGCTTATGCCAAGCTATTGTGTTCCTCATGGAACCAAGGAGCCATTGTGACACTGCAGGGGCTGATGGCATCAAGGAGGCAATTGTGACAGTACAGAACCTCCTAGAAACAAGGCTCCATTGTGACACCGTGGGGAATCATGGAATCAAGGAGCCCATTGTGACACTGCCAGGCCGCATGGAACCAATGGTCCATGGTTACACTGCGGATTCAAGAAGAGCACGGTGACACCACGCAACATCATGGAACCGTACGTCCATTGTGACACAGCAGGGCCTCATGGAAACAAGGGGACCATTGTGGCAAAGCAGGGCCTAAAGGAAGCATGGAGAGCATTGTGACACTAAGGAAACTCCTGGAACCAAGATGACCACTGGCACATAATGGAACCTCATGGAAGCAAGCCTTCACGATGACTTTGGAGGGCCTCAGGGACCACAGGACCCATTGTGACACAGCAGGACCTGGTGGAACCAAGGAGCCTTTGTGATACTCCACATCCACATGGAAGCCAGGGTGCACTGAGACACAGCGGGGCCTTGTTGGAACCAAAGACACCTCTGCAAAAAGCAGGCTAGCTCATAGAAGCAAGGAGTCCATTGTTACAACATCAAACCTATGGAAGCAAGGGACCATTGTGACACTGCGGGGCCTCATGGAACCAATTGTCCATGATGACAGTGCGGATCAAAGGAGACCATGGTGACACTGCGGAACCTGATGGAACCAAGGAGCCATTGTGACACAGTGGGGCCTCATGGAATCAAGGAGACCATTGTGACCCAGGTGTTGCATGTGAAGGCAAGGAGCCATTGTGACACTTTGGGCTTCTTCCCTTGAGCTCTGCAGCTGGCTGTCCCAGCCCAGCGCACCATGTGCCACCTGCTCTCCTCAGGGCTCTGCCTGCACACAGCCCCAGGAGAAGTTTTCCTGTTTGGAAGGAAAGAATGGAAAAGCCGGAGCAGGTTTCCTAAACAACAAACCCCACTCAGGAGCCACATGCTCAGTACAGGCTGCCTGGAACGATGTCCCCTTTCTACAAGGGTCAGTGTGAGCAGGAATGAATGATCTCTGGGAGCAGAATTCTCGGAGTCTTTCCACTGAATTCTCTGTCCCTGTGTCTTGGGGTGACTTTATCGTGTGTATCCCCTATTGCTGCTCTATGCCCAGAAGTGAACTTTGTGCATTTCTGTGCCTTTCAACTGAGCCTGAGAGGGGGGAGAGGAAAAAAAACCGGACAAACTTCTCAGAGCGTTTGTTCAAGGACACACATACACACTCCTCTGCATCCTGCTTGCAGCAAGAGCAGAGGGAAGCAACTTTGTTTCTTTTTAGCCAGTTTTCAGCTCCTTTTCTCTGGGGGGAGATGGAGAGTTGAACTTTGTTTTCCTGGGACTTTGGGGGTTTTTTTCCCTTCTTCTCTTCTTGACTCTTTCAACATCAGAGCACATTGGGAGAATTTTCTCCCGAGGTGGGGGCCCTGAATGTGGGCCCATGAGCCAGCTGCAAGGAGGAGGAGAGAGACTACACCTACGGAAGTGTTGGGGTTCCTCCCCCCTGCCATGAGGTCATGGGAGAGGGGACCCTGGGGTAGAGGCATGGCCTGGGCACGGGGTCTCCCTGCTCCCTTCTCACATGTGCCCTAATCCTGTTCAGCACTGCTTATTTTGTGTTGCCCTGTGCGAGGAGGGCCCTGGTTGTGCTGTGATTGCTCAGTTCTTTGGCAGTGCCCCGCCCATGTGGCTGGAGAAGAAAGAGCTCTGAAACTTCTCTCAAGAATCGCTCCCTGTTTCTTTGCACGGGCCTCGCTGTCTATGGATGTTTCAGGAGACCCCACCGAAACACGGAAGGACTCTCAAATTATCCCAGCTTTCTCTGCACAGCGAGAGCTTTTAATATTTAGCATTGTTATCCTTTTCCTGTGTGTTTGTTAAAAAAATAGTTTTTATCTCTTTCACTTTCTTCCCAGGAAAGTTCTTTTTTCCAAAAACCTGGTGGGGGAGGGCTGGGTGTAACCTGCCTTCTATCAGAGGATATTTTCCTCCACATTTGTCCAAACCGGCACAGCCTGTCCTTTCCTGGGTCTCTGTTGCAGATGGAAGCTGCTGGTGCCATTGTCAGCTTGAAGCCCTCTTTTGATGCAAGCAGATGTTGCCAGGTGTGTTCAGCAGCTGTTGCTCAATGCTTATGCCAAGCTATTGTGTTCCTCATGGAACCAAGGAGCCATTGTGACACTGCAGGGGCTGATGGCATCAAGGAGGCAATTGTGACAGTACAGAACCTCCTAGAAACAAGGCTCCATTGTGACACCGTGGGGAATCATGGAATCAAGGAGCCCATTGTGACACTGCCAGGCCGCATGGAACCAATGGTCCATGGTTACACTGCGGATTCAAGAAGAGCACGGTGACACCACGCAACATCATGGAACCGTACGTCCATTGTGACACAGCAGGGCCTCATGGAAACAAGGGGACCATTGTGGCAAAGCAGGGCCTAAAGGAAGCATGGAGAGCATTGTGACACTAAGGAAACTCCTGGAACCAAGATGACCACTGGCACATAATGGAACCTCATGGAAGCAAGCCTTCACGATGACTTTGGAGGGCCTCAGGGACCACAGGACCCATTGTGACACAGCAGGACCTGGTGGAACCAAGGAGCCTTTGTGATACTCCACATCCACATGGAAGCCAGGGTGCACTGAGACACAGCGGGGCCTTGTTGGAACCAAAGACACCTCTGCAAAAAGCAGGCTAGCTCATAGAAGCAAGGAGTCCATTGTTACAACATCAAACCTATGGAAGCAAGGGACCATTGTGACACTGCGGGGCCTCATGGAACCAATTGTCCATGATGACAGTGCGGATCAAAGGAGACCATGGTGACACTGCGGAACCTGATGGAACCAAGGAGCCATTGTGACACAGTAGGGCCTCATGGAATCAAGGAGACCATTGTGACCCAGGTGTTGCATGTGAAGGCAAGGAGCCATTGTGACACTTTGGGCTTCTTCCCTTTAGCTCTGCAGCTGGCTGTCCCAGCCCAGCGCACCATGTGCCACCTGCTCTCCTCAGGGCTCTGCCTGCACACAGCCCCAGGAGAAGTTTTCCTGTTTGGAAGGAAAGAATGGAAAAGCCGGAGCAGGTTTCCTAAACAACAAACCCCACTCAGGAGCCACATGCTCAGTACAGGCTGCCTGGAACGATGTCCCCTTTCTACAAGGGTCAGTGTGAGCAGGAATGAATGATCTCTGGGAGCAGAATTCTCGGAGTCTTTCCACTGAATTCTCTGTCCCTGTGTCTTGGGGTGACTTTATCGTGTGTATCCCCTATTGCTGCTCTATGCCCAGAAGTGAACTTTGTGCATTTCTGTGCCTTTCAACTGAGCCTGAGAGGGGGGAGAGGAAAAAAAACCGGACAAACTTCTCAGAGCGTTTGTTCAAGGACACACATACACACTCCTCTGCATCCTGCTTGCAGCAAGAGCAGAGGGAAGCAACTTTGTTTCTTTTTAGCCAGTTTTCAGCTCCTTTTCTCTGGGGGGAGATGGAGAGTTGAACTTTGTTTTCCTGGGACTTTGGGGGTTTTTTTCCCTTCTTCTCTTCTTGACTCTTTCAACATCAGAGCACATTGGGAGAATTTTCTCCCGAGGTGGGGGCCCTGAATGTGGGCCCATGAGCCAGCTGCAAGGAGGAGGAGAGAGACTACACCTACGGAAGTGTTGGGGTTCCTCCCCCCTGCCATGAGGTCATGGGAGAGGGGACCCTGGGGTAGAGGCATGGCCTGGGCACGGGGTCTCCCTGCTCCCTTCTCACATGTGCCCTAATCCTGTTCAGCACTGCTTATTTTGTGTTGCCCTGTGCGAGGAGGGCCCTGGTTGTGCTGTGATTGCTCAGTTCTTTGGCAGTGCCCCGCCCATGTGGCTGGAGAAGAAAGAGCTCTGAAACTTCTCTCAAGAATCGCTCCCTGTTTCTTTGCACGGGCCTCGCTGTCTATGGATGTTTCAGGAGACCCCACCGAAACACGGAAGGACTCTCAAATTATCCCAGCTTTCTCTGCACAGCGAGAGCTTTTAATATTTAGCATTGTTATCCTTTTCCTGTGTGTTTGTTAAAAAAATAGTTTTTATCTCTTTCACTTTCTTCCCAGGAAAGTTCTTTTTTCCAAAAACCTGGTGGGGGAGGGCTGGGTGTAACCTGCCTTCTATCAGAGGATATTTTCCTCCACATTTGTCCAAACCGGCACAGCCTGTCCTTTCCTGGGTCTCTGTTGCAGATGGAAGCTGCTGGTGCCATTGTCAGCTTGAAGCCCTCTTTTGATGCAAGCAGATGTTGCCAGGTGTGTTCAGCAGCTGTTGCTCAATGCTTATGCCAAGCTATTGTGTTCCTCATGGAACCAAGGAGCCATTGTGACACTGCAGGGGCTGATGGCATCAAGGAGGCAATTGTGACAGTACAGAACCTCCTAGAAACAAGGCTCCATTGTGACACCGTGGGGAATCATGGAATCAAGGAGCCCATTGTGACACTGCCAGGCCGCATGGAACCAATGGTCCATGGTTACACTGCGGATTCAAGAAGAGCACGGTGACACCACGCAACATCATGGAACCGTACGTCCATTGTGACACAGCAGGGCCTCATGGAAACAAGGGGACCATTGTGGCAAAGCAGGGCCTAAAGGAAGCATGGAGAGCATTGTGACACTAAGGAAACTCCTGGAACCAAGATGACCACTGGCACATAATGGAACCTCATGGAAGCAAGCCTTCACGATGACTTTGGAGGGCCTCAGGGACCACAGGACCCATTGTGACACAGCAGGACCTGGTGGAACCAAGGAGCCTTTGTGATACTCCACATCCACATGGAAGCCAGGGTGCACTGAGACACAGCGGGGCCTTGTTGGAACCAAAGACACCTCTGCAAAAAGCAGGCTAGCTCATAGAAGCAAGGAGTCCATTGTTACAACATCAAACCTATGGAAGCAAGGGACCATTGTGACACTGCGGGGCCTCATGGAACCAATTGTCCATGATGACAGTGCGGATCAAAGGAGACCATGGTGACACTGCGGAACCTGATGGAACCAAGGAGCCATTGTGACACAGTGGGGCCTCATGGAATCAAGGAGACCATTGTGACCCAGGTGTTGCATGTGAAGGCAAGGAGCCATTGTGACACTTTGGGCTTCTTCCCTTGAGCTCTGCAGCTGGCTGTCCCAGCCCAGCGCACCATGTGCCACCTGCTCTCCTCAGGGCTCTGCCTGCACACAGCCCCAGGAGAAGTTTTCCTGTTTGGAAGGAAAGAATGGAAAAGCCGGAGCAGGTTTCCTAAACAACAAACCCCACTCAGGAGCCACATGCTCAGTACAGGCTGCCTGGAACGATGTCCCCTTTCTACAAGGGTCAGTGTGAGCAGGAATGAATGATCTCTGGGAGCAGAATTCTCGGAGTCTTTCCACTGAATTCTCTGTCCCTGTGTCTTGGGGTGACTTTATCGTGTGTATCCCCTATTGCTGCTCTATGCCCAGAAGTGAACTTTGTGCATTTCTGTGCCTTTCAACTGAGCCTGAGAGGGGGGAGAGGAAAAAAAACCGGACAAACTTCTCAGAGCGTTTGTTCAAGGACACACATACACACTCCTCTGCATCCTGCTTGCAGCAAGAGCAGAGGGAAGCAACTTTGTTTCTTTTTAGCCAGTTTTCAGCTCCTTTTCTCTGGGGGGAGATGGAGAGTTGAACTTTGTTTTCCTGGGACTTTGGGGGTTTTTTTCCCTTCTTCTCTTCTTGACTCTTTCAACATCAGAGCACATTGGGAGAATTTTCTCCCGAGGTGGGGGCCCTGAATGTGGGCCCATGAGCCAGCTGCAAGGAGGAGGAGAGAGACTACACCTACGGAAGTGTTGGGGTTCCTCCCCCCTGCCATGAGGTCATGGGAGAGGGGACCCTGGGGTAGAGGCATGGCCTGGGCACGGGGTCTCCCTGCTCCCTTCTCACATGTGCCCTAATCCTGTTCAGCACTGCTTATTTTGTGTTGCCCTGTGCGAGGAGGGCCCTGGTTGTGCTGTGATTGCTCAGTTCTTTGGCAGTGCCCCGCCCATGTGGCTGGAGAAGAAAGAGCTCTGAAACTTCTCTCAAGAATCGCTCCCTGTTTCTTTGCACGGGCCTCGCTGTCTATGGATGTTTCAGGAGACCCCACCGAAACACGGAAGGACTCTCAAATTATCCCAGCTTTCTCTGCACAGCGAGAGCTTTTAATATTTAGCATTGTTATCCTTTTCCTGTGTGTTTGTTAAAAAAATAGTTTTTATCTCTTTCACTTTCTTCCCAGGAAAGTTCTTTTTTCCAAAAACCTGGTGGGGGAGGGCTGGGTGTAACCTGCCTTCTATCAGAGGATATTTTCCTCCACATTTGTCCAAACCGGCACAGCCTGTCCTTTCCTGGGTCTCTGTTGCAGATGGAAGCTGCTGGTGCCATTGTCAGCTTGAAGCCCTCTTTTGATGCAAGCAGATGTTGCCAGGTGTGTTCAGCAGCTGTTGCTCAATGCTTATGCCAAGCTATTGTGTTCCTCATGGAACCAAGGAGCCATTGTGACACTGCAGGGGCTGATGGCATCAAGGAGGCAATTGTGACAGTACAGAACCTCCTAGAAACAAGGCTCCATTGTGACACCGTGGGGAATCATGGAATCAAGGAGCCCATTGTGACACTGCCAGGCCGCATGGAACCAATGGTCCATGGTTACACTGCGGATTCAAGAAGAGCACGGTGACACCACGCAACATCATGGAACCGTACGTCCATTGTGACACAGCAGGGCCTCATGGAAACAAGGGGACCATTGTGGCAAAGCAGGGCCTAAAGGAAGCATGGAGAGCATTGTGACACTAAGGAAACTCCTGGAACCAAGATGACCACTGGCACATAATGGAACCTCATGGAAGCAAGCCTTCACGATGACTTTGGAGGGCCTCAGGGACCACAGGACCCATTGTGACACAGCAGGACCTGGTGGAACCAAGGAGCCTTTGTGATACTCCACATCCACATGGAAGCCAGGGTGCACTGAGACACAGCGGGGCCTTGTTGGAACCAAAGACACCTCTGCAAAAAGCAGGCTAGCTCATAGAAGCAAGGAGTCCATTGTTACAACATCAAACCTATGGAAGCAAGGGACCATTGTGACACTGCGGGGCCTCATGGAACCAATTGTCCATGATGACAGTGCGGATCAAAGGAGACCATGGTGACACTGCGGAACCTGATGGAACCAAGGAGCCATTGTGACACAGTAGGGCCTCATGGAATCAAGGAGACCATTGTGACCCAGGTGTTGCATGTGAAGGCAAGGAGCCATTGTGACACTTTGGGCTTCTTCCCTTGAGCTCTGCAGCTGGCTGTCCCAGCCCAGCGCACCATGTGCCACCTGCTCTCCTCAGGGCTCTGCCTGCACACAGCCCCAGGAGAAGTTTTCCTGTTTGGAAGGAAAGAATGGAAAAGCCGGAGCAGGTTTCCTAAACAACAAACCCCACTCAGGAGCCACATGCTCAGTACAGGCTGCCTGGAACGATGTCCCCTTTCTACAAGGGTCAGTGTGAGCAGGAATGAATGATCTCTGGGAGCAGAATTCTCGGAGTCTTTCCACTGAATTCTCTGTCCCTGTGTCTTGGGGTGACTTTATCGTGTGTATCCCCTATTGCTGCTCTATGCCCAGAAGTGAACTTTGTGCATTTCTGTGCCTTTCAACTGAGCCTGAGAGGGGGGAGAGGAAAAAAAACCGGACAAACTTCTCAGAGCGTTTGTTCAAGGACACACATACACACTCCTCTGCATCCTGCTTGCAGCAAGAGCAGAGGGAAGCAACTTTGTTTCTTTTTAGCCAGTTTTCAGCTCCTTTTCTCTGGGGGGAGATGGAGAGTTGAACTTTGTTTTCCTGGGACTTTGGGGGTTTTTTTCCCTTCTTCTCTTCTTGACTCTTTCAACATCAGAGCACATTGGGAGAATTTTCTCCCGAGGTGGGGGCCCTGAATGTGGGCCCATGAGCCAGCTGCAAGGAGGAGGAGAGAGACTACACCTACGGAAGTGTTGGGGTTCCTCCCCCCTGCCATGAGGTCATGGGAGAGGGGACCCTGGGGTAGAGGCATGGCCTGGGCACGGGGTCTCCCTGCTCCCTTCTCACATGTGCCCTAATCCTGTTCAGCACTGCTTATTTTGTGTTGCCCTGTGCGAGGAGGGCCCTGGTTGTGCTGTGATTGCTCAGTTCTTTGGCAGTGCCCCGCCCATGTGGCTGGAGAAGAAAGAGCTCTGAAACTTCTCTCAAGAATCGCTCCCTGTTTCTTTGCACGGGCCTCGCTGTCTATGGATGTTTCAGGAGACCCCACCGAAACACGGAAGGACTCTCAAATTATCCCAGCTTTCTCTGCACAGCGAGAGCTTTTAATATTTAGCATTGTTATCCTTTTCCTGTGTGTTTGTTAAAAAAATAGTTTTTATCTCTTTCACTTTCTTCCCAGGAAAGTTCTTTTTTCCAAAAACCTGGTGGGGGAGGGCTGGGTGTAACCTGCCTTCTATCAGAGGATATTTTCCTCCACATTTGTCCAAACCGGCACAGCCTGTCCTTTCCTGGGTCTCTGTTGCAGATGGAAGCTGCTGGTGCCATTGTCAGCTTGAAGCCCTCTTTTGATGCAAGCAGATGTTGCCAGGTGTGTTCAGCAGCTGTTGCTCAATGCTTATGCCAAGCTATTGTGTTCCTCATGGAACCAAGGAGCCATTGTGACACTGCAGGGGCTGATGGCATCAAGGAGGCAATTGTGACAGTACAGAACCTCCTAGAAACAAGGCTCCATTGTGACACCGTGGGGAATCATGGAATCAAGGAGCCCATTGTGACACTGCCAGGCCGCATGGAACCAATGGTCCATGGTTACACTGCGGATTCAAGAAGAGCACGGTGACACCACGCAACATCATGGAACCGTACGTCCATTGTGACACAGCAGGGCCTCATGGAAACAAGGGGACCATTGTGGCAAAGCAGGGCCTAAAGGAAGCATGGAGAGCATTGTGACACTAAGGAAACTCCTGGAACCAAGATGACCACTGGCACATAATGGAACCTCATGGAAGCAAGCCTTCACGATGACTTTGGAGGGCCTCAGGGACCACAGGACCCATTGTGACACAGCAGGACCTGGTGGAACCAAGGAGCCTTTGTGATACTCCACATCCACATGGAAGCCAGGGTGCACTGAGACACAGCGGGGCCTTGTTGGAACCAAAGACACCTCTGCAAAAAGCAGGCTAGCTCATAGAAGCAAGGAGTCCATTGTTACAACATCAAACCTATGGAAGCAAGGGACCATTGTGACACTGCGGGGCCTCATGGAACCAATTGTCCATGATGACAGTGCGGATCAAAGGAGACCATGGTGACACTGCGGAACCTGATGGAACCAAGGAGCCATTGTGACACAGTGGGGCCTCATGGAATCAAGGAGACCATTGTGACCCAGGTGTTGCATGTGAAGGCAAGGAGCCATTGTGCCACTTTGGGCTTCTTCCCTTGAGCTCTGCAGCTGGCTGTCCCAGCCCAGCGCACCATGTGCCACCTGCTCTCCTCAGGGCTCTGCCTGCACACAGCCCCAGGAGAAGTTTTCCTGTTTGGAAGGAAAGAATGGAAAAGCCGGAGCAGGTTTCCTAAACAACAAACCCCACTCAGGAGCCACATGCTCAGTACAGGCTGCCTGGAACGATGTCCCCTTTCTACAAGGGTCAGTGTGAGCAGGAATGAATGATCTCTGGGAGCAGAATTCTCGGAGTCTTTCCACTGAATTCTCTGTCCCTGTGTCTTGGGGTGACTTTATCGTGTGTATCCCCTATTGCTGCTCTATGCCCAGAAGTGAACTTTGTGCATTTCTGTGCCTTTCAACTGAGCCTGAGAGGGGGGAGAGGAAAAAAAACCGGACAAACTTCTCAGAGCGTTTGTTCAAGGACACACATACACACTCCTCTGCATCCTGCTTGCAGCAAGAGCAGAGGGAAGCAACTTTGTTTCTTTTTAGCCAGTTTTCAGCTCCTTTTCTCTGGGGGGAGATGGAGAGTTGAACTTTGTTTTCCTGGGACTTTGGGGGTTTTTTTCCCTTCTTCTCTTCTTGACTCTTTCAACATCAGAGCACATTGGGAGAATTTTCTCCCGAGGTGGGGGCCCTGAATGTGGGCCCATGAGCCAGCTGCAAGGAGGAGGAGAGAGACTACACCTACGGAAGTGTTGGGGTTCCTCCCCCCTGCCATGAGGTCATGGGAGAGGGGACCCTGGGGTAGAGGCATGGCCTGGGCACGGGGTCTCCCTGCTCCCTTCTCACATGTGCCCTAATCCTGTTCAGCACTGCTTATTTTGTGTTGCCCTGTGCGAGGAGGGCCCTGGTTGTGCTGTGATTGCTCAGTTCTTTGGCAGTGCCCCGCCCATGTGGCTGGAGAAGAAAGAGCTCTGAAACTTCTCTCAAGAATCGCTCCCTGTTTCTTTGCACGGGCCTCGCTGTCTATGGATGTTTCAGGAGACCCCACCGAAACACGGAAGGACTCTCAAATTATCCCAGCTTTCTCTGCACAGCGAGAGCTTTTAATATTTAGCATTGTTATCCTTTTCCTGTGTGTTTGTTAAAAAAAGAGGTTTTCTCTCTTTCACTTTCTTCCCAGGAAAATTCTTTTTTCCCAAACCTGGTGGGGGATGGCTGGGTGTAACCTGCCTTCTATCAGAGGATATTTTCCTCCACATTTGTCCAAACCGGCACAGCCTGTCCTTTCCTGGGTCTCTGTTGCAGATGGAAGCTGCTGGTGCCATTGTCAGCTTGAAGCCCTCTTTTGATGCAAGCAGATGTTGCCAGGTGTGTTCAGCAGCTGTTGCTCAATGCTTATGCCAAGCTATTGTGTTCCTCATGGAACCAAGGAGCCATTGTGACACTGCAGGGGCTGATGGCATCAAGGAGGCAATTGTGACAGTACAGAACCTCCTAGAAACAAGGCTCCATTGTGACACCGTGGGGAATCATGGAATCAAGGAGCCCATTGTGACACTGCCAGGCCGCATGGAACCAATGGTCCATGGTTACACTGCGGATTCAAGAAGAGCACGGTGACACCACGCAACATCATGGAACCGTACGTCCATTGTGACACAGCAGGGCCTCATGGAAACAAGGGGACCATTGTGGCAAAGCAGGGCCTAAAGGAAGCATGGAGAGCATTGTGACACTAAGGAAACTCCTGGAACCAAGATGACCACTGGCACATAATGGAACCTCATGGAAGCAAGCCTTCACGATGACTTTGGAGGGCCTCAGGGACCACAGGACCCATTGTGACACAGCAGGACCTGGTGGAACCAAGGAGCCTTTGTGATACTCCACATCCACATGGAAGCCAGGGTGCACTGAGACACAGCGGGGCCTTGTTGGAACCAAAGACACCTCTGCAAAAAGCAGGCTAGCTCATAGAAGCAAGGAGTCCATTGTTACAACATCAAACCTATGGAAGCAAGGGACCATTGTGACACTGCGGGGCCTCATGGAACCAATTGTCCATGATGACAGTGCGGATCAAAGGAGACCATGGTGACACTGCAGAACCTGATGGAACCAAGGAGCCATTGTGACACAGTGGGGCCTCATGGAATCAAGGAGACCATTGTGACCCAGGTGTTGCATGTGAAGGCAAGGAGCCATTGTGACACTTTGGGCTTCTTCCCTTGAGCTCTGCAGCTGGCTGTCCCAGCCCAGCGCACCATGTGCCACCTGCTCTCCTCAGGGCTCTGCCTGCACACAGCCCCAGGAGAAGTTTTCCTGTTTGGAAGGAAAGAATGGAAAAGCCGGAGCAGGTTTCCTAAACAACAAACCCCACTCAGGAGCCACATGCTCAGTACAGGCTGCCTGGAACGATGTCCCCTTTCTACAAGGGTCAGTGTGAGCAGGAATGAATGATCTCTGGGAGCAGAATTCTCGGAGTCTTTCCACTGAATTCTCTGTCCCTGTGTCTTGGGGTGACTTTATCGTGTGTATCCCCTATTGCTGCTCTATGCCCAGAAGTGAACTTTGTGCATTTCTGTGCCTTTCAACTGAGCCTGAGAGGGGGGAGAGGAAAAAAAACCGGACAAACTTCTCAGAGCGTTTGTTCAAGGACACACATACACACTCCTCTGCATCCTGCTTGCAGCAAGAGCAGAGGGAAGCAACTTTGTTTCTTTTTAGCCAGTTTTCAGCTCCTTTTCTCTGGGGGGAGATGGAGAGTTGAACTTTGTTTTCCTGGGACTTTGGGGGTTTTTTTCCCTTCTTCTCTTCTTGACTCTTTCAACATCAGAGCACATTGGGAGAATTTTCTCCCGAGGTGGGGGCCCTGAATGTGGGCCCATGAGCCAGCTGCAAGGAGGAGGAGAGAGACTACACCTACGGAAGTGTTGGGGTTCCTCCCCCCTGCCATGAGGTCATGGGAGAGGGGACCCTGGGGTAGAGGCATGGCCTGGGCACGGGGTCTCCCTGCTCCCTTCTCACATGTGCCCTAATCCTGTTCAGCACTGCTTATTTTGTGTTGCCCTGTGCGAGGAGGGCCCTGGTTGTGCTGTGATTGCTCAGTTCTTTGGCAGTGCCCCACCCATGTGGCTGGAGAAGAAAGAGCTCTGAAACTTCTCTCAAGAATCGCTCCCTGTTTCTTTGCACGGGCCTCGCTGTCTATGGATGTTTCAGGAGACCCCACCGAAACACGGAAGGACTCTCAAATTATCCCAGCTTTCTCTGCACAGCGAGAGCTTTTAATATTTAGCATTGTTATCCTTTTCCTGTGTGTTTGTTAAAAAAATAGTTTTTATCTCTTTCACTTTCTTCCCAGGAAAGTTCTTTTTTCCAAAAACCTGGTGGGGGAGGGCTGGGTGTAACCTGCCTTCTATCAGAGGATATTTTCCTCCACATTTGTCCAAACCGGCACAGCCTGTCCTTTCCTGGGTCTCTGTTGCAGATGGAAGCTGCTGGTGCCATTGTCAGCTTGAAGCCCTCTTTTGATGCAAGCAGATGTTGCCAGGTGTGTTCAGCAGCTGTTGCTCAATGCTTATGCCAAGCTATTGTGTTCCTCATGGAACCAAGGAGCCATTGTGACACTGCAGGGGCTGATGGCATCAAGGAGGCAATTGTGACAGTACAGAACCTCCTAGAAACAAGGCTCCATTGTGACACCGTGGGGAATCATGGAATCAAGGAGCCCATTGTGACACTGCCAGGCCGCATGGAACCAATGGTCCATGGTTACACTGCGGATTCAAGAAGAGCACGGTGACACCACGCAACATCATGGAACCGTACGTCCATTGTGACACAGCAGGGCCTCATGGAAACAAGGGGACCATTGTGGCAAAGCAGGGCCTAAAGGAAGCATGGAGAGCATTGTGACACTAAGGAAACTCCTGGAACCAAGATGACCACTGGCACATAATGGAACCTCATGGAAGCAAGCCTTCACGATGACTTTGGAGGGCCTCAGGGACCACAGGACCCATTGTGACACAGCAGGACCTGGTGGAACCAAGGAGCCTTTGTGATACTCCACATCCACATGGAAGCCAGGGTGCACTGAGACACAGCGGGGCCTTGTTGGAACCAAAGACACCTCTGCAAAAAGCAGGCTAGCTCATAGAAGCAAGGAGTCCATTGTTACAACATCAAACCTATGGAAGCAAGGGACCATTGTGACACTGCGGGGCCTCATGGAACCAATTGTCCATGATGACAGTGCGGATCAAAGGAGACCATGGTGACACTGCGGAACCTGATGGAACCAAGGAGCCATTGTGACACAGTGGGGCCTCATGGAATCAAGGAGACCATTGTGACCCAGGTGTTGCATGTGAAGGCAAGGAGCCATTGTGACACTTTGGGCTTCTTCCCTTGAGCTCTGCAGCTGGCTGTCCCAGCCCAGCGCACCATGTGCCACCTGCTCTCCTCAGGGCTCTGCCTGCACACAGCCCCAGGAGAAGTTTTCCTGTTTGGAAGGAAAGAATGGAAAAGCCGGAGCAGGTTTCCTAAACAACAAACCCCACTCAGGAGCCACATGCTCAGTACAGGCTGCCTGGAACGATGTCCCCTTTCTACAAGGGTCAGTGTGAGCAGGAATGAATGATCTCTGGGAGCAGAATTCTCGGAGTCTTTCCACTGAATTCTCTGTCCCTGTGTCTTGGGGTGACTTTATCGTGTGTATCCCCTATTGCTGCTCTATGCCCAGAAGTGAACTTTGTGCATTTCTGTGCCTTTCAACTGAGCCTGAGAGGGGGGAGAGGAAAAAAAACCGGACAAACTTCTCAGAGCGTTTGTTCAAGGACACACATACACACTCCTCTGCATCCTGCTTGCAGCAAGAGCAGAGGGAAGCAACTTTGTTTCTTTTTAGCCAGTTTTCAGCTCCTTTTCTCTGGGGGGAGATGGAGAGTTGAACTTTGTTTTCCTGGGACTTTGGGGGTTTTTTTCCCTTCTTCTCTTCTTGACTCTTTCAACATCAGAGCACATTGGGAGAATTTTCTCCCGAGGTGGGGGCCCTGAATGTGGGCCCATGAGCCAGCTGCAAGGAGGAGGAGAGAGACTACACCTACGGAAGTGTTGGGGTTCCTCCCCCCTGCCATGAGGTCATGGGAGAGGGGACCCTGGGGTAGAGGCATGGCCTGGGCACGGGGTCTCCCTGCTCCCTTCTCACATGTGCCCTAATCCTGTTCAGCACTGCTTATTTTGTGTTGCCCTGTGCGAGGAGGGCCCTGGTTGTGCTGTGATTGCTCAGTTCTTTGGCAGTGCCCCACCCATGTGGCTGGAGAAGAAAGAGCTCTGAAACTTCTCTCAAGAATCGCTCCCTGTTTCTTTGCACGGGCCTCGCTGTCTATGGATGTTTCAGGAGACCCCACCGAAACACGGAAGGACTCTCAAATTATCCCAGCTTTCTCTGCACAGCGAGAGCTTTTAATATTTAGCATTGTTATCCTTTTCCTGTGTGTTTGTTAAAAAAATAGTTTTTATCTCTTTCACTTTCTTCCCAGGAAAGTTCTTTTTTCCAAAAACCTGGTGGGGGAGGGCTGGGTGTAACCTGCCTTCTATCAGAGGATATTTTCCTCCACATTTGTCCAAACCGGCACAGCCTGTCCTTTCCTGGGTCTCTGTTGCAGATGGAAGCTGCTGGTGCCATTGTCAGCTTGAAGCCCTCTTTTGATGCAAGCAGATGTTGCCAGGTGTGTTCAGCAGCTGTTGCTCAATGCTTATGCCAAGCTATTGTGTTCCTCATGGAACCAAGGAGCCATTGTGACACTGCAGGGGCTGATGGCATCAAGGAGGCAATTGTGACAGTACAGAACCTCCTAGAAACAAGGCTCCATTGTGACACCGTGGGGAATCATGGAATCAAGGAGCCCATTGTGACACTGCCAGGCCGCATGGAACCAATGGTCCATGGTTACACTGCGGATTCAAGAAGAGCACGGTGACACCACGCAACATCATGGAACCGTACGTCCATTGTGACACAGCAGGGCCTCATGGAAACAAGGGGACCATTGTGGCAAAGCAGGGCCTAAAGGAAGCATGGAGAGCATTGTGACACTAAGGAAACTCCTGGAACCAAGATGACCACTGGCACATAATGGAACCTCATGGAAGCAAGCCTTCACGATGACTTTGGAGGGCCTCAGGGACCACAGGACCCATTGTGACACAGCAGGACCTGGTGGAACCAAGGAGCCTTTGTGATACTCCACATCCACATGGAAGCCAGGGTGCACTGAGACACAGCGGGGCCTTGTTGGAACCAAAGACACCTCTGCAAAAAGCAGGCTAGCTCATAGAAGCAAGGAGTCCATTGTTACAACATCAAACCTATGGAAGCAAGGGACCATTGTGACACTGCGGGGCCTCATGGAACCAATTGTCCATGATGACAGTGCGGATCAAAGGAGACCATGGTGACACTGCGGAACCTGATGGAACCAAGGAGCCATTGTGACACAGTGGGGCCTCATGGAATCAAGGAGACCATTGTGACCCAGGTGTTGCATGTGAAGGCAAGGAGCCATTGTGACACTTTGGGCTTCTTCCCTTGAGCTCTGCAGCTGGCTGTCCCAGCCCAGCGCACCATGTGCCACCTGCTCTCCTCAGGGCTCTGCCTGCACACAGCCCCAGGAGAAGTTTTCCTGTTTGGAAGGAAAGAATGGAAAAGCCGGAGCAGGTTTCCTAAACAACAAACCCCACTCAGGAGCCACATGCTCAGTACAGGCTGCCTGGAACGATGTCCCCTTTCTACAAGGGTCAGTGTGAGCAGGAATGAATGATCTCTGGGAGCAGAATTCTCGGAGTCTTTCCACTGAATTCTCTGTCCCTGTGTCTTGGGGTGACTTTATCGTGTGTATCCCCTATTGCTGCTCTATGCCCAGAAGTGAACTTTGTGCATTTCTGTGCCTTTCAACTGAGCCTGAGAGGGGGGAGAGGAAAAAAAACCGGACAAACTTCTCAGAGCGTTTGTTCAAGGACACACATACACACTCCTCTGCATCCTGCTTGCAGCAAGAGCAGAGGGAAGCAACTTTGTTTCTTTTTAGCCAGTTTTCAGCTCCTTTTCTCTGGGGGGAGATGGAGAGTTGAACTTTGTTTTCCTGGGACTTTGGGGGTTTTTTTCCCTTCTTCTCTTCTTGACTCTTTCAACATCAGAGCACATTGGGAGAATTTTCTCCCGAGGTGGGGGCCCTGAATGTGGGCCCATGAGCCAGCTGCAAGGAGGAGGAGAGAGACTACACCTACGGAAGTGTTGGGGTTCCTCCCCCCTGCCATGAGGTCATGGGAGAGGGGACCCTGGGGTAGAGGCATGGCCTGGGCACGGGGTCTCCCTGCTCCCTTCTCACATGTGCCCTAATCCTGTTCAGCACTGCTTATTTTGTGTTGCCCTGTGCGAGGAGGGCCCTGGTTGTGCTGTGATTGCTCAGTTCTTTGGCAGTGCCCCGCCCATGTGGCTGGAGAAGAAAGAGCTCTGAAACTTCTCTCAAGAATCGCTCCCTGTTTCTTTGCACGGGCCTCGCTGTCTATGGATGTTTCAGGAGACCCCACCGAAACACGGAAGGACTCTCAAATTATCCCAGCTTTCTCTGCACAGCGAGAGCTTTTAATATTTAGCATTGTTATCCTTTTCCTGTGTGTTTGTTAAAAAAATAGTTTTTATCTCTTTCACTTTCTTCCCAGGAAAGTTCTTTTTTCCAAAAACCTGGTGGGGGAGGGCTGGGTGTAACCTGCCTTCTATCAGAGGATATTTTCCTCCACATTTGTCCAAACCGGCACAGCCTGTCCTTTCCTGGGTCTCTGTTGCAGATGGAAGCTGCTGGTGCCATTGTCAGCTTGAAGCCCTCTTTTGATGCAAGCAGATGTTGCCAGGTGTGTTCAGCAGCTGTTGCTCAATGCTTATGCCAAGCTATTGTGTTCCTCATGGAACCAAGGAGCCATTGTGACACTGCAGGGGCTGATGGCATCAAGGAGGCAATTGTGACAGTACAGAACCTCCTAGAAACAAGGCTCCATTGTGACACCGTGGGGAATCATGGAATCAAGGAGCCCATTGTGACACTGCCAGGCCGCATGGAACCAATGGTCCATGGTTACACTGCGGATTCAAGAAGAGCACGGTGACACCACGCAACATCATGGAACCGTACGTCCATTGTGACACAGCAGGGCCTCATGGAAACAAGGGGACCATTGTGGCAAAGCAGGGCCTAAAGGAAGCATGGAGAGCATTGTGACACTAAGGAAACTCCTGGAACCAAGATGACCACTGGCACATAATGGAACCTCATGGAAGCAAGCCTTCACGATGACTTTGGAGGGCCTCAGGGACCACAGGACCCATTGTGACACAGCAGGACCTGGTGGAACCAAGGAGCCTTTGTGATACTCCACATCCACATGGAAGCCAGGGTGCACTGAGACACAGCGGGGCCTTGTTGGAACCAAAGACACCTCTGCAAAAAGCAGGCTAGCTCATAGAAGCAAGGAGTCCATTGTTACAACATCAAACCTATGGAAGCAAGGGACCATTGTGACACTGCGGGGCCTCATGGAACCAATTGTCCATGATGACAGTGCGGATCAAAGGAGACCATGGTGACACTGCGGAACCTGATGGAACCAAGGAGCCATTGTGACACAGTGGGGCCTCATGGAATCAAGGAGACCATTGTGACCCAGGTGTTGCATGTGAAGGCAAGGAGCCATTGTGACACTTTGGGCTTCTTCCCTTGAGCTCTGCAGCTGGCTGTCCCAGCCCAGCGCACCATGTGCCACCTGCTCTCCTCAGGGCTCTGCCTGCACACAGCCCCAGGAGAAGTTTTCCTGTTTGGAAGGAAAGAATGGAAAAGCCGGAGCAGGTTTCCTAAACAACAAACCCCACTCAGGAGCCACATGCTCAGTACAGGCTGCCTGGAACGATGTCCCCTTTCTACAAGGGTCAGTGTGAGCAGGAATGAATGATCTCTGGGAGCAGAATTCTCGGAGTCTTTCCACTGAATTCTCTGTCCCTGTGTCTTGGGGTGACTTTATCGTGTGTATCCCCTATTGCTGCTCTATGCCCAGAAGTGAACTTTGTGCATTTCTGTGCCTTTCAACTGAGCCTGAGAGGGGGGAGAGGAAAAAAAACCGGACAAACTTCTCAGAGCGTTTGTTCAAGGACACACATACACACTCCTCTGCATCCTGCTTGCAGCAAGAGCAGAGGGAAGCAACTTTGTTTCTTTTTAGCCAGTTTTCAGCTCCTTTTCTCTGGGGGGAGATGGAGAGTTGAACTTTGTTTTCCTGGGACTTTGGGGGTTTTTTTCCCTTCTTCTCTTCTTGACTCTTTCAACATCAGAGCACATTGGGAGAATTTTCTCCCGAGGTGGGGGCCCTGAATGTGGGCCCATGAGCCAGCTGCAAGGAGGAGGAGAGAGACTACACCTACGGAAGTGTTGGGGTTCCTCCCCCCTGCCATGAGGTCATGGGAGAGGGGACCCTGGGGTAGAGGCATGGCCTGGGCACGGGGTCTCCCTGCTCCCTTCTCACATGTGCCCTAATCCTGTTCAGCACTGCTTATTTTGTGTTGCCCTGTGCGAGGAGGGCCCTGGTTGTGCTGTGATTGCTCAGTTCTTTGGCAGTGCCCCGCCCATGTGGCTGGAGAAGAAAGAGCTCTGAAACTTCTCTCAAGAATCGCTCCCTGTTTCTTTGCACGGGCCTCGCTGTCTATGGATGTTTCAGGAGACCCCACCGAAACACGGAAGGACTCTCAAATTATCCCAGCTTTCTCTGCACAGCGAGAGCTTTTAATATTTAGCATTGTTATCCTTTTCCTGTGTGTTTGTTAAAAAAATAGTTTTTATCTCTTTCACTTTCTTCCCAGGAAAGTTCTTTTTTCCAAAAACCTGGTGGGGGAGGGCTGGGTGTAACCTGCCTTCTATCAGAGGATATTTTCCTCCACATTTGTCCAAACCGGCACAGCCTGTCCTTTCCTGGGTCTCTGTTGCAGATGGAAGCTGCTGGTGCCATTGTCAGCTTGAAGCCCTCTTTTGATGCAAGCAGATGTTGCCAGGTGTGTTCAGCAGCTGTTGCTCAATGCTTATGCCAAGCTATTGTGTTCCTCATGGAACCAAGGAGCCATTGTGACACTGCAGGGGCTGATGGCATCAAGGAGGCAATTGTGACAGTACAGAACCTCCTAGAAACAAGGCTCCATTGTGACACCGTGGGGAATCATGGAATCAAGGAGCCCATTGTGACACGGCTGCATGGAACCAATGGTCCATGGTTACACTGCGGATTCAAGAAGAGCACGGTGACACCACGCAACATCATGGAACCATAGGTCCATTGTGACACAGCGGGGCCTCATGGAAACAAGGGGACCATTGTGGCAAAGCAGGGCCTAATGGAAGCATGGAGAGCATTGTGACACTAAGGAAACTCCTGGAACCAAGATGACCACTGGCACATAATGGAACCTCATGGAAGCAAGCCTCCACAATGACTTTGGAGGGCCTCAGGGACCACAGGACCCATTGTGACACAGCAGGACCTGGTGGAACCAAGGAGCCTTTGTGATGCTCCAGATCCACATGGAAGCCAGGGTGCACTGAGACACAGCGGGGCCTTGTTGGAACCAAAGACACCTCTGCAAAAAGCAGGCTAGCTCATAGAAGCAAGGAGTCCATTGTTACAACATCAAACCTATGGAACCAAGGGACCATTGTGACACTGCGGGGCCTCATGGAACCAATTGTCCATGATGACAGTGCGGATCAAAAGAGACCATGGTGACACTGCGGAACCTGATGGAACCAAGGAGCCATTGTGACACAGTGGGGCCTCATGGAATCAAGGAGACCATTGTGACCCAGGTGTTGCATGTGAAGGCAAGGAGCCATTGTGACACTTTGGGCTTCTTCCCTTGAGCTCTGCAGCTGGCTGTCCCAGCCCAGCGCACCATGTGCCACCTGCTCTCCTCAGGGCTCTGCCTGCACACAGCCCCAGGAGAAGTTTTCCTGTTTGGAAGGAAAGAATGGAAAAGCCGGAGCAGGTTTCCCAAACAACAAACCCCACTCAGGAGCCACATGCTCAGTACAGGCTGCCTGGAACGATGTCCCCTTTCTACAAGGGTCAGGGTGAGCAGAATTCTCTGGGAGCAGAATTCTCGGAGTCTTTCCACTGAATTCTCTGTCCCTGTGTCTTGGGGTGACTTTATCATGTGTATCCCCTATTGCTGCTCTATGCCCAGAAGTGAACTTTGTGCATTTCTGTGCCTTTCAACTGAGCCTGAGAGGGGGGAGAGGAAAAAAAAACCGGACAAACTTCTCAGAGCGTTTGTTCAAGGACACACATACACACTCCTCTGCATCCTGCTTGCAGCAAGAGCGGAGGAAGCAACTTTGTTTCTTTTTAGCCAGTTTTCAGCTCCTTTTCTCTGGGGGGAGATGGAGAGTTGAACTTTGTTTTCCTGGGACTTTGGGGGTTTTTTTCCCTTCTTCTCTTCTTGACTCTTTCAACATCAGACCACATTGGGAGAATTTTCTCCCGAGGTGGGGGCCCTGAATGTGGGCCCATGAGGCAGCTGCAAGGAGGAGGAGAGAGGCTACACCTCCGGAAGTGTTGGGGTTCCTCCCCCCTGCCATGAGGTCATGGGAGAGTGGACCCTGGGGTAGAGGCATGGCCTGGGCACGGGGTCTCCCTGCTCCCTGCTCACATGTGCCCTAATCCTGTTCAGCACTGCTTATTTTGTGTTGCCCTGTGCCAGGAGGGCCCTGGTTGTGCCGTGATTGCTCAGTTCTTTGGCAGTGCCCCGCCCATGTGGCTGGAGAAGAAAGAGCTCTGAAACTTCTCTCAAGAATCGCTCCCTATTTCTTTGCACGGGCCTCGCTGTCTATGGATGTTTCAGGAGACCCCACCGAAACACGGAAGGACTCTCAAATTATCCCAGCTTTCTCTGCACAGCGAGAGCTTTTAATATTTAGCATTGTTATCCTTTTCCTGTGTGTTTGTTAAAAAAATAGTTTTTATCTCTTTCACTTTCTTCCCAGGAAAATTCCTTTTTCCCGAAGCTGGTGGGGGAGGGCTGGATGTAACCTGCCTTCTATCAGAGGATATTTTCCTCCACATTTGTCCAAACCGGCACAGCCTGTCCTTTCCTGGGTGTCTGTGTCAGATGGAAGCTGCTGGTGCCATTGTCAGCTTGAAGCCCTCTTTTGATGCAAGCAGATGTTGCCAGGTGTGTTCAGCAGCTGTTGCTCAATGCTTATGCCAAGCTATTGTGTTCCTCATGGAACCAAGGAGCCATTGTGACACTGCAGGGGCTGATGGCATCAAGGAGGCAATTGTGACAGTACAGAACCTCCTAGAAACAAGGCTCCATTGTGACACCGTGGGGAATCATGGAATCACGGAGCCCATTGTGACACGGCCAGGCCGCATGGAACCAATGGTCCATGGTTACACTGCGGATTCAAGAAGAGCACGGTGACACCACGCAACATCATGGAACCATAGGTCCATTGTGACACAGCGGGGCCTCATGGAAACAAGGGGACCATTGTGGCAAAGCAGGGCCTAATGGAAGCATGGAGAGCATTGTGACATTGTGGGGAATCATGGAAGCATGGAGAGCATTGTGACACTAAGGAAACTCCTGGAACCAAGATGACCACTGGCACATAATGGAACCTCATGGAAGCAAGCCTCCATGATGACTTTGGAGGGCCTCAGGGACCACAGGACCCATTGTGACACAGCAGGACCTGGTGGAACCAAGGAGCCTTTGTGATGCTCCAGATCCACATGGAAGCCAGGGTGCACTGAGACACAGCGGGGCCTTGTTGGAACCAAAGACACCTCTGCAAAAAGCAGGCTAGCTCATAGAAGCAAGGAGTCCATTGTTACAACGTAAAAGCTATGGAAGCAAGGGACCATTGTGACACTGCGGGGCCTCATGGAACCAATTGTCCATGATGACAGTGCGGATCAAAGGAGACCATGGTGACACTGCGGAACCCGATGGAACCAAGGAGCCATTGTGACACAGTGGGGCCCCATGGAATCAAGGAGACCATTGTGACCCAGGTGTTGCATGGGAAGGCAAGGAGCCATTGTGACACTTTGGGCTTCTTCCCTTGAGCTCTGCAGCTGGCTGTCCCAGCCCAGCGCACCATGTGCCACCTGCTCTCCTCAGGGCTCTGCCTGCACACAGCCCCAGGAGAAGTTTTCCTGTTTGGAAGGAAAGAATGGAAAAGCCGGAGCAGGTTTCCCAAACAACAAACCCCACTCAGGAGCCACATGCTCAGTACAGGCTGCCTGGAACGAGGTCCCCTTTCTACAAGGGTCAGGGTGAGCAGGAATGAATGATCTCTGGGAGCAGAATTCTCGGAGTCTTTCCACTGAATTCTCTGTCCCTGTGTCTTGGGGTGACTTTATCATGTGTATCCCCTATTGCTGCTCTATGCCCAGAAGTGAACTTTGTGCATTTCTGTGCCTTTAAACTGAGCCTGAGAGGGGGGAGAGGAAAAAAAACCGGACAACCTTCTCAGAGCGTTTGTTCAAGGACACACATACACACTCCTCTGCATCCTGCTTGAAGCAAGAGCGGAGGGAAGCAACTTTGTTTCTTTTTAGCCAGTTTTCAGCTCCTTTTCTCTGGGGGGAGATGGAGAGTTGAACTTTGCTTTCCTGGGACTTTGGGGGTTTTTTTCCCTTCTTCTCTTCTTGACTCTTTCAACATCAGACCACATTGGGAGAATTTTCTCCCGAGGTGGGGGCCCTGAATGTGGGCCCATGAGCCAGCTGCAAGGAGGAGGAGAGAGACTACACCTCCGGAAGTGTTGGGGTTCCTCCCCCCTGCCATGAGGTCATGGGAGAGGGGACCCTGGGGTAGAGGCATGGCCTGGGCACGGGGTCTCCCTGCTCCCTTCTCACATGTGCCCTAATCCTGTTCAGCACTGCTTATTTTGTGTTGCCCTGTGCGAGGAGGGCCCTGGTTGTGCTGTGATTGCTCAGTTCTTTGGCAGTGCCCCGCCCATGTGGCTGGAGAAGAAAGAGCTCTGAAACTTCTCTCAAGAATCGCTCCCTGTTTCTTTGCACGGGCCTCGCTGTCTATGGATGTTTCAGGAGACCCCACCGAAACACGGAAGGACTCTCAAATTATCCCAGCTTTCTCTGCACAGCGAGAGCTTTTAATATTTAGCATTGTTATCCTTTTCCTGTGTGTTTGTTAAAAAAATAGTTTTTATCTCTTTCACTTTCTTCCCAGGAAAGTTCTTTTTTCCAAAAACCTGGTGGGGGAGGGCTGGGTGTAACCTGCCTTCTATCAGAGGATATTTTCCTCCACATTTGTCCAAACCGGCACAGCCTGTCCTTTCCTGGGTCTCTGTTGCAGATGGAAGCTGCTGGTGCCATTGTCAGCTTGAAGCCCTCTTTTGATGCAAGCAGATGTTGCCAGGTGTGTTCAGCAGCTGTTGCTCAATGCTTATGCCAAGCTATTGTGTTCCTCATGGAACCAAGGAGCCATTGTGACACTGCAGGGGCTGATGGCATCAAGGAGGCAATTGTGACAGTACAGAACCTCCTAGAAACAAGGCTCCATTGTGACACCGTGGGGAATCATGGAATCAAGGAGCCCATTGTGACACTGCCAGGCCGCATGGAACCAATGGTCCATGGTTACACTGCGGATTCAAGAAGAGCACGGTGACACCACGCAACATCATGGAACCGTACGTCCATTGTGACACAGCAGGGCCTCATGGAAACAAGGGGACCATTGTGGCAAAGCAGGGCCTAAAGGAAGCATGGAGAGCATTGTGACACTAAGGAAACTCCTGGAACCAAGATGACCACTGGCACATAATGGAACCTCATGGAAGCAAGCCTTCACGATGACTTTGGAGGGCCTCAGGGACCACAGGACCCATTGTGACACAGCAGGACCTGGTGGAACCAAGGAGCCTTTGTGATACTCCACATCCACATGGAAGCCAGGGTGCACTGAGACACAGCGGGGCCTTGTTGGAACCAAAGACACCTCTGCAAAAAGCAGGCTAGCTCATAGAAGCAAGGAGTCCATTGTTACAACATCAAACCTATGGAAGCAAGGGACCATTGTGACACTGCGGGGCCTCATGGAACCAATTGTCCATGATGACAGTGCGGATCAAAGGAGACCATGGTGACACTGCGGAACCTGATGGAACCAAGGAGCCATTGTGACACAGTGGGGCCTCATGGAATCAAGGAGACCATTGTGACCCAGGTGTTGCATGGGAAGGCAAGGAGCCATTGTGACACTTTGGGCTTCTTCCCTTGAGTTCTGCAGCTGGCTGTCCCAGCCCAGCGCACCATGTGCCACCTGCTCTCCTCAGGGCTCTGCCTGCACACAGCCCCAGGAGAAGTTTTCCTGTTTGGAAGGAAAGAATGGAAAAGCCGGAGCAGGTTTCCTAAACAACAAACCCCACTCAGGAGCCACATGCTCAGTACAGGCTGCCTGGAACGATGTCCCCTTTCTACAAGGGTCAGTGTGAGCAGGAATGAATGATCTCTGGGAGCAGAATTCTCGGAGTCTTTCCACTGAATTCTCTGTCCCTGTGTCTTGGGGTGACTTTATCGTGTGTATCCCCTATTGCTGCTCTATGCCCAGAAGTGAACTTTGTGCATTTCTGTGCCTTTCAACTGAGCCTGAGAGGGGGGAGAGGAAAAAAAACCGGACAAACTTCTCAGAGCGTTTGTTCAAGGACACACATACACACTCCTCTGCATCCTGCTTGCAGCAAGAGCAGAGGGAAGCAACTTTGTTTCTTTTTAGCCAGTTTTCAGCTCCTTTTCTCTGGGGGGAGATGGAGAGTTGAACTTTGTTTTCCTGGGACTTTGGGGGTTTTTTTCCCTTCTTCTCTTCTTGACTCTTTCAACATCAGAGCACATTGGGAGAATTTTCTCCCGAGGTGGGGGCCCTGAATGTGGGCCCATGAGCCAGCTGCAAGGAGGAGGAGAGAGACTACACCTACGGAAGTGTTGGGGTTCCTCCCCCCTGCCATGAGGTCATGGGAGAGGGGACCCTGGGGTAGAGGCATGGCCTGGGCACGGGGTCTCCCTGCTCCCTTCTCACATGTGCCCTAATCCTGTTCAGCACTGCTTATTTTGTGTTGCCCTGTGCGAGGAGGGCCCTGGTTGTGCTGTGATTGCTCAGTTCTTTGGCAGTGCCCCGCCCATGTGGCTGGAGAAGAAAGAGCTCTGAAACTTCTCTCAAGAATCGCTCCCTGTTTCTTTGCACGGGCCTCGCTGTCTATGGATGTTTCAGGAGACCCCACCGAAACACGGAAGGACTCTCAAATTATCCCAGCTTTCTCTGCACAGCGAGAGCTTTTAATATTTAGCATTGTTATCCTTTTCCTGTGTGTTTGTTAAAAAAATAGTTTTTATCTCTTTCACTTTCTTCCCAGGAAAGTTCTTTTTTCCAAAAACCTGGTGGGGGAGGGCTGGGTGTAACCTGCCTTCTATCAGAGGATATTTTCCTCCACATTTGTCCAAACCGGCACAGCCTGTCCTTTCCTGGGTCTCTGTTGCAGATGGAAGCTGCTGGTGCCATTGTCAGCTTGAAGCCCTCTTTTGATGCAAGCAGATGTTGCCAGGTGTGTTCAGCAGCTGTTGCTCAATGCTTATGCCAAGCTATTGTGTTCCTCATGGAACCAAGGAGCCATTGTGACACTGCAGGGGCTGATGGCATCAAGGAGGCAATTGTGACAGTACAGAACCTCCTAGAAACAAGGCTCCATTGTGACACCGTGGGGAATCATGGAATCAAGGAGCCCATTGTGACACTGCCAGGCCGCATGGAACCAATGGTCCATGGTTACACTGCGGATTCAAGAAGAGCACGGTGACACCACGCAACATCATGGAACCGTACGTCCATTGTGACACAGCAGGGCCTCATGGAAACAAGGGGACCATTGTGGCAAAGCAGGGCCTAAAGGAAGCATGGAGAGCATTGTGACACTAAGGAAACTCCTGGAACCAAGATGACCACTGGCACATAATGGAACCTCATGGAAGCAAGCCTTCACGATGACTTTGGAGGGCCTCAGGGACCACAGGACCCATTGTGACACAGCAGGACCTGGTGGAACCAAGGAGCCTTTGTGATACTCCACATCCACATGGAAGCCAGGGTGCACTGAGACACAGCGGGGCCTTGTTGGAACCAAAGACACCTCTGCAAAAAGCAGGCTAGCTCATAGAAGCAAGGAGTCCATTGTTACAACATCAAACCTATGGAAGCAAGGGACCATTGTGACACTGCGGGGCCTCATGGAACCAATTGTCCATGATGACAGTGCGGATCAAAGGAGACCATGGTGACACTGCGGAACCTGATGGAACCAAGGAGCCATTGTGACACAGTGGGGCCTCATGGAATCAAGGAGACCATTGTGACCCAGGTGTTGCATGTGAAGGCAAGGAGCCATTGTGACACTTTGGGCTTCTTCCCTTGAGCTCTGCAGCTGGCTGTCCCAGCCCAGCGCACCATGTGCCACCTGCTCTCCTCAGGGCTCTGCCTGCACACAGCCCCAGGAGAAGTTTTCCTGTTTGGAAGGAAAGAATGGAAAAGCCGGAGCAGGTTTCCTAAACAACAAACCCCACTCAGGAGCCACATGCTCAGTACAGGCTGCCTGGAACGATGTCCCCTTTCTACAAGGGTCAGTGTGAGCAGGAATGAATGATCTCTGGGAGCAGAATTCTCGGAGTCTTTCCACTGAATTCTCTGTCCCTGTGTCTTGGGGTGACTTTATCGTGTGTATCCCCTATTGCTGCTCTATGCCCAGAAGTGAACTTTGTGCATTTCTGTGCCTTTCAACTGAGCCTGAGAGGGGGGAGAGGAAAAAAAACCGGACAAACTTCTCAGAGCGTTTGTTCAAGGACACACATACACACTCCTCTGCATCCTGCTTGCAGCAAGAGCAGAGGGAAGCAACTTTGTTTCTTTTTAGCCAGTTTTCAGCTCCTTTTCTCTGGGGGGAGATGGAGAGTTGAACTTTGTTTTCCTGGGACTTTGGGGGTTTTTTTCCCTTCTTCTCTTCTTGACTCTTTCAACATCAGAGCACATTGGGAGAATTTTCTCCCGAGGTGGGGGCCCTGAATGTGGGCCCATGAGCCAGCTGCAAGGAGGAGGAGAGAGACTACACCTACGGAAGTGTTGGGGTTCCTCCCCCCTGCCATGAGGTCATGGGAGAGGGGACCCTGGGGTAGAGGCATGGCCTGGGCACGGGGTCTCCCTGCTCCCTTCTCACATGTGCCCTAATCCTGTTCAGCACTGCTTATTTTGTGTTGCCCTGTGCGAGGAGGGCCCTGGTTGTGCTGTGATTGCTCAGTTCTTTGGCAGTGCCCCGCCCATGTGGCTGGAGAAGAAAGAGCTCTGAAACTTCTCTCAAGAATCGCTCCCTGTTTCTTTGCACGGGCCTCGCTGTCTATGGATGTTTCAGGAGACCCCACCGAAACACGGAAGGACTCTCAAATTATCCCAGCTTTCTCTGCACAGCGAGAGCTTTTAATATTTAGCATTGTTATCCTTTTCCTGTGTGTTTGTTAAAAAAATAGTTTTTATCTCTTTCACTTTCTTCCCAGGAAAGTTCTTTTTTCCAAAAACCTGGTGGGGGAGGGCTGGGTGTAACCTGCCTTCTATCAGAGGATATTTTCCTCCACATTTGTCCAAACCGGCACAGCCTGTCCTTTCCTGGGTCTCTGTTGCAGATGGAAGCTGCTGGTGCCATTGTCAGCTTGAAGCCCTCTTTTGATGCAAGCAGATGTTGCCAGGTGTGTTCAGCAGCTGTTGCTCAATGCTTATGCCAAGCTATTGTGTTCCTCATGGAACCAAGGAGCCATTGTGACACTGCAGGGGCTGATGGCATCAAGGAGGCAATTGTGACAGTACAGAACCTCCTAGAAACAAGGCTCCATTGTGACACCGTGGGGAATCATGGAATCAAGGAGCCCATTGTGACACGGCTGCATGGAACCAATGGTCCATGGTTACACTGCGGATTCAAGAAGAGCACGGTGACACCACGCAACATCATGGAACCATAGGTCCATTGTGACACAGCGGGGCCTCATGGAAACAAGGGGACCATTGTGGCAAAGCAGGGCCTAATGGAAGCATGGAGAGCATTGTGACACTAAGGAAACTCCTGGAACCAAGATGACCACTGGCACATAATGGAACCTCATGGAAGCAAGCCTCCACAATGACTTTGGAGGGCCTCAGGGACCACAGGACCCATTGTGACACAGCAGGACCTGGTGGAACCAAGGAGCCTTTGTGATGCTCCAGATCCACATGGAAGCCAGGGTGCACTGAGACACAGCGGGGCCTTGTTGGAACCAAAGACACCTCTGCAAAAAGCAGGCTAGCTCATAGAAGCAAGGAGTCCATTGTTACAACATCAAACCTATGGAACCAAGGGACCATTGTGACACTGCGGGGCCTCATGGAACCAATTGTCCATGATGACAGTGCGGATCAAAAGAGACCATGGTGACACTGCGGAACCTGATGGAACCAAGGAGCCATTGTGACACAGTGGGGCCTCATGGAATCAAGGAGACCATTGTGACCCAGGTGTTGCATGTGAAGGCAAGGAGCCATTGTGACACTTTGGGCTTCTTCCCTTGAGCTCTGCAGCTGGCTGTCCCAGCCCAGCGCACCATGTGCCACCTGCTCTCCTCAGGGCTCTGCCTGCACACAGCCCCAGGAGAAGTTTTCCTGTTTGGAAGGAAAGAATGGAAAAGCCGGAGCAGGTTTCCCAAACAACAAACCCCACTCAGGAGCCACATGCTCAGTACAGGCTGCCGGGAACGATGTCCCCTTTCTACAAGGGTCAGGGTGAGCAGAATTCTCTGGGAGCAGAATTCTCGGAGTCTTTCCACTGAATTCTCTGTCCCTGTGTCTTGGGGTGACTTTATCATGTGTATCCCCTATTGCTGCTCTATGCCCAGAAGTGAACTTTGTGCATTTCTGTGCCTTTCAACTGAGCCTGAGAGGGGGGAGAGGAAAAAAAAACCGGACAAACTTCTCAGAGCGTTTGTTCAAGGACACACATACACACTCCTCTGCATCCTGCTTGCAGCAAGAGCGGAGGAAGCAACTTTGTTTCTTTTTAGCCAGTTTTCAGCTCCTTTTCTCTGGGGGGAGATGGAGAGTTGAACTTTGTTTTCCTGGGACTTTGGGGGTTTTTTTCCCTTCTTCTCTTCTTGACTCTTTCAACATCAGACCACATTGGGAGAATTTTCTCCCGAGGTGGGGGCCCTGAATGTGGGCCCATGAGGCAGCTGCAAGGAGGAGGAGAGAGGCTACACCTCCGGAAGTGTTGGGGTTCCTCCCCCCTGCCATGAGGTCATGGGAGAGTGGACCCTGGGGTAGAGGCATGGCCTGGGCACGGGGTCTCCCTGCTCCCTGCTCACATGTGCCCTAATCCTGTTCAGCACTGCTTATTTTGTGTTGCCCTGTGCCAGGAGGGCCCTGGTTGTGCCGTGATTGCTCAGTTCTTTGGCAGTGCCCCGCCCATGTGGCTGGAGAAGAAAGAGCTCTGAAACTTCTCTCAAGAATCGCTCCCTATTTCTTTGCACGGGCCTCGCTGTCTATGGATGTTTCAGGAGACCCCACCGAAACACGGAAGGACTCTCAAATTATCCCAGCTTTCTCTGCACAGCGAGAGCTTTTAATATTTAGCATTGTTATCCTTTTCCTGTGTGTTTGTTAAAAAAATAGTTTTTATCTCTTTCACTTTCTTCCCAGGAAAATTCCTTTTTCCCGAAGCTGGTGGGGGAGGGCTGGATGTAACCTGCCTTCTATCAGAGGATATTTTCCTCCACATTTGTCCAAACCGGCACAGCCTGTCCTTTCCTGGGTGTCTGTGTCAGATGGAAGCTGCTGGTGCCATTGTCAGCTTGAAGCCCTCTTTTGATGCAAGCAGATGTTGCCAGGTGTGTTCAGCAGCTGTTGCTCAATGCTTATGCCAAGCTATTGTGTTCCTCATGGAACCAAGGAGCCATTGTGACACTGCAGGGGCTGATGGCATCAAGGAGGCAATTGTGACAGTACAGAACCTCCTAGAAACAAGGCTCCATTGTGACACCGTGGGGAATCATGGAATCACGGAGCCCATTGTGACACGGCCAGGCCGCATGGAACCAATGGTCCATGGTTACACTGCGGATTCAAGAAGAGCACGGTGACACCACGCAACATCATGGAACCATAGGTCCATTGTGACACAGCGGGGCCTCATGGAAACAAGGGGACCATTGTGGCAAAGCAGGGCCTAATGGAAGCATGGAGAGCATTGTGACATTGTGGGGAATCATGGAAGCATGGAGAGCATTGTGACACTAAGGAAACTCCTGGAACCAAGATGACCACTGGCACATAATGGAACCTCATGGAAGCAAGCCTCCATGATGACTTTGGAGGGCCTCAGGGACCACAGGACCCATTGTGACACAGCAGGACCTGGTGGAACCAAGGAGCCTTTGTGATGCTCCAGATCCACATGGAAGCCAGGGTGCACTGAGACACAGCGGGGCCTTGTTGGAACCAAAGACACCTCTGCAAAAAGCAGGCTAGCTCATAGAAGCAAGGAGTCCATTGTTACAACGTAAAAGCTATGGAAGCAAGGGACCATTGTGACACTGCGGGGCCTCATGGAACCAATTGTCCATGATGACAGTGCGGATCAAAGGAGACCATGGTGACACTGCGGAACCCGATGGAACCAAGGAGCCATTGTGACACAGTGGGGCCCCATGGAATCAAGGAGACCATTGTGACCCAGGTGTTGCATGGGAAGGCAAGGAGCCATTGTGACACTTTGGGCTTCTTCCCTTGAGCTCTGCAGCTGGCTGTCCCAGCCCAGCGCACCATGTGCCACCTGCTCTCCTCAGGGCTCTGCCTGCACACAGCCCCAGGAGAAGTTTTCCTGTTTGGAAGGAAAGAATGGAAAAGCCGGAGCAGGTTTCCCAAACAACAAACCCCACTCAGGAGCCACATGCTCAGTACAGGCTGCCTGGAACGAGGTCCCCTTTCTACAAGGGTCAGGGTGAGCAGGAATGAATGATCTCTGGGAGCAGAATTCTCGGAGTCTTTCCACTGAATTCTCTGTCCCTGTGTCTTGGGGTGACTTTATCATGTGTATCCCCTATTGCTGCTCTATGCCCAGAAGTGAACTTTGTGCATTTCTGTGCCTTTAAACTGAGCCTGAGAGGGGGGAGAGGAAAAAAAACCGGACAACCTTCTCAGAGCGTTTGTTCAAGGACACACATACACACTCCTCTGCATCCTGCTTGAAGCAAGAGCGGAGGGAAGCAACTTTGTTTCTTTTTAGCCAGTTTTCAGCTCCTTTTCTCTGGGGGGAGATGGAGAGTTGAACTTTGCTTTCCTGGGACTTTGGGGGTTTTTTTCCCTTCTTCTCTTCTTGACTCTTTCAACATCAGACCACATTGGGAGAATTTTCTCCCGAGGTGGGGGCCCTGAATGTGGGCCCATGAGCCAGCTGCAAGGAGGAGGAGAGAGACTACACCTCCGGAAGTGTTGGGGTTCCTCCCCCCTGCCATGAGGTCATGGGAGAGGGGACCCTGGGGTAGAGGCATGGCCTGGGCACGGGGTCTCCCTGCTCCCTTCTCACATGTGCCCTAATCCTGTTCAGCACTGCTTATTTTGTGTTGCCCTGTGCGAGGAGGGCCCTGGTTGTGCTGTGATTGCTCAGTTCTTTGGCAGTGCCCCGCCCATGTGGCTGGAGAAGAAAGAGCTCTGAAACTTCTCTCAAGAATCGCTCCCTGTTTCTTTGCACGGGCCTCGCTGTCTATGGATGTTTCAGGAGACCCCACCGAAACACGGAAGGACTCTCAAATTATCCCAGCTTTCTCTGCACAGCGAGAGCTTTTAATATTTAGCATTGTTATCCTTTTCCTGTGTGTTTGTTAAAAAAATAGTTTTTATCTCTTTCACTTTCTTCCCAGGAAAGTTCTTTTTTCCAAAAACCTGGTGGGGGAGGGCTGGGTGTAACCTGCCTTCTATCAGAGGATATTTTCCTCCACATTTGTCCAAACCGGCACAGCCTGTCCTTTCCTGGGTCTCTGTTGCAGATGGAAGCTGCTGGTGCCATTGTCAGCTTGAAGCCCTCTTTTGATGCAAGCAGATGTTGCCAGGTGTGTTCAGCAGCTGTTGCTCAATGCTTATGCCAAGCTATTGTGTTCCTCATGGAACCAAGGAGCCATTGTGACACTGCAGGGGCTGATGGCATCAAGGAGGCAATTGTGACAGTACAGAACCTCCTAGAAACAAGGCTCCATTGTGACACCGTGGGGAATCATGGAATCAAGGAGCCCATTGTGACACGGCTGCATGGAACCAATGGTCCATGGTTACACTGCGGATTCAAGAAGAGCACGGTGACACCACGCAACATCATGGAACCATAGGTCCATTGTGACACAGCGGGGCCTCATGGAAACAAGGGGACCATTGTGGCAAAGCAGGGCCTAATGGAAGCATGGAGAGCATTGTGACACTAAGGAAACTCCTGGAACCAAGATGACCACTGGCACATAATGGAACCTCATGGAAGCAAGCCTCCACAATGACTTTGGAGGGCCTCAGGGACCACAGGACCCATTGTGACACAGCAGGACCTGGTGGAACCAAGGAGCCTTTGTGATGCTCCAGATCCACATGGAAGCCAGGGTGCACTGAGACACAGCGGGGCCTTGTTGGAACCAAAGACACCTCTGCAAAAAGCAGGCTAGCTCATAGAAGCAAGGAGTCCATTGTTACAACATCAAACCTATGGAACCAAGGGACCATTGTGACACTGCGGGGCCTCATGGAACCAATTGTCCATGATGACAGTGCGGATCAAAAGAGACCATGGTGACACTGCGGAACCTGATGGAACCAAGGAGCCATTGTGACACAGTGGGGCCTCATGGAATCAAGGAGACCATTGTGACCCAGGTGTTGCATGTGAAGGCAAGGAGCCATTGTGACACTTTGGGCTTCTTCCCTTGAGCTCTGCAGCTGGCTGTCCCAGCCCAGCGCACCATGTGCCACCTGCTCTCCTCAGGGCTCTGCCTGCACACAGCCCCAGGAGAAGTTTTCCTGTTTGGAAGGAAAGAATGGAAAAGCCGGAGCAGGTTTCCCAAACAACAAACCCCACTCAGGAGCCACATGCTCAGTACAGGCTGCCGGGAACGATGTCCCCTTTCTACAAGGGTCAGGGTGAGCAGAATTCTCTGGGAGCAGAATTCTCGGAGTCTTTCCACTGAATTCTCTGTCCCTGTGTCTTGGGGTGACTTTATCATGTGTATCCCCTATTGCTGCTCTATGCCCAGAAGTGAACTTTGTGCATTTCTGTGCCTTTCAACTGAGCCTGAGAGGGGGGAGAGGAAAAAAAAACCGGACAAACTTCTCAGAGCGTTTGTTCAAGGACACACATACACACTCCTCTGCATCCTGCTTGCAGCAAGAGCGGAGGAAGCAACTTTGTTTCTTTTTAGCCAGTTTTCAGCTCCTTTTCTCTGGGGGGAGATGGAGAGTTGAACTTTGTTTTCCTGGGACTTTGGGGGTTTTTTTCCCTTCTTCTCTTCTTGACTCTTTCAACATCAGACCACATTGGGAGAATTTTCTCCCGAGGTGGGGGCCCTGAATGTGGGCCCATGAGGCAGCTGCAAGGAGGAGGAGAGAGGCTACACCTCCGGAAGTGTTGGGGTTCCTCCCCCCTGCCATGAGGTCATGGGAGAGTGGACCCTGGGGTAGAGGCATGGCCTGGGCACGGGGTCTCCCTGCTCCCTGCTCACATGTGCCCTAATCCTGTTCAGCACTGCTTATTTTGTGTTGCCCTGTGCCAGGAGGGCCCTGGTTGTGCCGTGATTGCTCAGTTCTTTGGCAGTGCCCCGCCCATGTGGCTGGAGAAGAAAGAGCTCTGAAACTTCTCTCAAGAATCGCTCCCTATTTCTTTGCACGGGCCTCGCTGTCTATGGATGTTTCAGGAGACCCCACCGAAACACGGAAGGACTCTCAAATTATCCCAGCTTTCTCTGCACAGCGAGAGCTTTTAATATTTAGCATTGTTATCCTTTTCCTGTGTGTTTGTTAAAAAAATAGTTTTTATCTCTTTCACTTTCTTCCCAGGAAAATTCCTTTTTCCCGAAGCTGGTGGGGGAGGGCTGGATGTAACCTGCCTTCTATCAGAGGATATTTTCCTCCACATTTGTCCAAACCGGCACAGCCTGTCCTTTCCTGGGTGTCTGTGTCAGATGGAAGCTGCTGGTGCCATTGTCAGCTTGAAGCCCTCTTTTGATGCAAGCAGATGTTGCCAGGTGTGTTCAGCAGCTGTTGCTCAATGCTTATGCCAAGCTATTGTGTTCCTCATGGAACCAAGGAGCCATTGTGACACTGCAGGGGCTGATGGCATCAAGGAGGCAATTGTGACAGTACAGAACCTCCTAGAAACAAGGCTCCATTGTGACACCGTGGGGAATCATGGAATCACGGAGCCCATTGTGACACGGCCAGGCCGCATGGAACCAATGGTCCATGGTTACACTGCGGATTCAAGAAGAGCACGGTGACACCACGCAACATCATGGAACCATAGGTCCATTGTGACACAGCGGGGCCTCATGGAAACAAGGGGACCATTGTGGCAAAGCAGGGCCTAATGGAAGCATGGAGAGCATTGTGACATTGTGGGGAATCATGGAAGCATGGAGAGCATTGTGACACTAAGGAAACTCCTGGAACCAAGATGACCACTGGCACATAATGGAACCTCATGGAAGCAAGCCTCCATGATGACTTTGGAGGGCCTCAGGGACCACAGGACCCATTGTGACACAGCAGGACCTGGTGGAACCAAGGAGCCTTTGTGATGCTCCAGATCCACATGGAAGCCAGGGTGCACTGAGACACAGCGGGGCCTTGTTGGAACCAAAGACACCTCTGCAAAAAGCAGGCTAGCTCATAGAAGCAAGGAGTCCATTGTTACAACGTAAAAGCTATGGAAGCAAGGGACCATTGTGACACTGCGGGGCCTCATGGAACCAATTGTCCATGATGACAGTGCGGATCAAAGGAGACCATGGTGACACTGCGGAACCCGATGGAACCAAGGAGCCATTGTGACACAGTGGGGCCCCATGGAATCAAGGAGACCATTGTGACCCAGGTGTTGCATGGGAAGGCAAGGAGCCATTGTGACACTTTGGGCTTCTTCCCTTGAGCTCTGCAGCTGGCTGTCCCAGCCCAGCGCACCATGTGCCACCTGCTCTCCTCAGGGCTCTGCCTGCACACAGCCCCAGGAGAAGTTTTCCTGTTTGGAAGGAAAGAATGGAAAAGCCGGAGCAGGTTTCCCAAACAACAAACCCCACTCAGGAGCCACATGCTCAGTACAGGCTGCCTGGAACGAGGTCCCCTTTCTACAAGGGTCAGGGTGAGCAGGAATGAATGATCTCTGGGAGCAGAATTCTCAGAGTCTTTCCACTGAATTCTCTGTCCCTGTGTCTTGGGGTGACTTTATCATGTGTATCCCCTATTGCTGCTCTATGCCCAGAAGTGAACTTTGTGCATTTCTGTGCCTTTAAACTGAGCCTGAGAGGGGGGAGAGGAAAAAAAACCGGACAACCTTCTCAGAGCGTTTGTTCAAGGACACACATACACACTCCTCTGCATCCTGCTTGAAGCAAGAGCGGAGGGAAGCAACTTTGTTTCTTTTTAGCCAGTTTTCAGCTCCTTTTCTCTGGGGGGAGATGGAGAGTTGAACTTTGCTTTCCTGGGACTTTGGGGGTTTTTTTCCCTTCTTCTCTTCTTGACTCTTTCAACATCAGACCACATTGGGAGAATTTTCTCCCGAGGTGGGGGCCCTGAATGTGGGCCCATGAGCCAGCTGCAAGGAGGAGGAGAGAGACTACACCTCCGGAAGTGTTGGGGTTCCTCCCCCCTGCCATGAGGTCATGGGAGAGGGGACCCTGGGGTAGAGGCATGGCCTGGGCACGGGGTCTCCCTGCTCCCTGCTCACATGTGCCCTAATCCTGTTCAGCACTGCTTATTTTGTGTTGCCCTGTGCCAGGAGGGCCCTGGTTGTGCCGTGACTGCTCAGTTCTTTGGCAGTGCCCCGCCCATGTGGCTGGAGAAGAAAGAACTCTGAAACTTCTCTCAAGAATCGCTCCCTATTTCTTTGCACGGGCCTCGCTGTCTATGGATGTTTCAGGAGACCCCACCGAAACACGGAAGGACTCTCAAATTATCCCAGCTTTCTCTGCACAGCGAGAGCTTTTAATATTTAGCATTGTTATCCTTTTCCTGTGTGTTTGTTAAAAAAATAGTTTTTATCTCTTTCACTTTCTTCCCAGGAAAATTCTTTTTTCCCGAAGCTGGTGGGGGAGGGCTGGGTGTAACCTGCCTTCTATCAGAGGATATTTTCCTCCACATTTGTCCAAACCGGCACAGCCTGTCCTTTCCTGGGTGTCTGTGTCAGATGGAAGCTGCTGGTGCCATTCTCAGCTTGAAGCCCTCTTTTGATGCAAGCAGATGTTGCCAGGTGTGTTCAGCAGCTGTTGCTCAATGCTTATGCCAAGCTATTGTGTTCCTCATGGAACCAAGGAGCCATTGTGACACTGCAGGGGCTGATGGCATCAAGGAGGCAATTGTGACAGTACAGAACCTCCTAGAAACAAGGCTCCATTGTGACACCGTGGGGAATCATGGAATCACGGAGCCCATTGTGACACGGCCAGGCCGCATGGAACCAATGGTCCATGGTTACACTGCGGATTCAAGAAGAGCACGGTGACACCACGCAACATCATGGAACCATAGGTCCATTGTGACACAGCGGGGCCTCATGGAAACAAGGGGACCATTGTGGCAAAGCAGGGCCTAATGGAAGCATGGAGAGCATTGGGACATTGTGGGGAATCATGGAAGCATGGAGAGCATTGTGACACTAAGGAAACTCCTGGAACCAAGATGACCACTGGCACATAATGGAACCTCATGGAAGCAAGCCTCCATGATGACTTTGGAGGGCCTCAGGGACCACAGGACCCATTGTGACACAGCAGGACCTGGTGGAACCAAGGAGCCTTTGTGATGCTCCAGATCCACATGGAAGACAGGGTGCACTGAGACACAGCGGGGCCTTGTTGGAACCAAAGACACCTGTGCAAAAAGCAGGCTAGCTCATAGAAGCAAGGAGTCCATTGTTACAACATCAAACCTATGGAAGCAAGGGACCATTGTGACACTGCGGGGCCTCATGGAACCAATTGTCCATGATGACAGTGCGGATCAAAGGAGACCATGGTGACACTGCGGAACCCGATGGAACCAAGGAGCCATTGTGACACAGTGGGGCCTCATGGAATCAAGGAGACCATTGTGACCCAGGTGTTGCATGTGAAGGCAAGGAGCCATTGTGACACTTTGGGCTTCTTCCCTTGAGCTCTGCAGCTGGCTGTCCCAGCCCAGCGCACCATGTGCCACCTGCTCTCCTCAGGGCTCTGCCTGCACACAGCCCCAGGAGAAGTTTTCCTGTTTGGAAGGAAAGAATGGAAAAGCCGGAGCAGGTTTCCCAAACAACAAACCCCACTCAGGAGCCACATGCTCAGTACAGGCTGCCGGGAACGATGTCCCCTTTCTACAAGGGTCAGGGTGAGCAGGAATGAATGATCTCTGGGAGCAGAATTCTCGGAGTCTTTCCACTGAATTCTCTGTCCCTGTGTCTTGGGGTGACTTTATCATGTGTATCCCCTATTGCTGCTCTATGCCCAGAAGTGAACTTTGTGCATTTCTGTGCCTTTCAACTGAGCCTGAGAGGGGGGAGAGGAAAAAAAAACCGGACAAACTTCTCAGACCGTTTGTTCAAGGACACACATACACACTCCTCCGCATCCTGCTTGCAGCAAGAGCGGAGGAAGCAACTTTGTTTCTTTTTAGCCAGTTTTCAGCTCCTTTTCTCTGGGGGGAGATGGAGAGTTGAACTTTGCTTTCCTGGGACTTTGGGGGTTTTTTTCCCTTCTTCTCTTCTTGACTCTTTCAACATCAGACCACATTGGGAGAATTTTCTCCCGAGGTGGGGGCCCTGAATGTGGGCCCATGAGCCAGCTGCAAGGAGGAGGAGAGAGACTACACCTCCGGAAGTGTTGGGGTTCCTCCCCCCTGCCATGAGGTCATGGGAGAGGGGACCCTGGGGTAGAGGCATGGCCTGGGCACGGGGTCTCCCTGCTCCCTGCTCACATGTGCCCTAATCCTGTTCAGCACTGCTTATTTTGTGTTGCCCTGTGCCAGGAGGGCCCTGGTTGTGCCGTGACTGCTCAGTTCTTTGGCAGTGCCCCGCCCATGTGGCTGGAGAAGAAAGAGCTCTGAAACTTCTCTCAAGAATCGCTCCCTATTTCTTTGCACGGGCCTCGCTGTCTATGGATGTTTCAGGAGACCCCACCGAAACACGGAAGGACTCTCAAATTATCCAAGCTTTCTCTGCACAGCGAGAGCTTTTAATATTTAGCATTGTTCTCCTTTTCCTGGGTGTTTGTTAAAAAAATAGTTTTTATCTCTTTCACTTTCTTCCCAGGAAAATTCTTTTTTCCCGAAGCTGGTGGGGGAGGGCTGGGTGTAACCTGCCTTCTATCAGAGGATATTTTCCTCCACATTTGTCCAAACCGGCACAGCCTGTCCTTTCCTGGGTCTCTGTTGCAGATGGAAGCTGCTGGTGCCATTGTCAGCTTGAAGCCCTCTTTTGATGCAAGCAGATGTTGCCAGGTGTGTTCAGCAGCTGTTGCTCAATGCTTATGCCAAGCTATTGTGTTCCTCATGGAACCAAGGAGCCATTGTGACACTGCAGGGGCTGATGGCATCAAGGAGGCAATTGTGACAGTACAGAACCTCCTAGAAACAAGGCTCCATTGTGACACTGTGGGGAATCATGGAATCAAGGAGCCCATTGTGACACGGCTGCATGGAACCAATGGTCCATGGTTACACTGCGGATTCAAGAAGAGCACGGTGACACCACGCAACATCATGGAACCATAGGTCCATTGTGACACAGCGGGGCCTCATGGAAACAAGGGGACCATTGTGGCAAAGCAGGGCCTAATGGAAGCCTGGAGAGCATTGTGACACTAAGGAAACTCCTGGAACCAAGATGACCACTGGCACATAATGGAACCTCATGGAAGCAAGCCTCCACAATGACTTTGGAGGGCCTCAGGGACCACAGGACCCATTGTGACACAGCAGGACCTGGTGGAACCAAGGAGCCTTTGTGATACTCCAGATCCACATGGAAGCCAGGGTGCACTGAGACACAGCGGGGCCTTGTTGGAACCAAAGACACCTCTGCAAAAAGCAGGCTAGCTCATAGAAGCAAGGAGTCCATTGTTACAACGTAAAAGCTATGGAAGCAAGGGACCATTGTGACACTGCGGGGCCTCATGGAACCAATTGTCCATGATGACAATGCGGATCAAAGGAGACCATGGTGACACTGCGGAACCTGATGGAACCAAGGAGCCATTGTGACACAGTGGGGCCTCATGGAATCAAGGAGACCATTGTGACCCAGGTGTTGCATGGGAAGGCAAGGAGCCATTGTGACACTTTGGGCTTCTTCCCTTGAGCTCTGCAGCTGGCTGTCCCAGCCCAGCGCACCATGTGCCACCTGCTCTCCTCAGGGCTCTGCCTGCACACAGCCCCAGGAGAAGTTTTCCTGTTTGCAAGGAAAGAATGGAAAAGCCGGAGCAGGTTTCCTAAACAACAAACCCCACTCAGGAGCCACATGCTCAGTACAGGCTGCCTGGAACGATGTCCCCTTTCTACAAGGGTCAGTGTGAGCAGGAATGAATGATCTCTGGGAGTAGAATTCTCGGAGTCTTTCCACTGAATTCTCTGTCCCTGTGTCTTGGGGTGACTTTATCGTGTGTATCCCCTATCGCTGCTCTATGCCCAGAAGTGAACTTTGTGCATTTCTGTGCCTTTCAACTGAGCCTGAGAGGGGGGAGAGGAAAAAAAAAACCGGACAAACTTCTCAGAGCGTTTGTTCAAGGACACACATACACACTCCTCTGCATCCTGCTTGCAGCAAGAGCAGAGGAAGCAACTTGGTTTCTTTTTAGCCAGTTTTCAGCTCCTTTTCTCTGGGGGGAGATGGAGAGTTGAACTTTGTTTTCCTGGGACTTTGGGGGTTTTTTTCCCCTTCTTCTCTTCTTGACTCTTTCAACATCAGAGCACATTGGGAGAATTTTCTCCCGAGGTGGGGGCCCTGAATGTGGGCCCATGAGCCAGCTGCAAGGAGGAGGAGAGAGACTACACCTACGGAAGTGTTGGGGTTCCTCCCCCCTGCCATGAGGTCATGGGAGAGGGGACCCTGGGGTAGAGGCATGGCCTGGGCACGGGGTCTCCCTGCTCCCTGCTCACATGTGCCCTAATCCTGTTCAGCACTGCTTATTTTGTGTTGCCTTGTGCGAGGAGGGCCCTGGTTGTTCCGTGATTGCTCAGTTCTTTGGCAGTGCCCCGCCCATGTGGCTGGAGAAGAAAGAGCTCTGAAACTTCTCTCAAGAATCGCTCCCTGTTTCTTTGCACGGGCCTCGCTGTCTATGGATGTTTCAGGAGACCCCACCGAAACACGGAAGGACTCTCAAATTATCCCAGCTTTCTCTGCACAGCGAGAGCTTTTAATATTTAGCATTGTTATCCTTTTCCTGTGTGTTTGTTAAAAAAATAGTTTTTATCTCTTTCACTTTCTTCCCAGGAAAATTCTTTTTTCCCGAAGCTGGTGGGGGAGGGCTGGATGTAACCTGCCTTCTATCAGAGGATATTTTCCTCCACATTTGTCCAAACCGGCACAGCCTGTCCTTTCCTGGGTGTCTGTGTCAGATGGAAGCTGCTGGTGCCATTCTCAGCTTGAAGCCCTCTTTTGATGCAAGCAGATGTTGCCAGGTGTGTTCAGCAGCTGTTGCTCAATGCTTATGCCAAGCTATTGTGTTCCTCATGGAACCAAGGAGCCATTGTGACACTGCAGGGGCTGATGGCATCAAGGAGGCAATTGTGACAGTACAGAACCTCCTAGAAACAAGGCTCCATTGTGACACCGTGGGGAATCATGGAATCACGGAGCCCATTGTGACACTGCCAGGCCGCATGGAACCAATGGTCCATGGTTACACTGCGGATTCAAGAAGAGCACGGTGACACCACGCAACATCATGGAACCATAGGTCCATTGTGACACAGCGGGGCCTCATGGAAACAAGGGGACCATTGTGGCAAAGCAGGGCCTAATGGAAGCCTGGAGAGCATTGTGACATTGTGGGGAATCATGGAAGCATGGAGAGCATTGTGACACTAAGGAAACTCCTGGAACCAAGATGACCACTGGCACATAATGGAACCTCATGGAAGCAAGCCTCCATGATGACTTTGGAGGGCCTCAGGGACCACAGGACCCATTGTGACACAGCAGGACCTGGTGGAACCAAGGAGCCTTTGTGATGCTCCAGATCCGCATGGAAGACAGGGTGCACTGAGACACAGCGGGGCCTTGTTGGAACCAAAGACACCTCTGCAAAAAGCAGGCTAGCTCATAGAAGCAAGGAGTCCATTGTTACAACGTAAAAGCTATGGAAGCAAGGGACCATTGTGACACTGCGGGGCCTCATGGAACCAATTGTCCATGATGACAGTGCGGATCAAAGGAGACCATGGTGACACTGCGGAACCTGATGGAACCAAGGAGCCATTGTGACACAGTGGGGCCTCATGGAATCAAGGAGACCATTGTGACCCAGGTGTTGCATGGGAAGGCAAGGAGCCATTGTGCCACTTTGGGCTTCTTCCCTTGAGTTCTGCAGCTGGCTGTCCCAGCCCAGCGCACCATGTGCCACCTGCTCTCCTCAGGGCTCTGCCTGCACACAGCCCCAGGAGAAGTTTTCCTGTTTGCAAGGAAAGAATGGAAAAGCCTGAGCAGGTTTCCTAAACAACAAACCCCACTCAGGAGCCACATGCTCAGTACAGGCTGCCTGGAACGATGTCCCCTTTCTACAAGGGTCAGTGTGAGCAGGAATGATCTCTGGGAGCAGAATTCTTGGAGTCTTTCCACTGAATTCTCTGTTCCTTTGTCTTGGGGTGACTTTATCATGTGTATCCCCTATTGCTGCTCTATGCCCAGAAGTGAACTTTGTGCATTTCTGTGCCTTTCAACTGAGCCTGAGAGGGGGGAGAGGAAAAAAAACCGGACAAACTTCTCAGAGCGTTTGTTCAAGGACACACATACACACTCCTCTGCATCCTGCTTGCAGCAAGAGCAGAGGGAAGCAACTTTGTTTCTTTTTAGCCAGTTTTCAGCTCCTTTTCTCTGGGGGGAGATGGAGAGTTGAACTTTGTTTTCCTGGGACTTCGGGGGTTTTTTTCCCTTCTTCTCTTCTTGACTCTTTCAACATCAGAGCACATTGGGAGAATTTTCTCCCGAGGTGGGGGCCCTGAATGTGGGCCCATGAGCCAGCTGCAAGGAGGAGGAGAGAGACTACACCTCCGGAAGTGTTGGGGTTCCTCCCCCCTGCCATGAGGTCATGGGAGAGGGGACCCTGGGGTAGAGGCATGGCCTGGGCACGGGGGTCTCCCTGCTCCCTGCTCACATGTGCCCTAACCCTGTTCAGCACTGCTTATTTTGTGTTGCCCTGTGCGAGGAGGGCCCTGGTTGTGCTGTGATTGCTCAGTTCTTTGGCAGTGCCCCGCCCATGTGGCTGGAGAAGAAAGAGCTCTGAAACTTCTCTCAAGAATGGCTCCCTGTTTCTTTGCACGGGCCTCGCTGTCTATGGATGTTTCAGGAGACCCCACCGAAACACAGAAGGACTCTCAAATTATCCCAGCTTTCTCTGCACAGCAAGAGCTTTTAATATTTAGCATTGCTATCCTTTTCCTGTGTGTTTGTTAAAAAAATAGTTTTTATCTCTTTCACTTTCTTCCCAGGAAAGTTCTTTTTTCCAAAAACCTGGTGGGGGAGGGCTGGGTGTAACCTGCCTTCTATCAGAGGATATTTTCCTCCACATTTGTCCAAACCGGCACAGCCTGTCCTTTCCTGGGTCTCTGTTGCAGATGGAAGCTGCTGGTGCCATTGTCAGCTTGAAGCCCTCTTTTGATGCAAGCAGATGTTGCCAGGTGTGTTCAGCAGCTGTTGCTCAATGCTTATGCCAAGCTATTGTGTTCCTCATGGAACCAAGGAGCCATTGTGACACTGCAGGGGCTGATGGCATCAAGGAGGCAATTGTGACAGTACAGAACCTCCTAGAAACAAGGCTCCATTGTGACACCGTGGGGAATCATGGAATCAAGGAGCCCATTGTGACACAGCCAGGCCGCATGGAACCAATGGTCCATGGTTACACTGCGGATTCAAGAAGAGCACGGTGACACCACGCAACATCATGGAACCATAGGTCCATTGTGACACAGCGGGGCCTCATGGAAACAAGGGGACCATTGTGGCAAAGCAGGGCCTAATGGAAGCCTGGAGAGCATTGTGACACTAAGGAAACTCCTGGAACCAAGATGACCACTGGCACATAATGGAACCTCATGGAAGCAAGCCTCCACAATGACTTTGGAGGGCCTCAGGGACCACAGGACCCATTGTGACACAGCAGGACCTGGTGGAACCAAGGAGCCTTTGTGATACTCCAGATCCACATGGAAGCCAGGGTGCACTGAGACACAGCGGGGCCTTGTTGGAACCAAAGACACCTCTGCAAAAAGCAGGCTAGCTCATAGAAGCAAGGAGTCCATTGTTACAACGTAAAAGCTATGGAAGCAAGGGACCATTGTGACACTGCGGGGCCTCATGGAACCAATTGTCCATGATGACAGTGCGGATCAAAGGAGACCATGGTGACACTGCGGAACCTGATGGAACCAAGGAGCCATTGTGACACAGTGGGGCCTCATGGAATCAAGGAGACCATTGTGACCCAGGTGTTGCATGGGAAGGCAAGGAGCCATTGTGACACTTTGGGCTTCTTCCCTTGAGTTCTGCAGCTGGCTGTCCCAGCCCAGCGCACCATGTGCCACCTGCTCTCCTCAGGGCTCTGCCTGCACACAGCCCCAGGAGAAGTTTTCCTGTTTGCAAGGAAAGAATGGAAAAGCCTGAGCAGGTTTCCTAAACAACAAACCCCACTCAGGAGCCACATGCTCAGTACAGGCTGCCTGGAACGATGTCCCCTTTCTACAAGGGTCAGTGTGAGCAGGAATGATCTCTGGGAGCAGAATTCTTGGAGTCTTTCCACTGAATTCTCTGTTCCTTTGTCTTGGGGTGACTTTATCATGTGTATCCCCTATTGCTGCTCTATGCCCAGAAGTGAACTTTGTGCATTTCTGTGCCTTTCAACTGAGCCTGAGAGGGGGGAGAGGAAAAAAAACCGGACAAACTTCTCAGAGCGTTTGTTCAAGGACACACATACACACTCCTCTGCATCCTGCTTGCAGCAAGAGCAGAGGGAAGCAACTTTGTTTCTTTTTAGCCAGTTTTCAGCTCCTTTTCTCTGGGGGGAGATGGAGAGTTGAACTTTGTTTTCCTGGGACTTCGGGGGTTTTTTTTCCCTTCTTCTCTTCTTGACTCTTTCAACATCAGAGCACATTGGGAGAATTTTCTCCCGAGGTGGGGGCCCTGAATGTGGGCCCATGAGCCAGCTGCAAGGAGGAGGAGAGAGACTACACCTCCGGAAGTGTTGGGGTTCCTCCCCCCTGCCATGAGGTCATGGGAGAGGGGACCCTGGGGTAGAGGCATGGCCTGGGCACGGGGGTCTCCCTGCTCCCTGCTCACATGTGCCCTAACCCTGTTCAGCACTGCTTATTTTGTGTTGCCCTGTGCGAGGAGGGCCCTGGTTGTGCTGTGATTGCTCAGTTCTTTGGCAGTGCCCCGCCCATGTGGCTGGAGAAGAAAGAGCTCTGAAACTTCTCTCAAGAATGGCTCCCTGTTTCTTTGCACGGGCCTCGCTGTCTATGGATGTTTCAGGAGACCCCACCGAAACACAGAAGGACTCTCAAATTATCCCAGCTTTCTCTGCACAGCAAGAGCTTTTAATATTTAGCATTGCTATCCTTTTCCTGTGTGTTTGTTAAAAAAATAGTTTTTATCTCTTTCACTTTCTTCCCAGGAAAGTTCTTTTTTCCAAAAACCTGGTGGGGGAGGGCTGGGTGTAACCTGCCTTCTATCAGAGGATATTTTCCTCCACATTTGTCCAAACCGGCACAGCCTGTCCTTTCCTGGGTCTCTGTTGCAGATGGAAGCTGCTGGTGCCATTGTCAGCTTGAAGCCCTCTTTTGATGCAAGCAGATGTTGCCAGGTGTGTTCAGCAGCTGTTGCTCAATGCTTATGCCAAGCTATTGTGTTCCTCATGGAACCAAGGAGCCATTGTGACACTGCAGGGGCTGATGGCATCAAGGAGGCAATTGTGACAGTACAGAACCTCCTAGAAACAAGGCTCCATTGTGACACCGTGGGGAATCATGGAATCAAGGAGCCCATTGTGACACAGCCAGGCCGCATGGAACCAATGGTCCATGGTTACACTGCGGATTCAAGAAGAGCACGGTGACACCACGCAACATCATGGAACCATAGGTCCATTGTGACACAGCGGGGCCTCATGGAAACAAGGGGACCATTGTGGCAAAGCAGGGCCTAATGGAAGCCTGGAGAGCATTGTGACACTAAGGAAACTCCTGGAACCAAGATGACCACTGGCACATAATGGAACCTCATGGAAGCAAGCCTCCACAATGACTTTGGAGGGCCTCAGGGACCACAGGACCCATTGTGACACAGCAGGACCTGGTGGAACCAAGGAGCCTTTGTGATACTCCAGATCCACATGGAAGCCAGGGTGCACTGAGACACAGCGGGGCCTTGTTGGAACCAAAGACACCTCTGCAAAAAGCAGGCTAGCTCATAGAAGCAAGGAGTCCATTGTTACAACGTAAAAGCTATGGAAGCAAGGGACCATTGTGACACTGCGGGGCCTCATGGAACCAATTGTCCATGATGACAGTGCGGATCAAAGGAGACCATGGTGACACTGCGGAACCTGATGGAACCAAGGAGCCATTGTGACACAGTGGGGCCTCATGGAATCAAGGAGACCATTGTGACCCAGGTGTTGCATGGGAAGGCAAGGAGCCATTGTGCCACTTTGGGCTTCTTCCCTTGAGTTCTGCAGCTGGCTGTCCCAGCCCAGCGCACCATGTGCCACCTGCTCTCCTCAGGGCTCTGCCTGCACACAGCCCCAGGAGAAGTTTTCCTGTTTGCAAGGAAAGAATGGAAAAGCCTGAGCAGGTTTCCTAAACAACAAACCCCACTCAGGAGCCACATGCTCAGTACAGGCTGCCTGGAACGATGTCCCCTTTCTACAAGGGTCAGTGTGAGCAGGAATGATCTCTGGGAGCAGAATTCTTGGAGTCTTTCCACTGAATTCTCTGTTCCTTTGTCTTGGGGTGACTTTATCATGTGTATCCCCTATTGCTGCTCTATGCCCAGAAGTGAACTTTGTGCATTTCTGTGCCTTTCAACTGAGCCTGAGAGGGGGGAGAGGAAAAAAAACCGGACAAACTTCTCAGAGCGTTTGTTCAAGGACACACATACACACTCCTCTGCATCCTGCTTGCAGCAAGAGCAGAGGGAAGCAACTTTGTTTCTTTTTAGCCAGTTTTCAGCTCCTTTTCTCTGGGGGGAGATGGAGAGTTGAACTTTGTTTTCCTGGGACTTCGGGGGTTTTTTTTCCCTTCTTCTCTTCTTGACTCTTTCAACATCAGAGCACATTGGGAGAATTTTCTCCCGAGGTGGGGGCCCTGAATGTGGGCCCATGAGCCAGCTGCAAGGAGGAGGAGAGAGACTACACCTACGGAAGTGTTGGGGTTCCTCCCCCCTGCCATGAGGTCATGGGAGAGGGGACCCTGGGGTAGAGGCATGGCCTGGGCACGGGGGTCTCCCTGCTCCCTGCTCACATGTGCCCTAACCCTGTTCAGCACTGCTTATTTTGTGTTGCCCTGTGCGAGGAGGGCCCTGGTTGTGCTGTGATTGCTCAGTTCTTTGGCAGTGCCCCGCCCATGTGGCTGGAGAAGAAAGAGCTCTGAAACTTCTCTCAAGAATCGCTCCCTGTTTCTTTGCACGGGCCTCGCTGTCTATGGATGTTTCAGGAGACCCCACCGAAACACAGAAGGACTCTCAAATTATCCCAGCTTTCTCTGCACAGCGAGAGCTTTTAATATTTAGCATTGCTATCCTTTTCCTGTGTGTTTGTTAAAAAAATAGTTTTTATCTCTTTCACTTTCTTCCCAGGAAAGTTCTTTTTTCCAAAAACCTGGTGGGGGAGGGCTGGGTGTAACCTGCCTTCTATCAGAGGATATTTTCCTCCACATTTGTCCAAACCGGCACAGCCTGTCCTTTCCTGGGTCTCTGTTGCAGATGGAAGCTGCTGGTGCCATTGTCAGCTTGAAGCCCTCTTTTGATGCAAGCAGATGTTGCCAGGTGTGTTCAGCAGCTGTTGCTCAATGCTTATGCCAAGCTATTGTGTTCCTCATGGAACCAAGGAGCCATTGTGACACTGCAGGGGCTGATGGCATCAAGGAGGCAATTGTGACAGTACAGAACCTCCTAGAAACAAGGCTCCATTGTGACACCGTGGGGAATCATGGAATCAAGGAGCCCATTGTGACACAGCCAGGCCGCATGGAACCAATGGTCCATGGTTACACTGCGGATTCAAGAAGAGCACGGTGACACCACGCAACATCATGGAACCATAGGTCCATTGTGACACAGCGGGGCCTCATGGAAACAAGGGGACCATTGTGGCAAAGCAGGGCCTAATGGAAGCCTGGAGAGCATTGTGACACTAAGGAAACTCCTGGAACCAAGATGACCACTGGCACATAATGGAACCTCATGGAAGCAAGCCTCCACAATGACTTTGGAGGGCCTCAGGGACCACAGGACCCATTGTGACACAGCAGGACCTGGTGGAACCAAGGAGCCTTTGTGATACTCCAGATCCACATGGAAGCCAGGGTGCACTGAGACACAGCGGGGCCTTGTTGGAACCAAAGACACCTCTGCAAAAAGCAGGCTAGCTCATAGAAGCAAGGAGTCCATTGTTACAACGTAAAAGCTATGGAAGCAAGGGACCATTGTGACACTGCGGGGCCTCATGGAACCAATTGTCCATGATGACAGTGCGGATCAAAGGAGACCATGGTGACACTGCGGAACCTGATGGAACCAAGGAGCCATTGTGACACAGTGGGGCCTCATGGAATCAAGGAGACCATTGTGACCCAGGTGTTGCATGGGAAGGCAAGGAGCCATTGTGACACTTTGGGCTTCTTCCCTTGAGTTCTGCAGCTGGCTGTCCCAGCCCAGCGCACCATGTGCCACCTGCTCTCCTCAGGGCTCTGCCTGCACACAGCCCCAGGAGAAGTTTTCCTGTTTGCAAGGAAAGAATGGAAAAGCCTGAGCAGGTTTCCTAAACAACAAACCCCACTCAGGAGCCACATGCTCAGTACAGGCTGCCTGGAACGATGTCCCCTTTCTACAAGGGTCAGTGTGAGCAGGAATGATCTCTGGGAGCAGAATTCTTGGAGTCTTTCCACTGAATTCTCTGTTCCTTTGTCTTGGGGTGACTTTATCATGTGTATCCCCTATTGCTGCTCTATGCCCAGAAGTGAACTTTGTGCATTTCTGTGCCTTTCAACTGAGCCTGAGAGGGGGGAGAGGAAAAAAAACCGGACAAACTTCTCAGAGCGTTTGTTCAAGGACACACATACACACTCCTCTGCATCCTGCTTGCAGCAAGAGCAGAGGGAAGCAACTTTGTTTCTTTTTAGCCAGTTTTCAGCTCCTTTTCTCTGGGGGGAGATGGAGAGTTGAACTTTGTTTTCCTGGGACTTCGGGGGTTTTTTTTCCCTTCTTCTCTTCTTGACTCTTTCAACATCAGAGCACATTGGGAGAATTTTCTCCCGAGGTGGGGGCCCTGAATGTGGGCCCATGAGCCAGCTGCAAGGAGGAGGAGAGAGGCTACACCTACGGAAGTGTTGGGGTTCCTCCCCCCTGCCATGAGGTCATGGGAGAGGGGACCCTGGGGTAGAGGCATGGCCTGGGCACGGGGGTCTCCCTGCTCCCTGCTCACATGTGCCCTAACCCTGTTCAGCACTGCTTATTTTGTGTTGCCCTGTGCGAGGAGGGCCCTGGTTGTGCTGTGATTGCTCAGTTCTTTGGCAGTGCCCCGCCCATGTGGCTGGAGAAGAAAGAGCTCTGAAACTTCTCTCAAGAATCGCTCCCTGTTTCTTTGCACGGGCCTCGCTGTCTATGGATGTTTCAGGAGACCCCACCGAAACACAGAAGGACTCTCAAATTATCCCAGCTTTCTCTGCACAGCGAGAGCTTTTAATATTTAGCATTGCTATCCTTTTCCTGTGTGTTTGTTAAAAAAATAGTTTTTATCTCTTTCACTTTCTTCCCAGGAAAGTTCTTTTTTCCAAAAACCTGGTGGGGGAGGGCTGGGTGTAACCTGCCTTCTATCAGAGGATATTTTCCTCCACATTTGTCCAAACCGGCACAGCCTGTCCTTTCCTGGGTCTCTGTTGCAGATGGAAGCTGCTGGTGCCATTGTCAGCTTGAAGCCCTCTTTTGATGCAAGCAGATGTTGCCAGGTGTGTTCAGCAGCTGTTGCTCAATGCTTATGCCAAGCTATTGTGTTCCTCATGGAACCAAGGAGCCATTGTGACACTGCAGGGGCTGATGGCATCAAGGAGGCAATTGTGACAGTACAGAACCTCCTAGAAACAAGGCTCCATTGTGACACCGTGGGGAATCATGGAATCAAGGAGCCCATTGTGACACAGCCAGGCCGCATGGAACCAATGGTCCATGGTTACACTGCGGATTCAAGAAGAGCACGGTGACACCACGCAACATCACGGAACCATAGGTCCATTGTGACACAGCGGGGCCTCATGGAAACAAGGGGACCATTGTGGCAAAGCAGGGCCTAATGGAAGCCTGGAGAGCATTGTGACACTAAGGAAACTCCTGGAACCAAGATGACCACTGGCACATAATGGAACCTCATGGAAGCAAGCCTCCACAATGACTTTGGAGGGCCTCAGGGACCACAGGACCCATTGTGACACAGCAGGACCTGGTGGAACCAAGGAGCCTTTGTGATACTCCAGATCCACATGGAAGCCAGGGTGCACTGAGACACAGCGGGGCCTTGTTGGAACCAAAGACACCTCTGCAAAAAGCAGGCTAGCTCATAGAAGCAAGGAGTCCATTGTTACAACGTAAAAGCTATGGAAGCAAGGGACCATTGTGACACTGCGGGGCCTCATGGAACCAATTGTCCATGATGACAGTGCGGATCAAAGGAGACCATGGTGACACTGCGGAACCTGATGGAACCAAGGAGCCATTGTGACACAGTGGGGCCTCATGGAATCAAGGAGACCATTGTGACCCAGGTGTTGCATGGGAAGGCAAGGAGCCATTGTGCCACTTTGGGCTTCTTCCCTTGAGTTCTGCAGCTGGCTGTCCCAGCCCAGCGCACCATGTGCCACCTGCTCTCCTCAGGGCTCTGCCTGCACACAGCCCCAGGAGAAGTTTTCCTGTTTGCAAGGAAAGAATGGAAAAGCCTGAGCAGGTTTCCTAAACAACAAACCCCACTCAGGAGCCACATGCTCAGTACAGGCTGCCTGGAACGATGTCCCCTTTCTACAAGGGTCAGTGTGAGCAGGAATGATCTCTGGGAGCAGAATTCTTGGAGTCTTTCCACTGAATTCTCTGTTCCTTTGTCTTGGGGTGACTTTATCATGTGTATCCCCTATTGCTGCTCTATGCCCAGAAGTGAACTTTGTGCATTTCTGTGCCTTTCAACTGAGCCTGAGAGGGGGGAGAGGAAAAAAAACCGGACAAACTTCTCAGAGCGTTTGTTCAAGGACACACATACACACTCCTCTGCATCCTGCTTGCAGCAAGAGCAGAGGGAAGCAACTTTGTTTCTTTTTAGCCAGTTTTCAGCTCCTTTTCTCTGGGGGGAGATGGAGAGTTGAACTTTGTTTTCCTGGGACTTCGGGGGTTTTTTTTCCCTTCTTCTCTTCTTGACTCTTTCAACATCAGAGCACATTGGGAGAATTTTCTCCCGAGGTGGGGGCCCTGAATGTGGGCCCATGAGCCAGCTGCAAGGAGGAGGAGAGAGGCTACACCTACGGAAGTGTTGGGGTTCCTCCCCCCTGCCATGAGGTCATGGGAGAGGGGACCCTGGGGTAGAGGCATGGCCTGGGCACGGGGGTCTCCCTGCTCCCTGCTCACATGTGCCCTAACCCTGTTCAGCACTGCTTATTTTGTGTTGCCCTGTGCGAGGAGGGCCCTGGTTGTGCTGTGATTGCTCAGTTCTTTGGCAGTGCCCCGCCCATGTGGCTGGAGAAGAAAGAGCTCTGAAACTTCTCTCAAGAATCGCTCCCTGTTTCTTTGCACGGGCCTCGCTGTCTATGGATGTTTCAGGAGACCCCACCGAAACACAGAAGGACTCTCAAATTATCCCAGCTTTCTCTGCACAGCGAGAGCTTTTAATATTTAGCATTGCTATCCTTTTCCTGTGTGTTTGTTAAAAAAATAGTTTTTATCTCTTTCACTTTCTTCCCAGGAAAGTTCTTTTTTCCAAAAACCTGGTGGGGGAGGGCTGGGTGTAACCTGCCTTCTATCAGAGGATATTTTCCTCCACATTTGTCCAAACCGGCACAGCCTGTCCTTTCCTGGGTCTCTGTTGCAGATGGAAGCTGCTGGTGCCATTGTCAGCTTGAAGCCCTCTTTTGATGCAAGCAGATGTTGCCAGGTGTGTTCAGCAGCTGTTGCTCAATGCTTATGCCAAGCTATTGTGTTCCTCATGGAACCAAGGAGCCATTGTGACACTGCAGGGGCTGATGGCATCAAGGAGGCAATTGTGACAGTACAGAACCTCCTAGAAACAAGGCTCCATTGTGACACCGTGGGGAATCATGGAATCAAGGAGCCCATTGTGACACAGCCAGGCCGCATGGAACCAATGGTCCATGGTTACACTGCGGATTCAAGAAGAGCACGGTGACACCACGCAACATCATGGAACCATAGGTCCATTGTGACACAGCGGGGCCTCATGGAAACAAGGGGACCATTGTGGCAAAGCAGGGCCTAATGGAAGCCTGGAGAGCATTGTGACACTAAGGAAACTCCTGGAACCAAGATGACCACTGGCACATAATGGAACCTCATGGAAGCAAGCCTCCACAATGACTTTGGAGGGCCTCAGGGACCACAGGACCCATTGTGACACAGCAGGACCTGGTGGAACCAAGGAGCCTTTGTGATACTCCAGATCCACATGGAAGCCAGGGTGCACTGAGACACAGCGGGGCCTTGTTGGAACCAAAGACACCTCTGCAAAAAGCAGGCTAGCTCATAGAAGCAAGGAGTCCATTGTTACAACGTAAAAGCTATGGAAGCAAGGGACCATTGTGACACTGCGGGGCCTCATGGAACCAATTGTCCATGATGACAGTGCGGATCAAAGGAGACCATGGTGACACTGCGGAACCTGATGGAACCAAGGAGCCATTGTGACACAGTGGGGCCTCATGGAATCAAGGAGACCATTGTGACCCAGGTGTTGCATGGGAAGGCAAGGAGCCATTGTGCCACTTTGGGCTTCTTCCCTTGAGTTCTGCAGCTGGCTGTCCCAGCCCAGCGCACCATGTGCCACCTGCTCTCCTCAGGGCTCTGCCTGCACACAGCCCCAGGAGAAGTTTTCCTGTTTGCAAGGAAAGAATGGAAAAGCCTGAGCAGGTTTCCTAAACAACAAACCCCACTCAGGAGCCACATGCTCAGTACAGGCTGCCTGGAACGATGTCCCCTTTCTACAAGGGTCAGTGTGAGCAGGAATGATCTCTGGGAGCAGAATTCTTGGAGTCTTTCCACTGAATTCTCTGTTCCTTTGTCTTGGGGTGACTTTATCATGTGTATCCCCTATTGCTGCTCTATGCCCAGAAGTGAACTTTGTGCATTTCTGTGCCTTTCAACTGAGCCTGAGAGGGGGGAGAGGAAAAAAAACCGGACAAACTTCTCAGAGCGTTTGTTCAAGGACACACATACACACTCCTCTGCATCCTGCTTGCAGCAAGAGCAGAGGGAAGCAACTTTGTTTCTTTTTAGCCAGTTTTCAGCTCCTTTTCTCTGGGGGGAGATGGAGAGTTGAACTTTGTTTTCCTGGGACTTCGGGGGTTTTTTTTCCCTTCTTCTCTTCTTGACTCTTTCAACATCAGAGCACATTGGGAGAATTTTCTCCCGAGGTGGGGGCCCTGAATGTGGGCCCATGAGCCAGCTGCAAGGAGGAGGAGAGAGGCTACACCTACGGAAGTGTTGGGGTTCCTCCCCCCTGCCATGAGGTCATGGGAGAGGGGACCCTGGGGTAGAGGCATGGCCTGGGCACGGGGGTCTCCCTGCTCCCTGCTCACATGTGCCCTAACCCTGTTCAGCACTGCTTATTTTGTGTTGCCCTGTGCGAGGAGGGCCCTGGTTGTGCTGTGATTGCTCAGTTCTTTGGCAGTGCCCCGCCCATGTGGCTGGAGAAGAAAGAGCTCTGAAACTTCTCTCAAGAATCGCTCCCTGTTTCTTTGCACGGGCCTCGCTGTCTATGGATGTTTCAGGAGACCCCACCGAAACACAGAAGGACTCTCAAATTATCCCAGCTTTCTCTGCACAGCGAGAGCTTTTAATATTTAGCATTGCTATCCTTTTCCTGTGTGTTTGTTAAAAAAATAGTTTTTATCTCTTTCACTTTCTTCCCAGGAAAGTTCTTTTTTCCAAAAACCTGGTGGGGGAGGGCTGGGTGTAACCTGCCTTCTATCAGAGGATATTTTCCTCCACATTTGTCCAAACCGGCACAGCCTGTCCTTTCCTGGGTCTCTGTTGCAGATGGAAGCTGCTGGTGCCATTGTCAGCTTGAAGCCCTCTTTTGATGCAAGCAGATGTTGCCAGGTGTGTTCAGCAGCTGTTGCTCAATGCTTATGCCAAGCTATTGTGTTCCTCATGGAACCAAGGAGCCATTGTGACACTGCAGGGGCTGATGGCATCAAGGAGGCAATTGTGACAGTACAGAACCTCCTAGAAACAAGGCTCCATTGTGACACCGTGGGGAATCATGGAATCAAGGAGCCCATTGTGACACAGCCAGGCCGCATGGAACCAATGGTCCATGGTTACACTGCGGATTCAAGAAGAGCACGGTGACACCACGCAACATCATGGAACCATAGGTCCATTGTGACACAGCGGGGCCTCATGGAAACAAGGGGACCATTGTGGCAAAGCAGGGCCTAATGGAAGCCTGGAGAGCATTGTGACACTAAGGAAACTCCTGGAACCAAGATGACCACTGGCACATAATGGAACCTCATGGAAGCAAGCCTCCACAATGACTTTGGAGGGCCTCAGGGACCACAGGACCCATTGTGACACAGCAGGACCTGGTGGAACCAAGGAGCCTTTGTGATACTCCAGATCCACATGGAAGCCAGGGTGCACTGAGACACAGCGGGGCCTTGTTGGAACCAAAGACACCTCTGCAAAAAGCAGGCTAGCTCATAGAAGCAAGGAGTCCATTGTTACAACGTAAAAGCTATGGAAGCAAGGGACCATTGTGACACTGCGGGGCCTCATGGAACCAATTGTCCATGATGACAGTGCGGATCAAAGGAGACCATGGTGACACTGCGGAACCTGATGGAACCAAGGAGCCATTGTGACACAGTGGGGCCTCATGGAATCAAGGAGACCATTGTGACCCAGGTGTTGCATGGGAAGGCAAGGAGCCATTGTGCCACTTTGGGCTTCTTCCCTTGAGTTCTGCAGCTGGCTGTCCCAGCCCAGCGCACCATGTGCCACCTGCTCTCCTCAGGGCTCTGCCTGCACACAGCCCCAGGAGAAGTTTTCCTGTTTGCAAGGAAAGAATGGAAAAGCCTGAGCAGGTTTCCTAAACAACAAACCCCACTCAGGAGCCACATGCTCAGTACAGGCTGCCTGGAACGATGTCCCCTTTCTACAAGGGTCAGTGTGAGCAGGAATGATCTCTGGGAGCAGAATTCTTGGAGTCTTTCCACTGAATTCTCTGTTCCTTTGTCTTGGGGTGACTTTATCATGTGTATCCCCTATTGCTGCTCTATGCCCAGAAGTGAACTTTGTGCATTTCTGTGCCTTTCAACTGAGCCTGAGAGGGGGGAGAGGAAAAAAAACCGGACAAACTTCTCAGAGCGTTTGTTCAAGGACACACATACACACTCCTCTGCATCCTGCTTGCAGCAAGAGCAGAGGGAAGCAACTTTGTTTCTTTTTAGCCAGTTTTCAGCTCCTTTTCTCTGGGGGGAGATGGAGAGTTGAACTTTGTTTTCCTGGGACTTCGGGGGTTTTTTTTCCCTTCTTCTCTTCTTGACTCTTTCAACATCAGAGCACATTGGGAGAATTTTCTCCCGAGGTGGGGGCCCTGAATGTGGGCCCATGAGCCAGCTGCAAGGAGGAGGAGAGAGGCTACACCTACGGAAGTGTTGGGGTTCCTCCCCCCTGCCATGAGGTCATGGGAGAGGGGACCCTGGGGTAGAGGCATGGCCTGGGCACGGGGGTCTCCCTGCTCCCTGCTCACATGTGCCCTAACCCTGTTCAGCACTGCTTATTTTGTGTTGCCCTGTGCGAGGAGGGCCCTGGTTGTGCTGTGATTGCTCAGTTCTTTGGCAGTGCCCCGCCCATGTGGCTGGAGAAGAAAGAGCTCTGAAACTTCTCTCAAGAATCGCTCCCTGTTTCTTTGCACGGGCCTCGCTGTCTATGGATGTTTCAGGAGACCCCACCGAAACACAGAAGGACTCTCAAATTATCCCAGCTTTCTCTGCACAGCGAGAGCTTTTAATATTTAGCATTGCTATCCTTTTCCTGTGTGTTTGTTAAAAAAATAGTTTTTATCTCTTTCACTTTCTTCCCAGGAAAGTTCTTTTTTCCAAAAACCTGGTGGGGGAGGGCTGGGTGTAACCTGCCTTCTATCAGAGGATATTTTCCTCCACATTTGTCCAAACCGGCACAGCCTGTCCTTTCCTGGGTCTCTGTTGCAGATGGAAGCTGCTGGTGCCATTGTCAGCTTGAAGCCCTCTTTTGATGCAAGCAGATGTTGCCAGGTGTGTTCAGCAGCTGTTGCTCAATGCTTATGCCAAGCTATTGTGTTCCTCATGGAACCAAGGAGCCATTGTGACACTGCAGGGGCTGATGGCATCAAGGAGGCAATTGTGACAGTACAGAACCTCCTAGAAACAAGGCTCCATTGTGACACCGTGGGGAATCATGGAATCAAGGAGCCCATTGTGACACTGCCAGGCCGCATGGAACCAATGGTCCATGGTTACACTGCGGATTCAAGAAGAGCACGGTGACACCACGCAACATCATGGAACCATAGGTCCATTGTGACACAGCGGGGCCTCATGGAAACAAGGGGACCATTGTGGCAAAGCAGGGCCTAATGGAAGCCTGGAGAGCATTGTGACACTAAGGAAACTCCTGGAACCAAGATGACCACTGGCACATAATGGAACCTCATGGAAGCAAGCCTCCACAATGACTTTGGAGGGCCTCAGGGACCACAGGACCCATTGTGACACAGCAGGACCTGGTGGAACCAAGGAGCCTTTGTGATACTCCAGATCCACATGGAAGCCAGGGTGCACTGAGACACAGCGGGGCCTTGTTGGAACCAAAGACACCTCTGCAAAAAGCAGGCTAGCTCATAGAAGCAAGGAGTCCATTGTTACAACGTAAAAGCTATGGAAGCAAGGGACCATTGTGACACTGCGGGGCCTCATGGAACCAATTGTCCATGATGACAGTGCGGATCAAAGGAGACCATGGTGACACTGCGGAACCTGATGGAACCAAGGAGCCATTGTGACACAGTGGGGCCTCATGGAATCAAGGAGACCATTGTGACCCAGGTGTTGCATGGGAAGGCAAGGAGCCATTGTGCCACTTTGGGCTTCTTCCCTTGAGTTCTGCAGCTGGCTGTCCCAGCCCAGCGCACCATGTGCCACCTGCTCTCCTCAGGGCTCTGCCTGCACACAGCCCCAGGAGAAGTTTTCCTGTTTGCAAGGAAAGAATGGAAAAGCCTGAGCAGGTTTCCTAAACAACAAACCCCACTCAGGAGCCACATGCTCAGTACAGGCTGCCTGGAACGATGTCCCCTTTCTACAAGGGTCAGTGTGAGCAGGAATGATCTCTGGGAGCAGAATTCTTGGAGTCTTTCCACTGAATTCTCTGTTCCTTTGTCTTGGGGTGACTTTATCATGTGTATCCCCTATTGCTGCTCTATGCCCAGAAGTGAACTTTGTGCATTTCTGTGCCTTTCAACTGAGCCTGAGAGGGGGGAGAGGAAAAAAAACCGGACAAACTTCTCAGAGCGTTTGTTCAAGGACACACATACACACTCCTCTGCATCCTGCTTGCAGCAAGAGCAGAGGGAAGCAACTTTGTTTCTTTTTAGCCAGTTTTCAGCTCCTTTTCTCTGGGGGGAGATGGAGAGTTGAACTTTGTTTTCCTGGGACTTCGGGGGTTTTTTTTCCCTTCTTCTCTTCTTGACTCTTTCAACATCAGAGCACATTGGGAGAATTTTCTCCCGAGGTGGGGGCCCTGAATGTGGGCCCATGAGCCAGCTGCAAGGAGGAGGAGAGAGGCTACACCTACGGAAGTGTTGGGGTTCCTCCCCCCTGCCATGAGGTCATGGGAGAGGGGACCCTGGGGTAGAGGCATGGCCTGGGCACGGGGGTCTCCCTGCTCCCTGCTCACATGTGCCCTAACCCTGTTCAGCACTGCTTATTTTGTGTTGCCCTGTGCGAGGAGGGCCCTGGTTGTGCTGTGATTGCTCAGTTCTTTGGCAGTGCCCCGCCCATGTGGCTGGAGAAGAAAGAGCTCTGAAACTTCTCTCAAGAATCGCTCCCTGTTTCTTTGCACGGGCCTCGCTGTCTATGGATGTTTCAGGAGACCCCACCGAAACACAGAAGGACTCTCAAATTATCCCAGCTTTCTCTGCACAGCGAGAGCTTTTAATATTTAGCATTGCTATCCTTTTCCTGTGTGTTTGTTAAAAAAATAGTTTTTATCTCTTTCACTTTCTTCCCAGGAAAGTTCTTTTTTCCAAAAACCTGGTGGGGGAGGGCTGGGTGTAACCTGCCTTCTATCAGAGGATATTTTCCTCCACATTTGTCCAAACCGGCACAGCCTGTCCTTTCCTGGGTCTCTGTTGCAGATGGAAGCTGCTGGTGCCATTGTCAGCTTGAAGCCCTCTTTTGATGCAAGCAGATGTTGCCAGGTGTGTTCAGCAGCTGTTGCTCAATGCTTATGCCAAGCTATTGTGTTCCTCATGGAACCAAGGAGCCATTGTGACACTGCAGGGGCTGATGGCATCAAGGAGGCAATTGTGACAGTACAGAACCTCCTAGAAACAAGGCTCCATTGTGACACCGTGGGGAATCATGGAATCAAGGAGCCCATTGTGACACAGCCAGGCCGCATGGAACCAATGGTCCATGGTTACACTGCGGATTCAAGAAGAGCACGGTGACACCACGCAACATCATGGAACCATAGGTCCATTGTGACACAGCGGGGCCTCATGGAAACAAGGGGACCATTGTGGCAAAGCAGGGCCTAATGGAAGCCTGGAGAGCATTGTGACACTAAGGAAACTCCTGGAACCAAGATGACCACTGGCACATAATGGAACCTCATGGAAGCAAGCCTCCACAATGACTTTGGAGGGCCTCAGGGACCACAGGACCCATTGTGACACAGCAGGACCTGGTGGAACCAAGGAGCCTTTGTGATACTCCAGATCCACATGGAAGCCAGGGTGCACTGAGACACAGCGGGGCCTTGTTGGAACCAAAGACACCTCTGCAAAAAGCAGGCTAGCTCATAGAAGCAAGGAGTCCATTGTTACAACGTAAAAGCTATGGAAGCAAGGGACCATTGTGACACTGCGGGGCCTCATGGAACCAATTGTCCATGATGACAGTGCGGATCAAAGGAGACCATGGTGACACTGCGGAACCTGATGGAACCAAGGAGCCATTGTGACACAGTGGGGCCTCATGGAATCAAGGAGACCATTGTGACCCAGGTGTTGCATGGGAAGGCAAGGAGCCATTGTGCCACTTTGGGCTTCTTCCCTTGAGTTCTGCAGCTGGCTGTCCCAGCCCAGCGCACCATGTGCCACCTGCTCTCCTCAGGGCTCTGCCTGCACACAGCCCCAGGAGAAGTTTTCCTGTTTGCAAGGAAAGAATGGAAAAGCCTGAGCAGGTTTCCTAAACAACAAACCCCACTCAGGAGCCACATGCTCAGTACAGGCTGCCTGGAACGATGTCCCCTTTCTACAAGGGTCAGTGTGAGCAGGAATGATCTCTGGGAGCAGAATTCTTGGAGTCTTTCCACTGAATTCTCTGTTCCTTTGTCTTGGGGTGACTTTATCATGTGTATCCCCTATTGCTGCTCTATGCCCAGAAGTGAACTTTGTGCATTTCTGTGCCTTTCAACTGAGCCTGAGAGGGGGGAGAGGAAAAAAAACCGGACAAACTTCTCAGAGCGTTTGTTCAAGGACACACATACACACTCCTCTGCATCCTGCTTGCAGCAAGAGCAGAGGGAAGCAACTTTGTTTCTTTTTAGCCAGTTTTCAGCTCCTTTTCTCTGGGGGGAGATGGAGAGTTGAACTTTGTTTTCCTGGGACTTCGGGGTTTTTTTTCCCTTCTTCTCTTCTTGACTCTTTCAACATCAGAGCACATTGGGAGAATTTTCTCCCGAGGTGGGGGCCCTGAATGTGGGCCCATGAGCCAGCTGCAAGGAGGAGGAGAGAGGCTACACCTACGGAAGTGTTGGGGTTCCTCCCCCCTGCCATGAGGTCATGGGAGAGGGGACCCTGGGGTAGAGGCATGGCCTGGGCACGGGGGTCTCCCTGCTCCCTGCTCACATGTGCCCTAACCCTGTTCAGCACTGCTTATTTTGTGTTGCCCTGTGCGAGGAGGGCCCTGGTTGTGCTGTGATTGCTCAGTTCTTTGGCAGTGCCCCGCCCATGTGGCTGGAGAAGAAAGAGCTCTGAAACTTCTCTCAAGAATCGCTCCCTGTTTCTTTGCACGGGCCTCGCTGTCTATGGATGTTTCAGGAGACCCCACCGAAACACAGAAGGACTCTCAAATTATCCCAGCTTTCTCTGCACAGCGAGAGCTTTTAATATTTAGCATTGCTATCCTTTTCCTGTGTGTTTGTTAAAAAAATAGTTTTTATCTCTTTCACTTTCTTCCCAGGAAAGTTCTTTTTTCCAAAAACCTGGTGGGGGAGGGCTGGGTGTAACCTGCCTTCTATCAGAGGATATTTTCCTCCACATTTGTCCAAACCGGCACAGCCTGTCCTTTCCTGGGTCTCTGTTGCAGATGGAAGCTGCTGGTGCCATTGTCAGCTTGAAGCCCTCTTTTGATGCAAGCAGATGTTGCCAGGTGTGTTCAGCAGCTGTTGCTCAATGCTTATGCCAAGCTATTGTGTTCCTCATGGAACCAAGGAGCCATTGTGACACTGCAGGGGCTGATGGCATCAAGGAGGCAATTGTGACAGTACAGAACCTCCTAGAAACAAGGCTCCATTGTGACACCGTGGGGAATCATGGAATCAAGGAGCCCATTGTGACACAGCCAGGCCGCATGGAACCAATGGTCCATGGTTACACTGCGGATTCAAGAAGAGCACGGTGACACCACGCAACATCACGGAACCATAGGTCCATTGTGACACAGCGGGGCCTCATGGAAACAAGGGGACCATTGTGGCAAAGCAGGGCCTAATGGAAGCCTGGAGAGCATTGTGACACTAAGGAAACTCCTGGAACCAAGATGACCACTGGCACATAATGGAACCTCATGGAAGCAAGCCTCCACAATGACTTTGGAGGGCCTCAGGGACCACAGGACCCATTGTGACACAGCAGGACCTGGTGGAACCAAGGAGCCTTTGTGATACTCCAGATCCACATGGAAGCCAGGGTGCACTGAGACACAGCGGGGCCTTGTTGGAACCAAAGACACCTCTGCAAAAAGCAGGCTAGCTCATAGAAGCAAGGAGTCCATTGTTACAACGTAAAAGCTATGGAAGCAAGGGACCATTGTGACACTGCGGGGCCTCATGGAACCAATTGTCCATGATGACAGTGCGGATCAAAGGAGACCATGGTGACACTGCGGAACCTGATGGAACCAAGGAGCCATTGTGACACAGTGGGGCCTCATGGAATCAAGGAGACCATTGTGACCCAGGTGTTGCATGGGAAGGCAAGGAGCCATTGTGCCACTTTGGGCTTCTTCCCTTGAGTTCTGCAGCTGGCTGTCCCAGCCCAGCGCACCATGTGCCACCTGCTCTCCTCAGGGCTCTGCCTGCACACAGCCCCAGGAGAAGTTTTCCTGTTTGCAAGGAAAGAATGGAAAAGCCTGAGCAGGTTTCCTAAACAACAAACCCCACTCAGGAGCCACATGCTCAGTACAGGCTGCCTGGAACGATGTCCCCTTTCTACAAGGGTCAGTGTGAGCAGGAATGATCTCTGGGAGCAGAATTCTTGGAGTCTTTCCACTGAATTCTCTGTTCCTTTGTCTTGGGGTGACTTTATCATGTGTATCCCCTATTGCTGCTCTATGCCCAGAAGTGAACTTTGTGCATTTCTGTGCCTTTCAACTGAGCCTGAGAGGGGGGAGAGGAAAAAAAACCGGACAAACTTCTCAGAGCGTTTGTTCAAGGACACACATACACACTCCTCTGCATCCTGCTTGCAGCAAGAGCAGAGGGAAGCAACTTTGTTTCTTTTTAGCCAGTTTTCAGCTCCTTTTCTCTGGGGGGAGATGGAGAGTTGAACTTTGTTTTCCTGGGACTTCGGGGGTTTTTTTTCCCTTCTTCTCTTCTTGACTCTTTCAACATCAGAGCACATTGGGAGAATTTTCTCCCGAGGTGGGGGCCCTGAATGTGGGCCCATGAGCCAGCTGCAAGGAGGAGGAGAGAGGCTACACCTACGGAAGTGTTGGGGTTCCTCCCCCCTGCCATGAGGTCATGGGAGAGGGGACCCTGGGGTAGAGGCATGGCCTGGGCACGGGGGTCTCCCTGCTCCCTGCTCACATGTGCCCTAACCCTGTTCAGCACTGCTTATTTTGTGTTGCCCTGTGCGAGGAGGGCCCTGGTTGTGCTGTGATTGCTCAGTTCTTTGGCAGTGCCCCGCCCATGTGGCTGGAGAAGAAAGAGCTCTGAAACTTCTCTCAAGAATCGCTCCCTGTTTCTTTGCACGGGCCTCGCTGTCTATGGATGTTTCAGGAGACCCCACCGAAACACAGAAGGACTCTCAAATTATCCCAGCTTTCTCTGCACAGCGAGAGCTTTTAATATTTAGCATTGCTATCCTTTTCCTGTGTGTTTGTTAAAAAAATAGTTTTTATCTCTTTCACTTTCTTCCCAGGAAAGTTCTTTTTTCCAAAAACCTGGTGGGGGAGGGCTGGGTGTAACCTGCCTTCTATCAGAGGATATTTTCCTCCACATTTGTCCAAACCGGCACAGCCTGTCCTTTCCTGGGTCTCTGTTGCAGATGGAAGCTGCTGGTGCCATTGTCAGCTTGAAGCCCTCTTTTGATGCAAGCAGATGTTGCCAGGTGTGTTCAGCAGCTGTTGCTCAATGCTTATGCCAAGCTATTGTGTTCCTCATGGAACCAAGGAGCCATTGTGACACTGCAGGGGCTGATGGCATCAAGGAGGCAATTGTGACAGTACAGAACCTCCTAGAAACAAGGCTCCATTGTGACACCGTGGGGAATCATGGAATCAAGGAGCCCATTGTGACACAGCCAGGCCGCATGGAACCAATGGTCCATGGTTACACTGCGGATTCAAGAAGAGCACGGTGACACCACGCAACATCATGGAACCATAGGTCCATTGTGACACAGCGGGGCCTCATGGAAACAAGGGGACCATTGTGGCAAAGCAGGGCCTAATGGAAGCCTGGAGAGCATTGTGACACTAAGGAAACTCCTGGAACCAAGATGACCACTGGCACATAATGGAACCTCATGGAAGCAAGCCTCCACAATGACTTTGGAGGGCCTCAGGGACCACAGGACCCATTGTGACACAGCAGGACCTGGTGGAACCAAGGAGCCTTTGTGATACTCCAGATCCACATGGAAGCCAGGGTGCACTGAGACACAGCGGGGCCTTGTTGGAACCAAAGACACCTCTGCAAAAAGCAGGCTAGCTCATAGAAGCAAGGAGTCCATTGTTACAACGTAAAAGCTATGGAAGCAAGGGACCATTGTGACACTGCGGGGCCTCATGGAACCAATTGTCCATGATGACAGTGCGGATCAAAGGAGACCATGGTGACACTGCGGAACCTGATGGAACCAAGGAGCCATTGTGACACAGTGGGGCCTCATGGAATCAAGGAGACCATTGTGACCCAGGTGTTGCATGGGAAGGCAAGGAGCCATTGTGCCACTTTGGGCTTCTTCCCTTGAGTTCTGCAGCTGGCTGTCCCAGCCCAGCGCACCATGTGCCACCTGCTCTCCTCAGGGCTCTGCCTGCACACAGCCCCAGGAGAAGTTTTCCTGTTTGCAAGGAAAGAATGGAAAAGCCTGAGCAGGTTTCCTAAACAACAAACCCCACTCAGGAGCCACATGCTCAGTACAGGCTGCCTGGAACGATGTCCCCTTTCTACAAGGGTCAGTGTGAGCAGGAATGATCTCTGGGAGCAGAATTCTTGGAGTCTTTCCACTGAATTCTCTGTTCCTTTGTCTTGGGGTGACTTTATCATGTGTATCCCCTATTGCTGCTCTATGCCCAGAAGTGAACTTTGTGCATTTCTGTGCCTTTCAACTGAGCCTGAGAGGGGGGAGAGGAAAAAAAAACCGGACAAACTTCTCAGAGCGTTTGTTCAAGGACACACATACACACTCCTCTGCATCCTGCTTGCAGCAAGAGCAGAGGGAAGCAACTTTGTTTCTTTTTAGCCAGTTTTCAGCTCCTTTTCTCTGGGGGGAGATGGAGAGTTGAACTTTGTTTTCCTGGGACTTCGGGGGTTTTTTTTCCCTTCTTCTCTTCTTGACTCTTTCAACATCAGAGCACATTGGGAGAATTTTCTCCCGAGGTGGGGGCCCTGAATGTGGGCCCATGAGCCAGCTGCAAGGAGGAGGAGAGAGGCTACACCTACGGAAGTGTTGGGGTTCCTCCCCCCTGCCATGAGGTCATGGGAGAGGGGACCCTGGGGTAGAGGCATGGCCTGGGCACGGGGGTCTCCCTGCTCCCTGCTCACATGTGCCCTAACCCTGTTCAGCACTGCTTATTTTGTGTTGCCCTGTGCGAGGAGGGCCCTGGTTGTGCTGTGATTGCTCAGTTCTTTGGCAGTGCCCCGCCCATGTGGCTGGAGAAGAAAGAGCTCTGAAACTTCTCTCAAGAATCGCTCCCTGTTTCTTTGCACGGGCCTCGCTGTCTATGGATGTTTCAGGAGACCCCACCGAAACACAGAAGGACTCTCAAATTATCCAGCTTTCTCTGCACAGCGAGAGCTTGTAATATTTAGCATTGCTATCCTTTTCCTGTGTGTTTGTTAAAAAAATAGTTTTTATCTCTTTCACTTTCTTCCCAGGAAAGTTCTTTTTTCCAAAAACCTGGTGGGGGAGGGCTGGGTGTAACCTGCCTTCTATCAGAGGATATTTTTCCTCCACATTTGTCCAAACCGGCACAGCCTGTCCTTTCCTGGGTCTCTGTTGCAGATGGAAGCTGCTGGTGCCATTGTCAGCTTGAAGCCCTCTTTTGATGCAAGCAGATGTTGCCAGGTGTGTTCAGCAGCTGTTGCTCAATGCTTATGCCAAGCTATTGTGTTCCTCATGGAACCAAGGAGCCATTGTGACACTGCAGGGCTGATGGCATCAGGAGGCAATTGTGACAGTACAGAACCTCCTAGAAACAAGGCTCCATTGTGACACCGTGGGGAATCATGGAATCAAGGAGCCCATTGTGACACAGCCAGGCCGCATGGAACCAATGGTCCATGGTTACACTGCGGATTCAAGAAGAGCACGGTGACACCACGCAACATCATGGAACCATAGGTCCATTGTGACACAGCGGGGCCTCATGGAAACAAGGGGACCATTGTGGCAAAGCAGGGCCTAATGGAAGCCTGGAGAGCATTGTGACACTAAGGAAAACTCCTGGAACCAAGATGACCACTGGCACATAATGGAACCTCATGGAAGCAAGCCTCCACAATGACTTTGGAGGGCCTCAGGGACCACAGGACCCATTGTGACACAGCAGGACCTGGTGGAACCAAGGAGCCTTTGTGATACTCCAGATCCACATGGAAGCCAGGGTGCACTGAGACACAGCGGGGCCTTGTTGGAACCAAAGACACCTCTGCAAAAAGCAGGCTAGCTCATAGAAGCAAGGAGTCCATTGTTTACAACGTAAAAGCTATGGAAGCAAGGGACCATTGTGACACTGCGGGGGCCTCATGGAACCAATTGTCCATGATGACAGTGCGGATCAAAGGAGACCATGGTGACACTGCGGAACCTGATGGAACCAAGGAGCCATTGTGACACAGTGGGGCCTCATGGAATCAAGGAGACCATTGTGACCCAGGTGTTTGCATGGGAAGGCAAGGAGCCATTGTGCCACTTTGGGCTTCTTCCCTTGAGTTCTGCAGCTGGCTGTCCCAGCCCAGCGCACCATGTGCCACCTGCTCTCCTCAGGGCTCTGCCTGCACACAGCCCCAGGAGAAGTTTTCCTGTTTGCAAGGAAAGAATGGAAAAGCCTGAGCAGGTTTCCTAAACAACAAACCCCACTCAGGAGCCACATGCTCAGTAACAGGCTGCCTGGAACGATGTCCCCTTTCTACAAGGGTCAGTGTGAGCAGGAATGATCTCTGGGAGCAGAATTCTTGGAGTCTTTCCACTGAATTCTCTGTTCCTTTGTCTTGGGGTGACTTTATCATGTGTATCCCCTATTGCTGCTCTATGCCCAGAAGTGAACTTTGTGCATTTCTGTGCCTTTCAACTGAGCCTGAGAGGGGGGAGAGGAAAAAAAACCGGACAAAACTTCTCAGAGCGTTTGTTCAAGGACACACATACACACTCCTCTGCATCCTGCTTGCAGCAAGAGCAGAGGGAAGCAACTTTGTTTCTTTTTAGCCAGTTTTCAGCTCCTTTTCTCTGGGGGGAGATGGAGAGTTGAACTTTGTTTTCCTGGGACTTCGGGGGTTTTTTTTCCCTTCTTCTCTTCTTGACTCTTTCAACATCAGAGCACATTGGGAGAATTTTCTCCCGAGGTGGGGGCCCTGAATGTGGGCCCATGAGCCAGCTGCAAGGAGGAGGAGAGAGAGGCTACACCTACGGAAGTGTTGGGGTTCCTCCCCCCTGCCATGAGGTCATGGGAGAGGGGACCCTGGGGTAGAGGCATGGCCTGGCACGGGGGTCTCCCTGCTCCCTGCTCACATGTGCCCTAACCCTGTTCAGCACTGCTTATTTTGTGTTGCCCTGTGCGAGGAGGGCCCTGGTTGTGCTGTGATTGCTCAGTTCTTTGGCAGTGCCCCGCCCATGTGGCTGGAGAAGAAAGAGCTCTGAAACTTCTCTCAAGAATCGCTCCTGTTTCTTTGCACGGGGCCTCGCTGTCTATGGAT